>NC_092341.1:113157500-113505000 GCF_046630445.1 Rutidosis leptorrhynchoides
ATGAATATGATTTGCGAGTGCTGTTGGTTAAAGATAGTGAGCTGGTTGTTGTTAGTGAACTGGAGGGGGAAAAGGAGCCGGAATAGGTGATTGAGAAGGTTGTGAGGGTACCAGAAACTGTTGCTGCTAAATCGGTAGTTAAAGAGTATTAACCACCGCTCCCATTCCCAAGGAAGCAGAGATTGGAGAAGTTGGAGGCAGAAAAGTCCAAGTTCATGGACTTGATTAAAAAAGTTAACATTAATTTGCCTTTTATTGATGTGATTGCAGGTATGCCCAAGTATGCAAGGTTTCTTAAGGACTTGCTAACTAACAGGAAGAAGCTGGAGAACGTGTCTTCAGTCAGGTTGAATGTCGCATGCTCAGCAGTAGTTGCAAATAAGCTTCCCGAGAAGCTTGAGGATCCTGGGAGCTTTACCATTCTTTGTTTACTGGGTAATTTGGATTGTATGAGGGCGTTGGCTGATTTGGGGGCTAGCATAAATTTAATGCCCTATTCTATTTACTTGAAGCTAGACCCTGGGAGTTGATACCCACGCGTATGACTATTCAGCTAGCTGACCGCTCTATTAAATTCCCTCGTGGAATTATCGAGAATATGCTAGTTAAGACAGGGTCGTTGGTTTTCCCGGCCGATTTCGTGGTGTTGGATATCTAAGTGGATGAGAGGATTCCACTTATTTTGGGTCAGTCATTTTTAAACACTGCTAGGTGTATCATTGATGTCTATGACCAACAGTTGACCCTTAGGATAGATGATTTGCATACAACTTTCTCAATCGACCATGCTTTAAAATACCCTGCCTACACTGATGATACATGTTATTTTCTTAACACTGAGTTTTTGCAGGAATTCCCAGAGTTACAGGGTTCAGGAGAGTGTTCATTGGTTGAAATTGATGAAGAGTTGCAGGTTGAGGAGTTGGATATTTTGACCACCTTGATGGAAAACGGCTATGAGCCG
Organism: Rutidosis leptorrhynchoides; assembly: GCF_046630445.1. NCBI lineage: Eukaryota > Viridiplantae > Streptophyta > Magnoliopsida > Asterales > Asteraceae > Rutidosis > Rutidosis leptorrhynchoides. Next base: position 113,158,465 of record NC_092341.1, read on the forward strand.
ACTGAGGAGGAGTTCAAAGAACTCGAACTTGATGCGGATTACTGGAGAAAGTCTTCAATTGAAGAACCTCCCGAGTTAGAATTGAAGCCACTTCCAGATCATTTGGAATACGCTTATTTGCAGGAGGAATCTAAGCTCCCGGTAATTATTTCTTCTTCTCTTACTACAGGTCAGAAAACTGAGCTTGTAACCATGCTCAAGGCCCATAAACCGGCCATTTCATGGAAAATTCACGACATCAAGGGTATTAGTCCCTCCTATTGCACCCACAAAATCCTAATGGAGGAAAACTCCAAACCTGTGGTGAAACGTCAAAGGAGGTTGAACCCGTACATGCAAGATGTCATGAAGAAAGAGATCATTAAGCTCCTCGATGCAGGTCTGATTTACCCGATTTCTGACAGTCCATGGATTAGCCCGGTACACTGTGTACCGAAGAAAGGTGGCATGACTATTACCACCAATGATAAAAACGAGTTAATTTCCACTCGGACTATCACGAGGTGGCGTGTTTTTATTGACTATCGGAAGTTGAACGACGCCACACGCAAAGACCATTTCCCGTTACCTTTCATGGATCAAATGTTAGAGAGGTTAGCGGAAAACAGCTTTTATTGTTTTCTTGATGGTTTTTCGGGCTATTTCCAAATTCCTATCTCACCTGAGGACCAGGAGAAAACTACTTTCACGTGCCCATATGGCACATTTTCATACCGACGCATGCCCTTTGACCTTTGCAATGCTCCGGCCACTTTTCAAAGGTGCATGATGGCCATATTCCATGATATGATAGAGGATTGCATGGAGGTGTTCATGGATGGCTTTTAGGTCTTCGGTGACAATTTTGATTCATGCCTTCTTAATTTAGAGCGAATGTTAGAAAGGTGTGAGAAGTCTAATCTTGTGCTCAATTGGGAAAAGTGCCATTTCATGGTGCAAGGGGGCATAGTACTCGGGCACAAGATTTCTAGGGATGGTATTGAGGTGGATCCCACGAAGGTTACAGCTATTAAGAACCTTCCACCTCCCACCGATGTTAAGGGAGTTCGGAGTTTTCTCGGGCACGCCGGTTTTTACCGGCGATTTATTAAGGATTTCTCTAAGATTGCTAACCCGATGAACAAACTCCTCGAAAAGGACACGCCTTGGAATTTCTCCGACGAGTGCCAAAAGGCATTCGAACTTCTTAAGGAGAAACTGATCAATGCACCCATCATAATTGCTCCAAATTGGTCTCTTCCATTCGAGCTTATGTGTGATGCTTCTGACTTTGCTGTTGGCTCTGTTCTGGGTCAAAGGGTCGAGAAACATTTCCGACCCATTTATTATGCAAGCAAGACCTTGCAGGGAGCGCAATTGAATTATACTACCACTGAAAAGGAGCTCCTTGTGGTGGTCTTTTCATTTGATAAGTTCTGGTCCTACTTAGTCTTATCTAAGACTATAGTCTTTACGGACCATTCTGCTCTAAAGTACCTTGTCACTAAACAGGATGCTAAACCTAGACTTCTTAGATAGATCTTGCTTTTGCAAGAATTCGATGTTGAGATCCGGGATAAAAAGGGTGCCGAGAACTTGGCGGCAGATCACCTTTCACGTCTTGAGAATCCATCCCGTGAGGTTCTCGATGAGACTACTATTCATGATGATTTCCCCGATGAATATCTCATGAAGGTGGAGGAGTGTGAAGATCCTTGGTTCGTTGATTTTGCTAATTACTTAGTCGGGGGTTCTTAGAAAAAGGTTGGTCACATCATAAACGTAAGAAATTCTTTAGTGACCTTAAGTATTATTTTTGGGAGGACCCTTATCTTTTTAGGCGGTGTTCCGATGGAATGATCCGCCGATGTGTTTTCGGAGACGAACACGAGTGCATTCTTGTCCAATGTCATCATGGACCGACGGGTGGGCATTATGGTCCCCAAGTTACGGGGCAAAAGTCTTTGAGGCCGGTTTTTATTGGCCTACTATCTTCAAGGATGGCCACCAAATTTGTCAATCGTGTTATGCTTGTCAACGGTCGGGTCAAATCAGCCAACGAGATGAGATGCCTCAAAATGTCATCCAAGTTTGCGAGGTTTTTGATATATGGGGGATTGACTTCATGGGCCCGTTTCCGAAATCCAATAATAAGCTCTAAATTCTCGTTGCTATCGATTATGTTTCAAAATGGGTCGAAGCACAAGCTTTGCTTACTAATGATGCACGGGTTGTAGTTTTGTTCCTTAAACAACTCTTTTCTCGTTTTGGTGCCCCGAAAGCTTTAATTAGTGATCGGGGAACTCACTTTTGCAATGCCCAACTTGAAAAGGTGTTGAAGCGATATGGGGTGACCCATAAAGTTTCGACATCCTACCATCCTCAAACCAATGGGCAAGTCGAAAACACCAACCGAGCTGTAAAGAGGATTCTTGAAAAGACAATTGGTTCTAATCCTAAGAAGTGGTCGTTTAAGCTTGATGATGCCTTATAGGCATTTAGAACGGCATACAAAATGCCAAGTGGAACCACTCCTTTTCGGTTACTTTATGGTAAAGCATGTCATCTCCCGGTGGAGATTGAACACAAGGCATTTTGGGCTCTCAAAATGAGCAATCTTGATCTTAAGGAGGCGGGACGCCTTCGTTTGAGCCAATTAAATGAGCTAGAGGAGTTAAGGCTAGATGCTTATGAAAACTCGTTGATTAGTAAGGAAAGGACAAAGAAATGGCACGATAGTCGTTTAAAAGATCCTAAGGAATTTAAGGAGGGGGATCGTGTGCTTCTTTTCAATTCACGGTTCCGTTTGTTTCTCGAAAAGTTGAAGTGTAAGTGGTCGGGACCATTTATTGTTCGTAAGGTGTATTCTCATGGGGCGGTTGATTTGGTTAACTCGAAGGGAGAAGAGTTTAAGGTTAACGATCATCGGATAAAACATTATGTCGATGGACGACAAGAGGTGGATGATGAGGTTAAACTCATCTTTACCTCTAACGACGCGTGATAGTCTTGGTGGTAATCTTTGTTGTAGAGTTTGTATATTATTTTTGTTTTGAATATTTTCATGCTTGAACAGGTACAACATGATCATTGTTTGGATGCTTGGTTGCGCGAAATTGTGTTTTAGTTGAAAAAACTTAAAATTTTAAAAAGGAAAAGTCGACTGTTTTAAGCCGCAAGGGTTTTGCATGTCCAGGGTTTTTAAAAGTTCATGGATTTTTGATGCATTAAGCCGCGGCGCGGATGGTGAGCCCGCGGCGCGGGTCCTATCTGATGGAAGTTAAAATTCGTTTTTTTATAGAAGGAAATGGGTCAAACCCGACCAAATGGTAATACTCGACGGGAATTAAGGATATTTAGGGTTATTAGCTGTTTGAAAAACACACACAACTTATCAACTTTAAGCACGATTCAAAAATCTCTCAAACCCTAATCTTTAATCTTCAATCTTTGTTTAAATTTCTTCATCAATTCTCTAAATCAATGGTACCAAAGGTCCGATTTTGACTTTCTTTATCTTGTTCTTGCCTAATTGCATGCTTATTTGTTGTTTAAATTCGGATTAGGTTTAGAATTAGTGTGGGGTTGTTAATTTTGGTCTTGTATGCTTAATATTATCATGGGTCTTTGTTGAATATGATTAGTATGTATGCAATCCATAATCTTTTTGTGTTTTTCATGCATATCTTTGATTCTAGGGTTCATGGTTAATTTGATTTTGAATTAGAGATGAGTAATTTGGGAAAATTGGTTATGGGTCTTGTTAATTATGGTTTGACTTGAATGATAAGTGTGGGGTGTGTCACTTTGGCCGGGTCATTAGGGTTCTAGTCTTAATTGAATGGTTTTCTTATGATTAATTTGGTTTTATATGATATAGATGCCATGAAATTGATGCTATGATGACTTGGTGCTAGTTGTTGTTAATTTTTCAATTGAATTGCTAAATTTGGAGTTTCAAACTATCTTTCCACTAATGTTATTGATTCGAACGGTTTAAGTGTATGTTGAGATATATTAGTGAATGATAATTGTTTGCGTACTTGGAAAGGGTGATAGTTTGTGATTTTCATATTGGTCATAATTGATTATTGCTTGTCGAAGTTTGTTGACTACGGTTGACTTATGCTTGAAATGTGGATTGTTTTGAATATGAGCAGGGACTGATCCTTAATGCTAATGGCAATGTTTTGCTTTTGTGTTTGGTTTGTTTGGTGTTTGTTGATGCAGAAGCAAAGAATCTTAAATGCTCAACGGGAGGAAGAGAGACTTTTGGAAATTCAAACCAATCCTGAAAATTGGTTACAAGCATTAAGGAATGATGAAGAGTATGCCAGAAGGTTTGGATATATTAGAAGGCTTTTCATCACCGGTACTTGGTATTTAGACTGGGTCCCGATAGAATAAGCGGAAAGACATTTGAGAACTCATCTCCAAGGGGTGCTTACATGTGTAAAACAACCGGGGTACCATTTCATTCACGCACGGGAGCAGGCATTTTTGTGTACGGATGTTATTTATGAGGAACTGGTGTGGGAATTCTTCTCCACATTGACTTTTAATCCTCGCCGTGCAGTTTCAGATACGAGTTTCTTACAATTTCGCTTAGGAGGGATGGATAGGGAGATGAGTAGGTTTGATCTTTGTCGGGCATTAAATTTGTACCCCGAAATGGATGATTTCATTTTAGGACAGTATTTGAGCGAAACTAAATTTTATGGTGCAGAGTTTTTTAATGCACAGTAATATTGGTATCAACTGAGTGGGAAGAATCCATTTGTGTCTAGTGAATCAAAGGGGTCGGACATTCGGGACAAAGATGCAAGATTGATTCAGAGGTTGTTGGGTTGTACGTTTTGTGCGCGAGTGAATGGGTATGACAAGGTGACAAATCATGATTTGTGGTCCATTTATATGATTAAGCATGGACAGTTTGCTGATTTGGCGAATTTCGTAGGTGAGTATTTGCGTATGCATGCGATGGAGAAACAAAAGGCAAAACCACTTTTGGGTGGACATTATGCTACTAAAATTGCTCGGGTTTTCAATATTAATTTCACTCGTTGTACACCGGCTCGGGATTCAATGAAACCATTCGGGGTTCAATTTTATATTAATGCGAAAATTTTGATGTGGAACTCGAATCGATCTATGTTAGTTGAATATGTTGAGCCGTCTCAACAAGGTGGGGCGAGTGGTAGTGGTGCGTAACACGATGATGATGAGGAAGTTGCGGCTCGCATCCACGACTGTTTTGGTTCCGAGTCAGAGGAGCACGTTGGTTCGGGTAGTGGTCAGCCTTGGGGTGTTTCGGAGACAGTTTGGAATGATTTCGTTTCGAGGGTCGATAATGTTCAAATCGGTGTGCCAGATAAATTTGATGAGTTTTGGGGAGAACAACGGTCGCATAATGACCGTATGTGGGAAAGTCAGCAATGGGTCGATGAGAGGTCGGCCAATTCCTTACATGACCAGCAATGGATGACGTATGGGAACAATTGGCAAAGGCACAATGCTCGTCTTTTCTACCACAACCCGGATCATTATTATGGTACTACTGCTCAGACACCCGTGTATTATCGTAGTCTAGTTCAGCCACGAGTGTAGGCTCCGATTTATAGTGAGCAAGAAAGGTTGGAAGATGCGCATCAGAGGTTTCAGCAGCAGTATCCGTACGGCAATTGGCCGTATGATGGTTTTCAGTGAGGAGGGCCTGCGAGCCCGATGATCATGTTGTATTTTGTTTGCAAACATTTTTATTTGGTTCTGTACTTGGATAATTATTTACTTTAATTATGTACTGTGGATTTATTCGGGGATAAGGCGTTTCGGCACCGGGTGGCGCCACCTTGTCCCGTTTTATGTAGTTTGTTTTTATTTTCTTAGGTTTGTTGGTGAAATGATTTTTCAAGTCTGGCATTAAGTTCAGCAAAACTGCATGATTGATGATATTGGTGTGATGATCGGGAATGGATGATGTTCTTATGCCGGCAGTCAGTTCAGCGCCATCTGTCACTGGCATTCCGCGATCAGTGGTTAACTTGATAAGTTTTTATATTTTCTTTCTCACATAACCCTTTCGATTTTTATCTATTTTTGATCTCAAGTGATGGGGACATTACTTGATCTCAAGTGTGGGGTGGGGGATGTAAAATCTCTCGGGTTGGTTGTTAATGGAATCATCATCATATTAGTTTTGATTTAAAAAGACTTGACGTTTCACGGGTTTTGGTCGTAAAAAAAAATTGAAAAATTAGGGGTAAAAAAAAAACAGAAAAGTTAGTTTAAAAAAAAAAAGTAGAAAAACAATTGAAAATTCGGCCAAAACCTTTATTCTGAAAATTGGCTTGGTATTTTATGGTATATTTCGTGTTTTCAAAGAAGCCAAAATTGTTTCACATGTTCATTATTTTGGACATGAAATCCTACGAGTTCGAGGAACTTAATAGTAGGTCACCTGTACTAAAACGGGTGTAAACCGTGAGAGAGCAGTGATTGCATAGCGTGATTGTGACCGAATCACGTGCCAGATCACAAACTTTTGGTTACTTGGTATAGCAGACTTCCGAAACTATATCATTTTATTATTACATCATTTAATGATGTGATACTGTGGGAAGAGGAGCCTAGAGCTTCACCAGTGTTGTCCTTTTTAGGAACAATAGCTACGTGCTTGTGTTTGCTTAGACAACACAACCCATAGCCAAAAGCTATGGCACCCAAAGGTTTTTGGGATTTAAACCGAGTGTCAATTGAAATAGATTGGCATTCCCGAGTGACTCAGATCCACTCATAAAGGAAGTAAAGTCTTCCGACTGTTTCACTTGGTACGTATACCTCTTAAGCTGTACCATTTCATTACCCATCATTTCACGATGAGGTACTGTTAGAGGAGAAAGTCTTGAACTTTCAAAACATGTTCATTATTTTGAATGTGAAATCCTACATGAACATAAAAATTCATACGTAGGTCATCTGCACCAAGGCGGGTGTCAACCATATGAATGGTGATAGTAGCGTGTGGTCGAAACCGGACCATGCGCTAGATCGAAAAACTTAAACAGGGCGATCCTCATTGTTTCTCCTAACAAGGACAATGTTGCACCCGACCACCTTATTTTACCACACAGGATGTATCTATTCTATCCTAAAGGGAGTCAAGTCTCCCGAACGACACACTTGCTGATTTGTTTCAGAATATGTAGTCCGAACCAGTTGTATGGTGACGAAAAATCTTGAAAAGTCATTGCTAAAATTGACTGGAAATCTACCAGGCCTCAACATCAAACAGGAAAACTGGTAGTCAAAGCTTATCTCAATGAGGGAGATTTGCTAGCCAAATGGGAAACGCACCATGATACACAAAATGTTAGTGATTGATCAGATTCCCAGTGGATAACCTCCAGAAAGGTAAGATATCAGCTTTTAAGCCTGATGAACCTCAATCTTTATGATTGACTTAACGGATTAGATGATTACCTCATGATTATCGATGATATCCGGACATAATTTGTATCCTCCTAAGCACATTATGTTCTTACCAGCATCTCACGATGTTAGGTACTGTGGGAGGCATTGGCTTGACCAATCGCAGGGTAGCCCGTAGTGTTCTTTGGTTCGAAGGTTTCACTTTCTTGGCTCATGGTTTCCACTTGTATCCACATACTATATTTGAAGACATATTCAGGTTTGAGATCCTCTACATTTATTTGGATTACATATTTGGTGCACGTTGTTCGTATTAGTACTATTATTGTGCCGATACATTATTTGGGGATGTTGGAGATTTTGCGGATTACAAGTGGAAGCCACATTGTTGATATGTTCTCTTAAGACCGTACCCATGCTAGTTTCTCTTTTTGATTCATGTTCGTTGGTTCTACTTACACTTGTGAAGACGTTATCATTTAGTAGAAGATTATTTTTGAGTCGGATTTGCTTGAGGACAAGCAAGACTTTAGTGTGGGGTGATTTGATATTGCGCATTTTTCATATATTTACCATGGCAATATCCGTCATTTTTAGTCCATTCGGATACAGTTTTGGTCTTTATTCGTGATAATTTGGGAAGAGTATGATTTGAGAGCCGAGAAGATCTTTTATATGCCTTTTTGATCATTTTGAGGTATATTTTATGTTACTTTATCAGAGGTGCCTTAATATAATGAAGCGATGTGGTTTTGGGCATTTTTATGGAGTAAAACGAAGAAATTTCTGTTCCTGTATTAAGCCGCGTCACGGCTGGGGAGCCTGCGGCGCGGGCTATAACTGAAATTGAGGGTCGAGCATATTGATAATGGTTGGAGTGCTGGTTAGTATTAAGCCGCGGCGCGGGTCGTATCTGTGTCGGTTTTTGAGGGTATAAATAGGGAAATACAAACCTACCTTTTAATCACTTTTTGTCAGCCGATTTTCTGGGCACTTGGGGCGATTTTTTGGGACTTTTGGGCAATTCCAAGGCTATTCTAAGGTTCCAATCATTCCGCTATCAAGGATCAATTCAAGCAATAATCAAGATTCATTGTGTTAGGTTGATTCTTATTTATCCAACAATGTTTTCTCTATTATTTATTACTTTGATTTCTTTTGTTGCCATGGTTATTGGCTAGTTATTTTAATGTTTGTCTAGACTTATAAACCTTTGTTTTGGATGCTACTTAACAGTTATTCATTTTATTTATGATGATTTGATGTTTGGATTAAAGAACGATTCTTATTAAAGCTAGATTTTTCAATTCAATTGGTTGTGTACTTGTTTGATAGGACGAGAGTTCATTAATTTAGTGCATAAATTTACAATTGGTTTGTCTTAATTGGTTGTTTGCTTACTCGGAGACGAGAGTAAATTAAATTCAAAAGGCTAGACGAAATAGGGGTGAATTACACACAACGAGAGTTGGTGTGAGTGCGATTCAAGTCTTCATCTCAGTTGAAATATTTGGTCACAATTAGGAGGTCTTAGGCTACGGGGAATTCCGTGTCGTGTAATTCTAATTGAAGTGTTTGCGCTGGGGAATTCCAGGTGAACCGATTAAATAATTTGCATAGGTTAGATAATAACTGTGGCTTAATCTAAATGCATCCAAGACTAGGTGTAAAGAGTCTAGACGAACATTTGTTTTTCCTATTTGATTTAAACTATCTTATTTTATTTGTCTGTTTGCTTTAAAGCTTAAATTCTAAAATACCAAAAATATTGTTCTTTTTCTGTTTATAATCAAATCTTGATTTGGCTAATCGTTAAATAGCCGCAAAAAAAATTATCTCGTACTTTCAACTTTCGTAGATTAACATAGTTTACTTTTATTAGTTGCAATCTTAATTCTCACGTTTGAATTGTCCTTGGAACGATTTCGGAATTACCAACTTTATACTATTGCACGATCGGGTCCACTGCCCGTTAGAGTGTAGTAATCTTTAAACCGGCATTTTCCAAGATAAATTATATACTAGATTTCACACATCAACAAATATAGAAATAAAATGGATTAAAGTAGAAATAACGTAGAAAACATATCCCTTATAAATTTGAATAAAAACAATAAGACTATATATTTGTAAATTAAGATTTGTATGAATTTTTTTTTATTATGAGACGGGTAATGAAGAAAAAAAATGGGTAAGAAACACAACGACACATTCTTTTTCGATGGTGGCAGTAGGTTATTTTCGGTGGCGACTGTAAACTCCCTTTTTTTGGTTGTGGCGACAACAAGGAATAGAATAATAACAATAAATATTTTTTTTATTTATTCTAAGAATAACCACTAGCTTATAATAAATAACTCTATTTTATTTATATTAAATTAGGTAAAGACCCGCGATTTCGCGAGATTTTTAAAGGGTGTTTGTGCAAAAAGAACATGTTTTCTGGGCTTGTGATATTCATTCAACAAAATAACGTTGATTAATATGTAAACTTTAAAGTTGAATTACTATAAACAAATGTATTAAGTGATAATTGTGTTAAGTTTAGAGAAATATCCATAAACTCTAAACCCTAAACACTAAACCCTAAACCCCAAACCCTAAACACTAAACACTAAACACTAAACCCTAAAACATAAACACAAAACCCTAAACACTAAATCCTACACACTACACACTAAACCATAAACTCTAAATCTAAACACTAAACCCTAAAACCTAAACACTAATCCATAAACCCTAAACCCTAAACACTAAACCTTACACACTCAACTCTAACCCCTAAACACTAAACCCTAAATCCTATACATTAAACTTTAAACCGTATATCTAAACCGTAAACCCTAAATCAACCCTAAACCCTTAACCACAAACCCTTAACATTACATAATAAACCCTAGACTCTAAACCCTAAACCTTAAACACTATACCCTAAACCCTAAACCATAAATTCTAAAATCTAAACCCTAAACTCTAAATCCTAAAGCTTAAACCCTATACACTAAACTCTAAACCCTTAACAATAAACTCCAAAACATAAACCACCAACCCTAAACACTAAACCATCAACCTTAAACACATATGTAACGACCCTACTTTTTCCGTTATATTTTACCGTTAATTATTTAACGACCGTTAACTGTTATTCGTGCCACGTCATTTATATGACCTATATTATTATTATTTTTGTAATAATATATTAATTATTATGTGTTATGTGAATATTTGTATTCATATTTTAAGTTATACGTTTCTACGTGTCGCGGATTTCTATCCGGCGGATCTTTTCGGTTTTCAAACCAACGGTCAAGCTTTTGGGATTTTTAAGTCCTAGTTATTTTAAATATGATATTTTAATGTCATATGATTATATATAGTATTTATATATATTTTTCGTCGCGTATTTGTTATCTCTCCGAATTTTCAATCGCGTAGTCGTGTTTTCGCGTTTCGGGTTTCGTTCGGGCATTCGGGCCACAAGGATTTAATCATTTATCAAATTTGGCCCACATGTGGACCCCCCCAACCCAATCGTCCGAAACTAGGAGGGAGTATACTCCCTTGATTTTTCATTTTACAATTTCATTTCTCATTTCACTTTATTTCACAAAACCTAAACTCCTAAATATTTGCTCTCTTCTTCCTCCCTTTCTTTCTTTTGGCCGACGCCACCAAGCACCACCATCATCATCATCTTGCAATAATTTCTTGCTTGGATCTTCATATAAATTACAACAACGCGTTCTACACGATCTCCTCTACACATCTATACCATTTGATTCTTGATTAGGGTATAAATCCTAACCCTAGATTTTTTATTTTTCTTTATTTTTCTGTATTTTGATGTTTATTTGATAGTATGATACTTACATGTTATTGTATTGATGATTGTATGCGTAGAAATGCTCGATTATACATGTTTTTGGTTTGATTAATTTGGGACAGCAGCATTTTTGTTCATTTATGGTTATGTAACTGATATAAAAGTGAAATTAAAGTATCTAGATGAGTTCCTCTCATCAAGACAATAATTTTAGACTCCGGATTCATGTCATTTCGATTCCCGGAGCTCTAGATATGATTAAAATGGTATTTTGTTGGAATTAAATTGTGAAAACGAATTGTACCAGGTTTGGTCTGACTTTGTGACCACTTTTGGAGTCTTTAGGGTGTACTAGTGTGTTAGGATTGATGATGGAATGAACTTTCATGTTCGGGTCATCTAAATTCTAGCCACGGATCACCCGTTATGGCTAAAACGTGTTTTTGAACGGATTAAAGTTCCAAGTGGTGTAATGGCTGATCATCACGACTTGGTTAATATTCTTGGAGTGTTCTTGAGTGCTCCAAAGTGTTGGGTGGTTTGATTAGGTGGAGATATATATATATATATAAGGCTCGCCGAAAACCGACGCCCGGGGCTCAAGATATGACCCGATGAACTTTTAATTAAAACTTATGGTTAATTATTAAAACTTATGATATAAATGATGATTTTTATTATTATTAAATTACTTATGATATAAAAAGTAATTATTATAATTTAAGACTTAAGATATATATTTATTATATCATTTAATTATTACTTATGATTTAATTAAACATTTAATTACACTTATGATTAATAATACTTTTATTATTAATGAAAAATACTTATGATAAGTATTAAAATTATATTATGAGATTATTATTATAAGACTTATAATAAGGATTGATTAACTATTTAATTATTATAAGGCTTAGTTATTATTTAATTATAATTTAATTATTAAATACTTATGATTTAATAATTATAATTAGAAATTTATGATATGATTAATAATTCATTATTAATTAATAATACTTATGATATGATTTAAAATTTATTATTAATTAATAATACTTATATTATGACTAATATTTAATTAATTAATTAAATACTTATGTTATATTAATTATATCATTTAAACTTATGTTAACTTTAATAATTCAATTTAATTTAATTAAACTTATGTTATGACATAATTATACATATTTAACTTTAATTAACATTATAACTTATATTATTATTACAACTTACACTTTTAAAATTAATGTTGACTATGTTTGACCAAGGTTGACTTTTGAGTTGACTTTCGGTCGACTTTGACTTTCAGTTGACTTTTGTTGACTTTCTAATTAAGGAAACTTTTCTAACTTAAAAACTTTCTAAAAATATAAACTTTCTAAATATGGAAACTTTCTAAATTTGGAAACTTTTCAAAAATAGAAACTTTCCTAAATTAGAAACTTTTCAAAAATAGAAACTTTCCAAATATAGGAACTTTTCAAAAATGAAAACCTACTAAAAATAGAAACTTTCTAAAAATAGAAAGTGTGTGTCCGTACGCTGTTCCGATCAAACCGATGCATGTTGAGTATTGTTCTATGTCTACTTGTAACATGTACAATAGATATCATACTAAGACTCGACCTAAGTTAGTTATTTATATCGACCTGCTTTATTTATAGGTCGGCGTTGTGATCATTCCTGATCACTTTACTTCATTTGCTGTTCGCTTATTGTGTGGTTACTTCGTTTACTATTAAGGTGGGTTATAGTCCCATTTTTACATACTTTTCAAAGTATATTTTTGGGATGTGATTACATGCAATTTATTCTACGTTTAGACACAAGTGACAATTAAATTTAAATTATTCGTTATGAGTTGAACAAAAATATTCCCTAGTCTGGTAACTGTAATCACTGGTTTCTACTGGTGAACGCGAATCCTACGAATAGATCTATCGGGTTTGACAACCCCATTTCGAGCTAGTCGCGCAAGCAATTTATAATCAGAATTTTTAGTACTTCATATTTGTTGTAGATACACTGTTCGGTGTATAATATTAATTATGTTTGTCAAGGGTAAATAAAGAGTTAAGTGGTTACCAGGTGGCTCATTGATAATGGAATAATGTTTAATATTTTCTAACATTTTAAATCTTGTGGTCTAAAGTTTATTCAGTTATGTAAACCTATAATTCACTCAACCTTTGTGTTGACAGTTTACTCGCATGTTTTCACAGGTACTTGAGTTTGTTTGATGCTTCAGCTGTGTTAGAAGGGTCTGCATGTATTTGGGCAGATTTTATTAAACAATTATGAAACTTTGAACTTGCATTCTATTTTTGGAATAATTTAATCTTGTGGGTTTGTTGACAATGTTTTATGTCAACTTTGGTATTTAATATGTTGAGTTACTTAAACTACATATTTTTGGTATATTTCCTTTTTGGGAAACTTTTGAAATAAAAAATGCAATGTTGTTTATTTAATTCATTTTAGTCCGATCAAGCTGTGGGACCAAGTGACGGAGCCGTTAAGTGTTTTGACGGGGCCATCACAGTTGGTATCAGAGCTCTGATTGTAGGGAACTAGGCGGTCTTAATGTGGTCAACCCGTAGTTTTTAGGGTGCATTAGAGTCTAGTCTACAGCCCGACCCTTTTGCTATAGAATTATTTTGCATTTCATTTCGTATGAGTTATATCATAAGCATTTATTCTATGTTGTATGTGGTTTGCGGTTTTACTGATTACAGATGTCAACTTCGAGCAAAAACTCCGTTCCTGCTCCTGCTCCTTCGGCTACTGCCAGGCGCCGTGCTGATCAACCTTTGATCGATGATCCTGTTAACTATTACATGGCCACCATCACTCGCATGACTAGAGCTTACAACGACAGGACGCGTATTAATTCCCTCAGCGACTCTATGCGTACCTTGCCTCATAACGAGGTGATAGACGAGATTCAAGCTAGTATGGATTCGTTTGTCAGTTTCAAGCATAATGTTGGGTTCGAGAACCGAAAGCATAACCGTGAGGTGGACGCTAAGTTCGAGGCTCTCGATAGCATAGTTCGTAGTTTGAAGACAGAGTTGGAGGAGGTGAAGGGAAAGTTGCGGAAGTATGAGACTCCTGCCGAGACTCATGCCGGCCCAGCTTATCACACCCGCTCTAAGCAGATGTGATATGATGATTCATGATTGATTATTTATTTCATAATACTTAATGTCCTTTTATACATACATTTTGGGTTATTTACGGCGTTTTGCCGAAGATTTTATTAAGGTTTTGTTATGGGATATTTTCATTATGTATAGATGGTTATTTCTTTATGACATTTACTATCATTATCATATTTTATTTCTGATGTTTTGACTCTTGGCATGTTATATTATGCGTAATGTAGATCATGTATGTTAGGTGCTATGTATGTTGTATGATTTCTATCATAAAGTATGTATGCATGTGGTGGCTATTTCTATAACTATCATAACTGTTATGTTATTACTCATAGTGTTTATTGACTATTATTTTAATGGTTAATCTTTTCATGTTCGATCTATTCCTTTATAACACTAGTATTATTCTTAGTACTAACAGTTGTGTTATTCTGTTTTGAAGATCATGCCTCCCTGCGAGTCCAACGAAGCCCGTATGCAACGACTTATCTCTGAAGGAATAGCAGCTGCTATGGCAGCTAATGCTAATGCTAATGCGAATAACAGCAACCAGGTGGGATGCTCCCATAAAATGTTCATGGCAAGTCATCCACGAGAATTTAGTGGCACTGAAGGACCCATTGGACTTACTCGTTGGTTCGAAAAGATTGAGTCTATTTTTAGGGTTAGTCGAGTCCGAGAAGAGGACAAGGTTAGTTTTGCTAGCTGCACTCTTAAGGATAGTGCATTGACTTGGTGGAACAACTTGGTTAGTAGTTTGGGTAATGATGTGGCGTATGGTTTAACTTGGAACAACTTTAAAGAGAGAATGATCACCCGTTATTATCCTAGGGGTGAACTTAAGAAATTAGAAGCCGAGCTTAAGAACTTGAAGATGAAGGGCACCGAATTAGATGCCTATGAGCGAAGGTTCTTCGAGTTGACTTTGTTGTGCCCTAATATTTATGCTGATGAGAATATAAGATTGAAGCTTATATTGATGGGTTATCTGAGAAAATTGAGCATGGGGTTGAGTCTAGTGAGCCCCAGACTATTAAAGCTGCTATGTCTATGGTGCACAAGCTCAATGATAAGATTTTGAGGGGAAGTAAGGCTGTTGTGGCCGATGTCGGTGAGGAAGTTGTTAAGAAGGCTGATAATGGGAAAAGGAAGTGGGATAATAACCGCAACCAGAACCAAGGTCAGCAAAAGAAACAAGATACTTCTGGTTCTAATAACCGTAATTAGCGTGTTTGTCCTCGGTGTTATAAGGCTCATGAGGGTTATTGTACGGTTACTTGTAAGAGGTGTTCCAAGCAGGGACACATTTCTAAAGATTGTACGGTGCTTCTGCCGGGTTCTGCTACTCCTGCTGCGGGTGGTAGTAATAATGCCGGTAACAATGGTGGGAATGGTAATGGTAATGGGAAGCCGAGAAATGGTGGAAATCAGAGAGTGTGTTATGAATGCGGTAAGCCGGGGCATTTCCGCGATGTCTGCCCTAATAAGAAGACTACGGAGAATGCACGTGGAAGAGCATTCAACATTAATGCCAGGGATGCTGAGGAAGATCCTAAACTTGTTACGTGTATGTTCTCTGTCAACGATTTATCAGTTTATGTACTATTTGATTCAGGGGCTGATTTGAGTTTTGTGTCGAGTAAATTAAGTCCAAAAATCAAAACACCGTTAACTCCTTTAGACAATACTTATGTTGTTGAGATAGCTAATGGTAAAGTGCTTACTGCTAAGACTGTGTATCGTAAATGTAACATTAATTTGGCTGGTAGAGACTTTGAGATAGATTTGATACCGATTGAACTTGGTAGTTTTGATGTTGTTATTGGAATGGATTGGTTGTCTGCGAATCGTGCTGAGATTGTGTGTTATGATAAAGCTATTCGTATTACTATTGTGGTTGGAGAGCCGCTGATGGTTTTTGGGGATAAGAAATGCAGACAGTTAAATCTTATTAGCTGTTTGAAAGTTCATAAACATCTTCGCAAAGGCTGTCATGCTATTCTAGCCCATGTTGTTGATTGTGATAAAGAAGAGAAGAGCGTTGGTGATGTTCATATTGTTAGGGATTTTCCCGAGGTATTTCCCGAAGATTTACCTGACCTTCCGCCGCAACGCGCGGTAGAATTTCAAATCGATCTTGTTCCCGGTGCTGCTCCTGTAGCACGTGCTCCTTATCGACTTGCGCCTTCCGAACTTCAAGAATTGTCGAGTCAACTCCGTGAGTTGTTAAACAAGGGTCTTATTCGTCCCAGTTCGTCCCCTTGGGGAGCTCCTGTTCTGTTTGTTAAGAAGAAAGATGGTTCGTTTCATTTGTGCATTGATTATCGTGAATTGAACAAGCTTACTATTAAAAACCGTTACCCTCTTCCTAGAATTGATGATCTGTTCGATCAGCTTCAGGGTTCGTCTGTTTATTCTAAAATCGATCTTCGTTCCGGCTATCATCAGTTACGTGTTAAAGAATCTGATGTTTCGAAAACTGCTTTTCGCACCCGTTATGGTCACTTCGAATTCCTTGTTATGCCGTTCGAATTGACAAATGCACCTGCTGTGTTCATGGACCTCATGAACCGTGTGTGTAGACCCTATCTGGACAAATTCGTTATCGTTTTCATCGACGACATCCTTATTTATTCTAAGAGTGATGAAGAGCACGAAGAACATTTGAAGTTAGTGCTTGATCTGTTGAGAAAAGAAGAATTGTACGCTAAGTTCTCTAAGTGTGCTTTCTGGTTAAGAGAAGGTTAATTCCTTGGACATATTGTTAGTAAACAGGGAATACAAGTTGATCCTGCTAAGATTGAAGCGATTGAAAAGTGGGAAATTCCGAAAACTCCTACTCAGGTTCGTCAGTTCCTAGGGTTGGCAGGTTACTATAGAAGGTTCATTCAAGATTTTCTCGTATAGCGAAACCTCTGACTGCTTTAACGCACAAGGGGAAGAAGTATGAGTGGAAGGATGAACAAGAGACTGCATTTCAAATTTTGAAGAAGAAGTTGACTACCGCTCTGATATTGTCACTACCTGAGGGTAATGATGATTTTGTTGTTTATTGTGATGCTTCGCGTCAAGGCTTTGGTTGTGTTTTGATGCAACGAAAGAAAGTTATTGCGTACGCGTCACGTCAGTTGAAGATTCACGTGCAGAATTATACAACTCATGATTTAGAGTTGGGAGCTGTTGTGTTTGCGCTTAAGATTTGGAGACATTATCTTTATGGGGTCAAAAGTACAGTGTACACAGATCACAAAAATCTTCAACATATCCTTGATCAGAAACAGTTGAATATGAGGCAACGAAGATGGATTGAGACGTTGAATGATTATGATTGTGAACTTCTATATCATCCGGGAAAGGCCAATGTGGTGGCAGATGTGTTAAGTCGTAAAGAAAGGGCTGAACCTCGTAGGTTTAGGGCCTTGAATATGACAATTAGAACAAACCTCGCAAGGCAGATTCTTGAGGCACAACAAGAAGCCTTAAAGGAGGAGAAATTTGTGAATGAGAATGTTAGAGGCATGGCTAAGAAGTTTGAGGTATGAGCAGATGGTACTAGATACTTTGCAGGACGTCTTTGGGTTCTGAAGTTTGGTGATCTGTGATAACTTGTTTTGGATGAGGCTCATAAGTCTAGGTACTCTATTCATCCTGGTTCAGGAAAGATGTATCATGATCTTAAGGAGCTGTATTTGTGGCCTAATTTAAAGGCTAATGTGGCTACTTATGTGGCTAAGTGTTTGACCTGTGCTAAGGTTAAAGCTGAACATCAAAAACCGTCTGTACTGTTGGTGCAACCTGAGATTCCAGAGTGGAAGTAGGAGGGTATTCCGATGGATTTTATTACAAAGTTACCGAGAACTGTGGGTGGTTATGATACCATTTGGGTGATTGTAGATTGACTCACTAAGTCAACTCATTTCTTGCCGATTAAGGAAACATATTCGGTGGAGAAGCTTACTCGTTTGTATTTGAAGGAGATTGTTTCTAGACATGGTGTTCCTGTATCAATCATTTCAGACCGAGACTGTAACACCCCGTCAAAAATCCCTTTAACGGAATGTTAACTCTGGTCCCAGTGCTTGGCTTGACTTCTACGTGACAGCAATATTCTACAGCAGAAGCAATTAATACCTGAGAATAAAACACGCAAAACGGATCAACAACAATGTTGAGTGAATCTACAGGTTTTAGGTAAACAATGTATGTTTAAGAAATACATTTTGAAAACGGTTATTAGTGGAAGACCACCAAGGTTCAATGTTAAAAGTTTGTAGACAACTCTGTGTCCCATTTCAAAAGTTTGTTGACACTACAATGTCAAGTTTCAATCATTTGTAGACAATACCATGTCAAGTTTCAAATATTCGTAGACAATACCATGTCAAGTTTTATTTCATTTGTTCGTAAACCACAATTTTAAATAACGTTGTATATTATCTAAAAACAGTTATCAGAAAATAGTTTAAGTTCCTTGACCACGAGATTTTACAAGTACAACTCCATGTTGCGAAACGTTTGCATAATCTATGAGCACCTGAATACTAGCAATGACCCGAGTATAGAATCCACTATACCCGCCTTTACCTCATAAAAATGTTATACACTTGTACGAATGTATTATGTTTAAAGTAAATGCACCACAGTTTTTATAGCGGGTGAGGTTGTCAACCTAACGGATCCGTCCATCTAAATTGTGCCTACACCGATGGTATTTAAAGTATTCAAGCTAGAGGCTTTATGTACAAACTCAATATGCAGATATAGTACTCGTATCAATACAAAAAGCATTTGATAATGTAAGTATAACAGCGTGTATTCTCATCCCTGAAAACGTGTAAAAAGCGGGACTGTAGACTCACCTTGAATAAAGCTCGGAATGAAAAGTGGACAATTTACTTGTACGGTTTATAGCCGAGTAATGCAACCTAAGTATACGTATATAGGTTGGTCAATAAATATATCCTAAACAAATGTGGTTTCATAGTATAAGTTGTCTTATTGCTCGACTCGACGCGTTTCAAAGTAGAAGTCAACATACAGTCAACTAATTCATGCAAGTCAAACAAAGTCAACCGAAGTCAAACCGAAAGTCAAACTTGGTCAAAGTAGTCAACTAAAGTCAACATCAGTTGGTTCATGTCAAATATGGGTCAAAATGTCAAACCTAAGTCAAACAACACGTTTCAGGTCATGAATAATCATTTTCACAATTTCAGTTTATCGTTGTGCACAAAATTCATGAACACGTAGCATACTTAGCATATTATCTCATGGTACATAATTCATGCAAATATGGAAAACTCCAGATCGTAAATATACTTAAAATCGATTCCAAAAAGTCCAGCTAGGGTCTCATATGATAATTAAAAGTCAGAAATCAGAAGGGGTACATTTGGGGTTCACCAAGTCAGTTTCTGACCGCGCACTGATTTGGTTTTCGCTATAACCGGAGTTAGGAACATGAAATTGATACAAGACCAGTGGAAATAGTTCAAAAACAAGTTAAACTAACACATATCAAAAATCAAGCAATTTTGGTGTAGCCAATTTGTACAGTTTATTCATGCAAGTTGAATATTCGGTTTTTCAGCTCAATCAGAATTTACATAAAGTATAGCTCTATTGTGCCCAATGCATAAGGTTTCAGAGATTGACATAAACTAAAAATAAGTCACATATCATGTTAAAATTCATATTCCATAATCTTACATGCTCATTCAATAAACACAATCCTCAGAGTATAAAACAGTGAGCAATTTACAGATTCGATTCTAGTCTCGCTAGTCACATTGGCACGCGATTATCCAAAGATCTAGATACAATTAGCCTATGATATCTACATGAAAGATGAAGTACTTTTTGAGTAGATTTCAAATATGCAAAGATTTAATTACATAATTTAACACATCTTATTATACAAGGTCGTTTTCATGCAAGTGCTGTATAAAACTACTTTTACACTAATTCAAGCATAACTTGAGTTTCACATGAGCAAACGACATGATATCCTAGTCTAAAGTGTGTGTTTTTAAATTATCTTTCCAGTGGTATAAGTTTCACAAGCCAATTCTTGGTCTATCAAACCCAGATTTCTGATTACACAACAAAAACACAACGTTAATTTCAAATGGACATAACTTGATCATCCGGAAACGAAATCAAGCGAATTCAAAGCCTAAAATCAATAGTTTTTAGATAGCTATCCATATAAACACTTTTCAATTATAGAAAACAAAGTCACAAAATCAGTAGCATAGAAATACAATTCATGATTAAACCCTAACTCGTAATTCGGACAATATAACGACTAAATGCATGTACAAACGCGACCAATTGAGCAATAGAACATCTAAATCATATGATAAACAATTAAATCTGGAAAAATAGAGTTTTTAGATCTTACCTTAATCATACAATTGTTGGTATAGATACGTAGGGCTCGTCGAGAGGAACACGGATATGCGATCAATTTAATGATCAAGCAAACATCGAGGGTGTTCTTGAAGAAAAGATGATCGATGATGGTGAGTATTCATGAGATATGATGCATCATTTAACTCTTTATTTTCTGATTACTAGTTTTACATGTAAAAGGTGATGCACATGTCTAAAAAAAATTATGGGATTACCTACTAATGGCCTCCTCTTTTTGACTAATATAAGATATTTTATGATATAATGGCCACCTTCTTTTGACTAATATAAGATATTTTAAGATATAATGGCCACCTTCTTTTGACTAATATGAGATATTTTAGGATATGATGTATGAGGTCACGGCCATGTGGCCTCGGGCTCGGGTCTCGGACTCGTTTTGTGTAAAAGCTCGTTAGCGCGTGGTTCGTTTCGAGTGCCGTTAACCGTACCAAATCTCCGGAACATTAACTAGTCGTTGAAATAAAATCACCGTGTTTAATTCATTAAGTAAATAATAAATTAAATTTCTTTCGTAAGTTCAATAATTATTAACAATAATTATTCTATCGTTTTTCTGAGTTCCGTTAACTGAAAAGTTTTCTAGGCGATTAACTTTAATCGTGTCGTTTCTAGTTTAATTCATTAACCGAATTAAGTTTACTAATTAATATAACATATTAATTCAAGTAATCCACTAAGGATCAAGTACGCATTTAATTTCTTTAAATACAAAAAAAAAATTCACGTAAGTTCCATTAACAAACTAACGGACAGTTAACTAAAGTAACGAAAAAAGTTGGGTTGTTACATTACCTCACCGTTATTGAAATTTCGTCCCGAAATTTGGATGATGGCAGTTATTGATGAAAATAAAATATTTTCGTATCATTAGAAATCCACGTTTCAACGTGAGCTTGAATTCTATAACGAAGTTTGCAAATAAAGTTCATATTTGGCTTGAATAGTTTGTCTTTCCAGACTTAAGCCTTCATAGATTCTTTTAATAAAAGAATTTGGTCATATACGATTGTTTCATCAAATAATATGATAAGATTAAATAATCTTTCGAGATCTCTATACGGATGGACTTCTAAGGTCCGTTCGATTTCGTAATGAATACCAGTTAAGTGTATAGAATTTCTTATCATCAAGAATATGAATGAAATGATTCGGTTACGTGTAAAAATACGACTGAATATGTCACTAATGGATGTATTGAAGTAATAGTTGTCCGCCTTGACTTTTCGATGTAATCACTATTGATTCTCCTAAATTCAAGGGATTTGAATATAATCGTTTGAAATCTGTGAGATTTGAATCCCGGTAATTAAGGAAATTAGAATCCTTTTCTTTTTAATTTAATACGATTATCTTAATCTGCTGACGCGTTGCTATGGTAAAAAGTTCTGATATAAATTAATCATCTCTGCGGCCTTATTTTCTCAACCTCAATCTTCTTACTTTCAAGATTCTATTTTCGAAAATTTTGTGAAGATGCTTCATTCGCTCTTGATTTTCGTTACTATTTTGACTGTGTATACAGTCATTCTTCTTTTTAGTCTACCACCAGAAGAATCTCTGTTCTTCTATAATGCTCTAGGGTGACAGTATTTTTAATTCTACCACTCCTTTGTTTTTCAATACTTATTGATATAAATGGTTTATGATCTTCCATGTTTGTTATCTTTTATATTCTGACCTATTTTTCGAAGACTCATGCTTTTTATCCAAGAAGATCTTCAACTTGTTCTTCTATACATGGTCAAATAATACGGATCAATAGCTGATGATGATGCAGAAACATTCGCTGTTCATCGTCATAGTATCCGTTTTCACCTTGTTTTCTCTTCTCGACTTTAAATCAAGCAAGTAATGGTCCATAATTCGTAGGTATGGAGTTTCGAATGATCATAATATACAAGGTAGAAAGGAAAGGTAATAGCACGATTTGATTTGTCAAATTACCAGAATATTCGAAAAAGACTGAATCATCAAGAAATATATTTCCTTGATATGTTTAGTAGTTAAATAGAATGAAAGAGTTATGTAACATGGTTCATGATGATTGTAAGGTCTGTGAATCATCATCTTCCATTAAAAATTCACCATGACTTCGGAGCAAAATATTCTCTAAAGATATCATCGGATCCAGTGTGACGACCCGAAAATTTCCGACTAAATTTAAACTTTATCTTTATATTATTCTGACACGATAAGCAATGTTTGTTAAGTTAAATCTCAAGGATTTTAAACTATGTTTATACATTCATTTAAACCTCGACCAAATTCCAATGATTCACGAACCATTAAATGAACATATATGAATATGTATGTATATGTGTATATGTTATAAATTGAAAATGTCAACAAAGTATTTAAAAGTATAATGCTTTATATGAACGTATTTGTTTCAATATGATTATCGATGAAATTAAAAAAAATATATATTAAATGATTGAATTATCAGAAACATTGAATTATGATTACAAGTCTCTGTTGAGAGGTCCACTATGATTTGAGAAATCTATTCCTCTTAACGATATTCGAAATAATTTGTAAAGCTATTTATAAATAAAATAAAAAGTGTCATTTACGAAAGTTAGACAAAAGCTAGTGGAGAATTGGTTTCCATAATATTCTATTAATCTATTTTCAAACGTACAAAAACGTTTTCAGTTTAAAAAGAACTTTATTATTAAAACGTATATAACTTTTATAAATATCTAGAATCACTTTTGACAACTCATTACTTAACCAGTATAATAAATATAACGATATTTTATTTTATTTCATTAAATATATATAACAATTTAAATTAATATTATATATATTTATACGCGTATTATACATACATAGTTTTTATACTTTTACTATACTTTAACTTTACCTTTACTTTACTTTTACTTTACTTTAACTTTAATAATTCACTTTAATAATTCATACTTTAATAATTCACTTTAATAATTCATACTTTAATAATTTACTTTAATAATTCATACTTTAATAATTCACTTTAATAATATTTATACTTTAATAATTCACTTTAATAATTCATACTTTAATAATTCACTTTAATAATTCATACTTTAATAATTCACTTTAATAATTCATACTTTAATAATTCACTTTAATAATTCAAAAATCTATTATAAATAGAATTCAATAGGTTTCATTATTTCATAGAAACTTAAAAATATATTTCTCTAAACTCTCTCAATCGATTTATATATATATATATATATATATATATATATATATATATATATATATATATATATATATATATATATATATATATATATATATATATATATATATATATATATATATATATTTGCTCTGTATTATTTCAAGATATTATTAGTATACATAAAATATTACGACGGAGTGATGTCCGAGTGATTTCAAAATAGTTTTTTGAATGAGTCGAAGCTAAGGAAATTATGGGTTATAGCTATGGAGGTGATGGGTATGGTTCATGGGTATGCTCGTGATGTCAATCTAGTGTTTATCATCTCCGTTACGTCTACGTACTTTTCTGCAATATTGAATCTCAATATTGATATGTGAGCACTCATAACTTAACTTTTATATATCAATAGTGTATCCCTGACTAGTGCTCGAGTATATATGATTATGCATGCTTGTACATTCGATATTGTCCTTAGATAGGTTTGTTGAATCCTGAATTAGATACATATGCTACTGAGATAGGGTATATGATATGCATGTCATTGGAAAGCTAGTGAAAAATTAAAAACTTTTCATTTAGATATCGAATGGTTTCGATGAACGGATTTGAAGTTATAGTCAACTGAATTTTAGTATTATTGTTAAAATGATTATTATTACTATCGTCGTTATTATTTTAATAGAAATATCATTGTTATTATAAAATATCATTATTACTATTATGTTAGTATTATCATTTTATCATAATAACATTTTTAGTAAATATAAATATTGTTATTTTTTATAGAATAATAATAATTATTATTACAAAATAATACAACTTTTACTTATTATTATTGTGATCAATATTATTTTAACAAATAAATAGGGGATACAAATATATTTTTCACCGCGCATAATATAATTACATTAATAATACTTACCACTATAGTTTTAAGATATTAAGTGAACTTTATAAATTTTGCTACTTAAGATATATAAAAGTATATTTTATCATATATAAACGTTAATATAAATTTTTATTAATAAATGACTTTTATTATTATAAAATCTAATAAATATATTTAAATATATAAAACGACTATAGTTAAGTTATATAATAAACACGTATAAATTTTAGAAGTCATTTTGGGTCAAGTTGACTTTTGTTGACTTTTGCATATTAGTCTCGAGCATTAGGATTGTGGTACACTATGACTTGACCAAAAATTGTTAGACAAATATTGACCAACATATAAATATATATAATTAATATAGGTTCGTGAATCCGAGGCCAACCTTGCACTTGTTAAATGACGTTATATGTATTTTTACTACGAAATACAGTATGGTGAGTTTCATTTGCTCCCTTTTATATATATTTTTGGGACTGAGAATACATGCGCTGTTTTTATAAATGTTTTACGAAATAGGCGCAAGTACTAAAACTAATTCTACGTGGGTTTAAACCAGAAATATACCCTTAGCTTGGTAACATTAAACTACTTGTCTATGTACGGTAGGCGCGAATCCTAAAGATAGATCTATTGGGCCTGACAAACCCCATCCTGACTATGGGATGCTTTAGTACTTCGAGGTTATTTTAAACACACCTGATTTGGTGTACTTCAGAGGGTAAAACATGAACGTTAAGGCTTGTTACCGGGTGCCTACAACTTATAGAATACTTTTATACACTTGCGAGTGTACATATATTTATAAACGGAAATCTTGTGGTCTATTAATATATTGAAATGATTGTTATGATAAACCTATGAACTCACCAACCTTTTGGTTGACACTTTAAAGCATGTTTATTCTCAGGTATTAAAGAAATCTTCCGCTGTGCATTAGCTCATTTTAAGGATATTACTTGGAGTCATTCATGGCATATTTTGAAAGATGTTGCATTCGAGTCATTGAGTTCATCAAGATTATTATTAAGCCAATTATAGTTGGATGTATTATGAAATGGTGTGCATGCCGTCAACTTTCGTTGTAAAGAAAGTTTGTCTTTTAAAAACGAATGCAATGTTTGTAAAATGTATCATATAGAGGTCAAATACCTTGCGATGTAATCAACTATTGTGAATCGTTTATAATGTATATGAACGGGTCCTTTCAGTTGGTATCAGAGCGGTGGTCTTAGGGAACCAGGTCTGCATTAGTGTGTCTAACTGATAGTCGTTAGGATGCATTAATGAGCCTGGACTTCGACCGTGTCTGCATGTCAAAAGTTTTGCTTATCATTTTTGTCGAAAATTGCCTGCTTATCATTCTTAGTCTAGACACGTCTTACTGCATTGATTGCATGAATAGTGTATAGACAAATTCATATCTTAGCGTATCTGCTAATCCATATCTTAGCGTATCTGTTACTGTAAACTTTACCTGACATATCCCGTAATTTCCTCCGTAATCTACGAAATCTTTTGCGCTATATATATATATATATATATATAGATATTCTATGTAATTAGAATACCACCCGATAGCCGAAAAATCATTTCATATCGAAAAATTCTTTATTCAATCGAACGAAATAGAATTCGTCATTAGTTCAAGTCCCTCAAATTCCGATATGGAATCCCACTCAAGCTCCGAAAGCAGTGTGACCGGAATGGATCAACCAATTAGCCATCATCTATTCTGGATGAATTGGGGATAGGTTCATAGCCTCCTCAATAATTGGAGACAAGAAGAAGGTGATCCCTTCCATCCACCACATTGCCCTCTTGGCGATGAACCTGAAGCACTTACCGGCGAACCGGTCCGAAACACCATTTTCTCTCTCATTTTCAGAGTATCTCGTTACGATTATATACTACATCAAATTCTAGATTTTATTTATCCGTTCGTCCGAACTGACAATCACCCCGGTGTAATAGAAGAAGTCAACGAGCTTCGCGCTCGAGTAGTGGCTTTAGAGAATATGGTGCAAGGGTTACAAACGCCAACAAATAACGAAGTATTAATTCATAATTTCAATTTTATTGAATAAATACTCCGTAAAAGTTATGTAGTTTCTAAAGTCTTTAGGGATTATTCAGTTCTAGTTTCAACCGTAAATCAAATGAGTTTAATTTAATATTAACTCATTAAATCTATGTTACATCTGAAGAAAATATGCACATATAAATTTTCATAAAGACTGTAATAAAATTCTGTTGTACAAAATATTAATTGTGAATTTTTTTTAACGGGTAGGTAATACCCGAGAGATATATAAATTCACAATTAATATATTACATTTTTCGAATCTGATTAAGCAAATCATCAACTATACTCCCAAAATCTCACAACAATATACATTCTTGTATAGAAATCAAAGCAACCATTCTCACCCAAATTTGATTACGCATTCTGATTTTGACAAATCAAAATCCAAGTCATGATTTAACAGAAGAGATCACTCTTAGATTCCTACATCTTTCAAAGCTATACTTTAACTTCAAAACCGTGTTAGAACATCATATGTATATTAATGATTACAAACTGTGTTCAAACTCTCCGAAGTTTTCGAAGACACTTCAAACAATGAACAATTGAGATGATGATCCAACCACATATTACCCACATTTATGTACCTAAAAAGCTCTCGAAACCAAAGTCATAGTTCGACGCGTATCCGTGTCAGACCCTTTGGCATTTATTAGCTAAAATGACTTTTCAATTCCTTTTCAAAGTAGACAGTTTTGTCACAGCTCCAGCAAGTCAACTTTGACTTTTCAGTCGGACTAGTCTTATTATAACCTCGATAGATACGTTGCCCTTTCGTCATCATTACTGGGGACCTTTCATATCTCGCCACCTTAGCAATAAACTTACCAACAACTTCAATTATCTTTGACTTTTCGAAAAATCATTATATTTATTGAAATCACATCATTTACTCATTCGCATCTTGTAACGAGAATTGTCATATGAATCATCGAAAAATAGTAACCAGTATTTTGAAATCTCGCAGCATGTCTACGCCAACAGTTATATGTGTACGTAAAACGTCTATCTCCTAGACTTACATACTTTGAATGTGAAGTTCTGAAAAATATTTTGAACTGCAAACTAGTTCTTGAAATGCTGACGAAGCATCAAAAACTGTAAACGATCTTAACAGTAAAAAGTTTGATGACAAAGAATAGTAAGGTGGAAAAGCTGAGAAAAAGAGAAGGTTTGGAACTGGAAAACGGATTGAACAGACTATGAAGGAGGCTGTGGACAAATCACAAAGACTAAATCTGCCTTCAAAGAATCCAAATGATTCAGTGCCTGCTAAAGTCATTAACGAATACCTTACTCTTTATTCTAAACCTTTACAGACAAATCTTCATCATCATCCATCAATATTAGAAATTCTAAGATATTATCATATCTTTCATTATAAATATCCGCGATATTTCTGAAGATATTTTCACAACTAATCTTATCTGAAGTCATTTATCTCTTTGCGCTATCAGTGTTACATCATATAAGAAACTATTAGTTTCTATATTCTATAAACTTTCGAGTTTAAATTATGAATGTTTTGAAGTAGTGTTGGGAACTGAAGCATGAGTTAGTATAATATAATGACACTTGATCAACGTGATTATATTACAGTAAGTCATGCTGAGTTTCTAATGGGACATGACGATTCACAGACCATGCCGTCATCATGTTCCATGTTACACGACTCTTGTATTCTATTTAATCTCTAAAAATATCAAGAATATATTTTATTGATGATTCGGTCTTTTCAGGGTATTCTGGTAAATTAACAAATCAAGATTGTGCCATTACCATTTCCTTCTTAGAACATTAACTATGTTCATTCTGAAATTCATATCTGCGAATACTAGACCATTACAAACGTTGCTTAATCGCAAGAAGAAGAAACGAAAGGACAAAACTCCAAAATAGAAATTGGAGTATAAATCGCAGCAAATAGAAGGGAGCATTAACTGTGGATGTCAATGATTATAGAAGATAAAAGCAGAGGCTTTGAAATATAAGGGAAGATATAAAACCCAACAACCACCCAAAAATTATAAACCGTATATATCGATGCATATAGCAATATAAAGACACAGAAGAACTAAAAACACTATAAAACCGAGAGTATAGTAGAAGTAAATAGATTCTTCCGGAGGCAGATGAAAAAGAAGAACGACAGATATGAAAGTGAGGAGTATATCGAGAATCAGTACTGGATGAAGCATATTGACAAATACTTTAAAATATGAGTTGAGGGAGAAAGAATAGAAGGTGTGAGTTGTAAGGAAACGAAGGAGGTGGATTTATAGTGAAATACCCGACAGAGAAATCAAGATGGATTATCGTATTAATTCGAAGAGAATCATAATCTCCTTAATCACCGAAGCATCAAATCCAACATAGATTACAAAGATTTTCTTTAAATTCAGAGATCAATTGTGATGACGTCAAAAGATATGACGAATCACTATAATCTTATTTCCTTCATTTACGATAACTTCCCTCATACGCTTTGAGTAATCGAATTATTTTATCCATACTTCTTAGACATGATAAAACTTCATAATCGTCATAATAACATTCTCATTGTTAGCCATAACGACCTCTATCAAATTTCGGGGACGAAATTTCTTTAACGGGTAGGTACTGTGACGACCCGAAAATTTCCGACTAAATTTAAACTTTATCTTTATATTATTCTGACACGATAAGCAATGTTTGTTAAGTTAAATCTCAAGGATTTTAAACTATGTTTATACATTCATTTAAACCTCGACCAAATTCCAATGATTCACGAACCATTAAATGAACATATATGAATATGTATGTATATGTGTATATTATAAATTGAAAATGTCAACAAAGTATTTAAAAGTATAATGCTTTATATGAACGTATTTGTTTCAATATGATTATCGATGAAATTAAAAAAATATATATATATTAAATGATTGAATTATCAGAAACATTGAATTATGATTACAAGTCTCTGTTGAGAGGTCCACTATGATTTGAGAAATCTATTCCTCTTAACGATATTCGGAATAATTTGTAAAGCTATTTATAAATAAAAATAAAAAGTGTCATTTACGAAAGTTAGACAAAAGCTAGTGGAGAATTGGTTCTCATAATATTCTATTAATCTATTTTCAAACGTACAAAAACGTTTTCAGTTTAAAAAGAACTTTATTATTAAAACGTATATAACTTTTATAAATATCTAGAATCACTTTTGACAACTCATTACTTAACCAGTATAATAAATATAACGATATTTATATTTTATTTCATTAAATATATATAACAATTTAAATTAATATTATATATATTTATACGCGTATTATACATACATAGTTTTTATACTTTTACTATACTTTAACTTTACTTTTACTTTACTTTTACTTTACTTTAACTTTAATAATTCACTTTAATAATTCATTCTTTAATAATTCACTTTAATAATTCATACTTTAATAATTCACTTTAATAATTCATACTTTAATAATTCACTTTAATAATTCATACTTTAATAATTCACTTTAATAATTCATACTTTAATAATTCACTTTAATAATTCATATACTTTAATAATTCACTTTAATAATTCATACTTTAATAATTCACTTTAATAATTCATACTTTAATAATTCACTTTAATAATTCAAAAATCTATTATAAATAGAATTCAATAGGTTTCATTTTTTCATAGAAACTTGAAAATATATTTCTCTAAACTCTCTCAATCGATTTACATATATATATATATATATATATATATATATATATATATATATATATATATATATATATATATATATATATATATATATATATATATATATATTTGCTCTGTATTATTTCAAGATATTATTAGTATACATAAAATATTACGA
This sequence comes from Rutidosis leptorrhynchoides, assembly GCF_046630445.1. NCBI lineage: Eukaryota > Viridiplantae > Streptophyta > Magnoliopsida > Asterales > Asteraceae > Rutidosis > Rutidosis leptorrhynchoides. The sequence continues at coordinate 113,189,310 of NC_092341.1, forward strand.
CGGAGTGATGTCCGAGTGATTTCAAAATAGTTTTTTGAATGAGTCGAAGCTAAGGAAATTATGGGTTATAGCTATGGAGGTGATGGGTATGGTTCATGGGTATGCTCGTGAGGTCAATCTAGTGTTTATCATCTCCGTTACGTCTACGTACTTTCCTGCAATATTGAATCTCAATATTGATACGTGAGCACTCATAACTTAACTTTTATATATCAATAGTGTATCCCTGACTAGTGCTCGAGTATATAGGATTATGCATGCTTGTACATTTGATATTGTCCTTAGATAGGTTTGTTGAATCCTGAATTAGATACATATGCTACTGAGATAGGGTATATGATATGCATGTCATTGGAAAGCTAGCGAAAAATTAAAAACTTTTCATTTAGATATCGAATGGTTTCGATGAACGGATTTGAAGTTATAGTCAACTGAATTTTAGTATTATTGTTAAAATGATTATTATTACTATCGTCGTTATTATTTTAATAGAAATATCATTGTTATTATAAAATATCATTATTACTATTATGTTAGTATTATCATTTTATCATAATAATATTTTTAGTAAATATAAATATTGTTATTTTTTTATAGAATAATAATAATTATTATTACAAAATAATACAACTTTTACTTATTATTATTATGATCAATATTATTTTAACAAATAAATAGGGGATACAAATATATTTTTCACCACGCATAATATAATTACATTAATAATACTTACCACTATAGTTTTAAGATATTAAGTGAACTTTATAAATTTTACTACTTAAGATATATAAAAGTATATTTTATCATATATAAACGTTAATATAAATTTTTATTAATAAATGACTTTTATTATTATAAAATCTAATAAATATATTTAAATATATAAAACGACTATAGTTAAGTTATATAATAAACACGTATAAATTTTAGAAGTCATTTTGGGTCAAGTTGACTTTTGTTGACTTTTGCATATTAGTCTCGAGCATTAGGATTGTGGTACACTATGAATTGACCAAAAATTGTTAGACAAATATTGACCAACATATAAATATATATAATTAATATAGGTTCGTGAATCCGAGGCCAACCTTGCACTTGTTAAATGACGTTATATGTATTTTTACTACGAAATACAGTATGGTGAGTTTCATTTGCTCCCTTTTATATATATTTTTGGGACTGAGAATACATGCGCTGTTTTTATAAATGTTTTACGAAATAGGCACAAGTACTAAAACTAATTCTACGTGGGTTTAAACCAGAAATATACCCTTAGCTTGGTAACATTAAACTACTTGTCTATGTACGGTAGGCGCGAATCCTAAAGATAGATCTATTGGGGCTGACAAACCCCATCCTGACTATGGGATGCTTTAGTACTTCGAGGTTATTTTAAACACACCTGATTTGGTGTACTTCAGAGGGTAAAACATGAACGTTAAGGCTTGTTACCGGGTGCCTACAACTTATAGAATACTTTTATACACTTGCGAGTGTACATATATTTATAAACGGAAATCTTGTGGTCTATTAATATATTGAAATGATTGTTATGATAAACCTATGAACTCACCAACCTTTTGGTTGACACTTTAAAGCATGTTTATTCTCAGGTATTAAAGAAATCTTCCGCTGTGCATTAGCTCATTTTAAGGATATTACTTGGAGTCATTCATGGCATATTTTGAAAGACGTTGCATTCGAGTCATTGAGTTCATCAAGATTATTATTAAGCCAATTATAGTTGGATGTATTATGAAATGGTGTGCATGCCGTCAACTTTCGTTGTAAAGAAAGTTTGTCTTTTAAAAACGAATGCAATGTTTGTAAAATGTGTCATATAGAGGTCAAATACCTTGCGATGTAATCAACTATTGTGAATCGTTTATAATGTATATGAATGGGTCCTTTCATCCAGAATTACCTAGATTCTTTGAATATAAGGTTTGGTCCTTGTATTTGTCCTTGGTCTCCTTCATGGTTAGCTCAATCCATTTTTCAGTTCCAAATCTGAGCTTTTTCAATACGTTATTCTTTATCATTAAACTTTTGGCCATTAAGACCATCTATAGCTTTTGCTGCTTCGTCAGCATTCTTAAGGTTAACGAATCTGAATCGTTGGTTATCAATCCGAGATGGTTTCAAGAGATCTTATTTTTAGATGATTAAACGCTGATTGTAATCGTTAACGGATCTAATGGTTGACGAATAGGCGTTGTTGATTTCAAAAGTAATGAATAATAATTTTGATGGTTTGATGTGATAATTTATCATTTAATACAAATGAATATAATTCATAAATGTAGTGATCTTTAGGAAGATAATACGTGCTAAAGCTTTACTTAGATTCCGATACGTCAAAATCAGAATATGTAGTAGTTGTTCTTTAGTGAACGGATACACATATCTTGTGAGTGTAATTAGTATAGTTACTGATTATTGAATCAGAATTTGAAGAATGTATAATGTAACATATTAATGTGAGATATAAATATTTCTCGGGTTTTACCTACCCGTTAAATATTTTTACAATTTATAGTTTCTACAGAAGGGTTTTTATTAAAATCTTTATGAAGATATATATTCGTATATATTCTTTAGATGTAATCATGGATTTAATGAGTTACTATAATATTAAACTCATTTGATTTACGGTTGAAGATAATCTCCAAAGCCTTAGAGATTTCATAATTGTCGCGAAATATTTCGCTAATGAAGTTATGAATCAATACTTCATCATTCATTGTTTATTGATATACCTCGGTATATGATATTGATGCTCGTGGAGTTCTTGTGAAATTTACAAAGCACGAATAATGTTTTATAGAAAATTTCGAGTACATCGAAAATAGAAGTGAAAAATCAAACATGTATTTGAATAATACACTTAGTTTATTATGAAATGGAGTTTATTGTGCTGAAGCAGTGATTAATGATTGTTACGTCATTAACGAAGGATGTACATCATAGTATATTAATGATATGATTTAACCAAGTAGCACATACTAGTTAAGATTCACACGTAATAGCTTAGTACGAAAAGATTTATTATTGTTCCAAACCATATATTTATATAAAGTATACATATATAATTTTTTTTTTCAAGGAAGAATGAGTCAATACATCTTAACTCACAATTAATAATATTCCTTGGTATCTATGGGGCGTATGATGTTGATATCCGAAGTACCGAGTGTGATGTTGAGGTGTGGGATGTGGATGTTGTTGTTGGTGAAGCTGATGATGTTGGTGGTGATGTTGATGGTACTGGTGGTACTGGTTATGCTGCTGGTGCTGCTGATGCTCTTAGATTTCGCACCATATTCTCCAGAGCCACTACTCGAGCGCGAAGCTCGTTGACTTCTTCCACTATTCTGGGATGATTGGCAGTTCAGACTAGTGGATGAATAAGATCTAGAATTCTAGATATTATATATTCGTGACGAGATATTCTGGAAATGGGGGTGAAAATAGTATTCCGAACTGGTTCGCCGGCAAGTGCTTCAGGTTCTTCGCCAATAGGTGAATTCAGTTGGTGGAAGGGATCGCCTTATTCTCGCCTCCACTGATTAAGTCGACTACGAACCCACGTCCAATTCATCCAGAAAAGATGATGGCTAATGGGTTCATTCGTTCCGGTTACGCTGTCCATGGAGTTCGAGGAATCAGATAAGAAATCCAGATTATGTGTTTGGAATAGGGTTTGATATGAATTGAATGTTGGATGATATATTCGTCTCCTTGAATACGTGTATATAGCAAAAAGATTTCCGTAATTTACAGAGGAAATTTAGGAAATATATCAGACAAAATCTAATATAATAAGTATGATAGCGACAGGATTAGTCTATATATAATAGGTGCAATAATTGCAGTAAGATGTTGGTGGATCAAAAATGATAAGCAGTGAGAAGTAGTGATCGGTCGCGACTAGTAGTGAGAGGCGGTGTTGAGTAGTAGTTAGCAGTGATAAACAGTACTGGGTAGTGGTATAAGATGACGAGTGTGTCCAAGTAGTGTCTTTGTTGTGACAAGTAGTGGTCGGTGGGAACAGACGGCATCGAGCAGTGAAGAGTTGTGTCATGATTACAAGTTACTTATAAGTTATAATAACAATTAGTTCGCATAGTGTAAGTTTCTACTTGCATTTGAGATTACACGGTTTGTTCTAAACGTTGTTTATCCAAGTAACCTACTTGACTCGCTCCCAATTCCTTATTTTGCGGTGTCAGAACTTCTATATGAGTTACCGTAATGTAATCCCGGTCATTACATTACGCTATCTCACATTTCCATTCGACATCACTCCATAAGTTCAAGATGGCGTAATCAACTTAATTTAGTTAAATCTCGCGTCACGTGTACGTATGTGTTTTGTAGTATGGTGTTCAGTTCAATTCCATATCATATGTGAAATGTCCCGTTCTTATTGATTAAAAACGTTCCATATTAATTAATTTCGTTGCGAGGTTTTGACCTCTATATGAGACGTTTTTCAAAGACTGCATTCATTTTAAAACAAACCATAACCTTTATTTCATCAATAAAGGTTTAAAAAGCTTTACGTAGATTATCAAATAATGATAATCTAAAATATCCTGTTTACACACGACCATTACATAATGGTTTACAATACAAATATGTTACAACAAAATAAGTTTCTTGAATGCAGTTTTTACACAATATCATACAAGCATGGACTCCAAATCTCGTCCTTATTTAAGTATGCGACAGCGGAAGCTCTTAATAATCACCTGAGAATAAACATACTTAAAACGTCAACAAAAATGTTGGTGAGTTATAGGTTTAACCTATATATATCAAATCATAATAATAGACCACAAGATTTCATATTTCAATACACATCCCATACATAGAGATAAAAATCATTCATATGGTGAACACCTGGTAACCGACATTAACAAGATGCATATATAAGAATATCCCCATCATTCCGGGACACCCTTCGGATATGATATAAATTTCGAAGTACTAAAGCATCCGGTACTTTGGATGGGGTTTGTTAAGCCCAATAGATCTATCTTTAGGATTCGCGTCAATTAGGGTGTCTGTTCCCTAATTCTTAGATTACCAGACTTAATAAAAAGGGGCATATTCGATTTCGATAATTCAACCATAGAATGTAGTTTCACGTACTTGTGTCTATTTTGTAAATCATTTATAAAACCTGCATGTATTCTCATCCCAAAAATATTAGATTTTAAAAGTGGGACTATAACTCACTTTCACAGATTTTTACTTCGTCGGGAAGTAAGACTTGGCCACTGGTTGATTCACGAACCTATAACAATATATACATATATATCAAAGTATGTTCAAAATATATTTACAACACTTTTAATATATTTTGATGTTTTAAGTTTATTAAGTCAGCTGTCCTCGTTAGTAACCTACAACTAGTTGTCCACAGTTAGATGTACAAAAATAAATCGATAAATATTATCTTGAATCAATCCACGACCCAGTGTATACTTATCTCAGTATTGATCACAACTCAAACTATATATATTTTGGAATCAACCTCAACCATGTATAGCTAACTCCAACATTCACATATAGAGTGTCTATGGTTGTTCCGAAATATATATAGATGTGTCGACATGATAGGTCGAAACATTGTATACGTGTCTATGGTATCTCAAGATTACATAATATACAATACAAGTTGATTAAGTTATGGTTGGAATAGATTTGTTACCAATTTTCACGTAGCTAAAATGAGAAAAATTATCCAATCTTGTTTTACCCATAACTTCTTCATTTTAAATCCGTTTTGAGTGAATCAAATTGCTATGGTTTCATATTGAACCCTATTTTATGAATCTAAACAGAAAAAGTATAGGTTTATAGTCGGAAAAATAAGTTACAAGTCGTTTTTGTAAAGGTAGTCATTTCAGTCGAAAGAACGACGTCTAGATGACCATTTTAGAAAACATACTTCCACTTTGAGTTTAACCATAATTTTTGGATATAGTTTCATGTTCATAATAAAAATCATTTTCTCAGAATAACAACTTTTAAATCAAAGTTTATCATAGTTTTTAATTAACTAACCCAAAACATCCCGCGGTGTTACTACGACGGCGTAAATCCGGTTTTACGGTGTTTTTCGTGTTTCCAGGTTTTAAATCATTAAGTTAGCATATCATATAGATATAGAAAATGTGTTTAGTTTATTTTAAAAGTCAAGTTAGAAGGATTAACTTTTGTTTGCGAACAAGTTTAGAATTAACTAAACTATGTTCTAGTGATTACAAGTTTAAACCTTCGAATAAGATAGCTTTATATGTATGAATCGAATGATGTTATGAACATCATTACTACCTTAAGTTCCTTGGATAAACCTACTGGAAAAGAGAAAAATGGATCTAGCTTCAATGGATCCTTGGATGGCTCGAAGTTCTTGAAGCAGAATCATGACACGAAAACAAGTTCAAGTAAGATCATCACTTAAAATAAGATTGTTATAGTTATAGAAATTGAACCAAAGTTTGAATATGATTATTACCTTGTATTAGAATGATAACCTACTGTAAGAAATAAAGATTTCTTGAGGTTGGATGATCACCTTACAAGATTGGAAGTGAGCTAGCAAACTTGAAAGTATTCTTGATTTTATGAAACTAGAACTTTTGGAATTTATGAAGAACACTTAGAACTTGAAGATAGAACTTGAGAGAGATCAATTAGATGAATAAAATTGAAGAATGAAAGTGTTTGTAGGTGTTTTTGGTCGTTGGTGTATGGATTAGATATAAAGGATATGTTATTTTGTTTTCATGTAAATAAGTCATGAATGATTACTCATATTTTTGTAATTTTATGAGATATTTCATGCTAGTTGCCAAATGATGGTTCCCATATGTGTTAGGTGACTCACATGGGCTGCTAAGAGCTGATCATTGGAGTGTATATACCAATAGTACATACATCTAAAAGCTGTGTATTGTACGAGTACGAATACGGGTGCATACGAGTAGAATTGTTGATGAAACTGAACGAGGATGTAATTGTAAGCATTTTTGTTAAGTAGAAGTATTTTGATAAGTGTCTTGAAGTCTTTCAAAAGTATATGAATACATATTAAAACACTACATGTATATACATTTTAACTGAGTCGTTAAGTCATCGTTAGTCGTTACATGTAAATGTTGTTTTGAAACCTTTAGGTTAACGATCTTGTTAAATGTTGTTAACCCAATGTTTATAATATCAAAAGAGATTTTAAATTATTATATTATCATGATATTATGATGTACGAATATCTCTTAATATGATATATATACATTAAATGTCGTTACAACGATAATCGTTACATATATGTCTCGTTTCAAAATCATTAAGTTAGTAGTCTTGTTTTTACATATGTAGTTCATTGTTAATATAATTAATGATATGTTTACTTATCATAATATCATGTTAACTATATATATAACCATATATATGTCATCATATAGTTTTTACAAGTTTTAACGTTCGTGAATCACCGGTCAACTTGGGTGGTCAATTGTCTATATGAAACCTATTTCAATTAATCAAGTCTTAACAAGTTTGATTGCTTAACATGTTGGAAATATTTAATCATGTAAATATCAATCTCAATTAATATATATAAACATGGAAAAGTTCGGGTCACTACAATATGAGTGTAAGGTGTATATGTACGTGATGTAATGTGTAGCTCAACATGTAGCATAGTGACACATACAGTGTAAGTACGGTGCATAAAAGTCGTCCAAGACACACGGCTATAGACTAGACTTCACTAATGCGTCCTACGGTTAGACACACTAATGTATCCTAGTTCCCTATAGCCAAAGCTCTGATACCAAATGTAACACCCCGTCAAAAATCCCTTTAACGGAATGTTAACTCTGGTCCCAGTGCTTGGCTTGACTTCTACGTGACAGCAATATTCTACAGCGGAAGCAATTAATACCTGAGAATAAAATACGCAAAACGGATCAACAACAATGTTGAGTGAATCTACAGGTTTTAGGTAAACAATACAGTATGTTTAAGAAATACATTTCAAAAACGGTTATTAGTGGAAGACCACCAAGGTTCAATGTTAAAAGTTTGTAGACAACTCTGCGTCCCATTTCAAAAGTTTGTTGACACTACCATGTCAAGTTTCAATCATTTGTAGACAATACCATGTCAAGTTTCAAATATTCGTAGACAATACCATGTCAAGTTTTATTTCATTTGTTCGTAAACCACAATTTTAAATAACGCTGTATATTATCTAAAAACAGTTATCAGAAAATAGTTTAAGTTCCTTGACCACGAGATTTTACAAGTACAACTCCAAGTTGCGAAACGTTTGCATAATCTATGAGCACCTGAATACTAGCAATGACCGGAGTATAGAATCCACTATATCCGCCTTTACCTCATAAAAATGTTATACACTTGTACGAATGTATTATGTTCAAAGTAAATGCACCACAGTTTTTATAGCGGGTGAGGTTGTCAGCCTAACGGATCCGTCCATCTAAATTGTGCCTACACCGATGGTATTTAAAGTATTCAAGCTAGAGGCTTTGTGTACAAACTCAATATGAAGATATAGTACTCGTATCAATACAAAAAGCATTTGATAATGTAAGTATAACAGCGTGTATTCTCATCCCTGAAAACGTGTAAAAAGCGGGACTGTAGACTCACCTTGAATAAAGCTCGGAATGAAAAGTGGACAATTTACTTGTACGGTTTATAGCCGAGTAATGCAACCTAAGTATACGTATATAGGTTGGTCAATAAATATGTCCTAAACAAATGTGGTTTCATAGTATAAGTTGTCTTATTGCTCGACTCGACGCGTTTCAAAGTAGAAGTCAACATACAGTCAACTAATTCATGCAAGTCAAACAAAGTCAACCGAAGTCAAACCGAAAGTCAAACTTGGTCAAAGTAGTCAACTAAAGTCAACATCAGTTGGTTCATGTCAAATATGGGTCAACATGTCAAACCTAAGTCAAACAACACGTTTCAGGTCATGAATAATCATTTTCACAATTTCAGTTTATCGTTGTGCACAAAATTCATGAACACGTAGCATACTTAGCATATTATCTCATGGTACATAATTCATGCAAACATGGAAAACTCCAGATCATAAATATACTTAAAATAGATTCCAAAAAGTCCAGCTAGGGTCTCATACGATAATTAAAAGTCAGAAATCAGAAGGGGTACATTTGGGGTTCACCAAGTCAGTTTCTGACCGCGCACTGATTTGGTTTCGGCTATAACCGGAGTTAGGAACATGAAATTGATACAAGACCGGTGGAAATAGTTCACAAACAAGTTAAACTAACACATATCGAAAATCGAGAAATTTTGGTTTAGCCAATTTGTACAGTTTATTCATGCAAGTTGAATATTTGGTTTTTCAGCTCAATCAGAATTTACATAAAGTATGGCTCTATTGTGCCCAATGCATAAGGTTTCAGAGATTGACATCAACTAAAAATAAGTCACATATCATGTTAAAATTCATATTCCAGAAGCTTACATGCTCATTCAATAAACACAATCCTCAGAGTATAAAACAGGGAGCAATTTACAGATTCGATTCTAGTCTCGCTAGTCACATTGGCACGCGATTATCCAAAGATCTATATACAATTAGCCTATGATATCTACATGAAAGATGAATTAATTTTTGAGTAGATTTCAAATATGCAAAGATTTAATCACAGAAGTTAACACATCTTATTATACAAGGTTGTTTTCATGCAAGTGCTGTATAAAACTACTTTTACACTAATTCAAGCATAACTCGGGTTTCACATGAGCAAACGACATGATATCCTAGTCTAAAGTGTGTATTTTTAAATTATATTTCCAGTGGTATAAGTTTCACAAGCCAATTCGTGGTATATCAAACCCAGATTTCTGATTACACAACAAAAACACAACGTTAATTTCAAATGGACATAACTTGATCATCCGGAAACGAAATCAAGCGAATCTAAAGCCTAAAATCAATAGTTTTTAGATAGCTATCCATATAAACACTTTTCAATTATAGAAAACAAAGTCACAAAATCAGTAGCATAGAAATACAATTCGTGATTAAACCCTAACTCGTAATTCGGACAATATAACGACTAAATACATGTACAAACGCGACCAATTGAGCAATAGAACATCTAAATCATATGATAAACACTTAAATCTGGAAAAATAGAGTTTTTAGATCTTACCCTAATCATACAATTGTTGGTATAGATACGTAGGGCTCGTCGAGAGGAACACGGATATGCGATTAATTTAACGATCAAGCAAACATCGAGGGTGTTCTTGAAGAAAAGATGATCGATGATGGTGAGTATTCATGAGATATGATGCACCATTTAACTCTTTATTTTCTAATTACTAGTTTTACATGTAAAAGGTGATGCACATGTCTAAAAAAAATTATGGGATTTCCTACTAATGGCCTCCTCTTTTTGACTAATATAAGATATTTTATGATATAATGACCACCTTCTTTTGACTAATATAAGATATTTTAAGATATAATGGCCACCTTCTTTTGATTGATATGAGATATTTTAGGATATGATGTATGAGGTCACGGCCATGTGGCCTCGGGCTCGGGTCTCGGACTCGTTTTGTGTAAAAGCTCGTTAGCGCGTGGTTCGTTTCGAGTGCCGTTAACCGTACCAAATCTCCAGAACATCAACTAGTCGTTGAAATAAAATCACCGTGTTTAATTCATTAAGTAAATAATAAATTAAATTTCTTTCGTAAGTTCAATAATTATTAACAATAATTATTCTATCGTTTTTCTGAGTTCCGTTAACTGAAAAGTTTTCTAGGCAATTAACTTTAATCGTGTCGTTTCTAGTTTAATTCGTCAACCGAATTAAGTTTACTAATTAATATAACATATTAATTCAAGTAATCCACTAAGGATCAAGTACGCATTTAATTTCTTTAAATACAAAAAAAAAATTCACGTAAGTTCCATTAACTAACTAACGGATAGTTAACTAAAGTAACGGAAAAAGTTGGGTTGTTACAGAGACAGTCGATTTATATCAAGGTTTTGGCGATCCTTACAGGAAGCTTTAGGAACTAAATTGGATATGAGCACCACTTATCATCCGCAGACGGATGGTCAGAGTGAAAGGACCATTCAAATGTTAGAAGACATGTTACGAGCGTGTGTTATTGATTTTGGTAATGGGTGGGATAGATATTTGCCACTAGCTGAATTTTCTTATAACAACAGTTACCATGCAAGTATTAAAGCCGCACTGTTTGAAGTGCTGTATGGTAGGAAGTGTAGGTCTCCTGTCTGTTGGAATGAGGTTGGGGATGCTTAACTCACAGGTCCATAAATTATTCATGAGACTACCGAGAAGATTGTACAGATTAAGGAAAGGTTGAGAACTGCCAGAAGTCGGCAAAAGAGTTATGCCGATAAGGGAAGGAAAGATATCGAATTTCAGGTCGGTGATCGTGTTATGTTGAAGGTTTCACCTTGGAAGGGTGTGATACGTTTTGGTAAAAGGGGAAAGATGAGTCCTCGTTTTGTTGGACCGTTTGAGATAACTGAGAGAGTTGGACCAGCGGCTTATCATTTGAAGTTGCCACAAGAACTCAGTGCTGTTCACGATGATTTTCATGTATCGAATTTGAAGAAGTGTTTGGCCGACTATTCCTCTGGAGGAACTTCATGTTGATAAACAACTTCATTTTATTGAGGAACCTGTTGAAATTATGGACCGAGAGGTTAAGACTCTCAAGCAGAGTAGAATTCCTATTGTTCGGGTTAGATGAAACACCAGACGCGATCCCGAGTTCATTTGGGAGTGTGAAGATCAGATGAAGCAGAAGTACCCGCATTTATTCCCAGATGCTGAGTCAACCACTGCACCTACCTAAATTTCGGGACGAAATTTCCGTAACGGGAAGGTACTGTAACGACCCTACTTTTTCCGTTATCTTTTACCGTTAATTATATAACGACCGTTAACTGTTATTCCTGCCACGTCATTTCTATGACCTATATTATTATTATTTTTGTAATAATATATTAATTATTATGTGTAACAACCCGAAATCATTTTACCAAAAACACGCCTTAAAATTTTTTTTGTCAGACAGCGTATCTGGATGGCGTCCCATAATCTGGACGGCGTCCAGAGATGAAGACCAGGACGGCGTTCCATGATTCTGGACGGCGTCCAAATGAACTAAAGTGGACTGATCAGTTTTTATTTACACGCGAGTGGAAAACCCGCTTCCCGACACTTTTAAACGTAACCAATTTCACAATATGTCATATTAAGTAAAACTAAGATATTTCCACCATAAAAACAAGTTTTACAACACCGGGCCCACAATGACCCGTTTTACAAATAATGTAGCGATTTCGACCCATTTATCTCTTTAGACGGATTGGGACTCCACAACCCAACCCTATACCAAGAGCATAATCCCGGGGACTACCAAAACCCCCATCCGCGTCCAATTATCCGAAAGCTACCCCATCAAGCCCAACCGCTCCTGCACGTCTAGTCTAACAACTAGCTAGCATCATTAACACAATACCTGTAAAAAGGTAAACAACGAGAGGGGTAAGCTTAACGCTTAGTGAATGCAATAATTATACATATACATATATAATGTACCTACTTGCATACACTTACTCACATACCGCATACATGCTAGCAACATAATTAGCAAACCATCTCAAGTATCAAGCTAATAACCTCAAATATCGCAAGCTAGCATAACCAATATCATATACTCAAACAATATAATATGCTACACTACAACGCATACACAATACCATATGGTTAACCATAAACGCTATGGTGCTACCGGCTCGTGGTTCACACCGTACGCAATGCTATGACGCTACCGGCTCCTTGGTTCACGCCACTATGCATTTGAGTCATACTCTTTTATAGTGTTACCGGCTCGTGGTTAACACTTTGATGCTACCGGCTCGTGGTTCACATCTCATTTTATAGTGCTACCGGCTCGTGGTTCACATCATGACACTCGTCAAACACATGTTATGGTACTACCGGCTCGTTGGTTCATACCATAACATTCACAAATAAATACACTATATACATACATGCATAATTATTCCACTCATCTCGGAATGCCCGCACAAGTAGTGTATTATGACCTCCGTCCTCATATCCGAGCAAGCAACCACCTATATCACACATAGGCACAATATGTACATAAATAGAAATTCTCTGAAAGAGAACCCGACACTCACATCCCTTAGTCGAGGGATCTCACCTTGCTCGCCAAAACTCGCCCATTTAACACCTAATGGACACAAACCAATTACCACTTCGGGTGGTAATTCAAACCCAAGCAACAAAGTACAATTTAGCCCAAATTGTACTCGACACCAAGTATACCAAACCTAGGTCTTAACACTAAATTAGTACGTAGGTAGTAATCATTTCAATCATCACTTACACCAAAACCCCAACACGTGCAATATTGACCCATATTGCTTTTGACTACCTTTGACTTATGTTAAAGTATCACTTTAACCCAAAAATTACTTCTCACGAGTAATTACCTTCAAAAACATCATTTAATACCTAACAAAAACGTTTAACATTCATTAAATCTAAAATTAGTGTCATCATCAATTTTGACCCATCTAAGTCAACCCATTTTGACATAAGTCCCAAAAACATCTTTAATCACTAACGGCTAGTGATTAACTTTCCAAAATACCATTTAACACATGAATCAAACATTTATATACTTGATTCATTAAATCTTGACCTCATAACTTAGTTTGACACTAAATAAAGGTTAACACCCATTTTGTCCTACAAACATGTTCTTATGAACATCTAAACACTAACACATTTACAATCTAGTGGTTAAACACCCAAACCATGACCAAATTCGTCATCATACCCTAAACCACCAATAACGGGTCAAAACCCATCTACTAACCACAACAAATCCATTTCGCAACCATTAAAGGGTTCCTAACAAAATCAAACTCAAACCCTAATATGAATATCAAAATCAAATAATGGATTTCGGAGTTAGAACTTACCAACACCATCACAACGTAGCTAAGGATGAGATGAACAACTTTTACTCTCGCGACTTGACCCATTTCACCCTTCTTCTTCCTCAAATGGAGCTCTCTCTTACTAAAAACACTTCCTCTCTCTAGGGTTTGAAGATGAGAGTGTTGGTGGGTGAAATGTGATTCACAAATGAGATTGGATCAGTTTTAGAGGCTCCAAACCGACCCCCAAGTGATAAGACACAAATACCCCTTTTAAATTCATTAAAATTCCAAAAGTTGGCCTGTCAGGCCATTTGGACGGCGTCCAAAATGGCTGGACGGCGTCCAACCTTTCACTGGTGGACGGCGTCCCAAAATCTGGACGGAGTCCCACTGAACTGAGTCTGAAACTGAACTTGTTTTGGTCGTAACTTTCAAACCGTAGCTCCGTTTTTGATGAATCAAATATCGTTGGAAACGTAATGAAATTTACTATCCAATGGTAAGGGTTTAGAACATCAACTTCAACTTTATTTGGGATTCAAATATACGCTTACAAGCCTCATAATTTGAATGACGTCCAAAATAATGTGTAACTGAAAAACGGGTGTTACAACTCTCCCCCACTTAAATTGGATCACGTCCTCGTGATCCGCACCTACGACAGAAGTCAGGCACTTCTCCCTCAAACATTTCTGCTTCCTGCGGGGAGTCACATAAGTAGTAATCACGCATTCAAATTTCTCTCTTCGTACACTAACGCATCATAATACAACAACCGTACTTTACAATCTTCTTAAAAGAAGAACAATTCACCGACAACCTTCGTCGTCAAGCCTCACGATTCTACGAAACACAACCAAGCCAGACATCCGTAACATCTTCTGCAATCCGAAGATCTCACCACACGCTAATAATCACTAGCGTGCACTACCGCGACAAGCGATATCTCATACACCCGAAGTCCAGAATTCCCGCTTAGGAAAATACGAAAAACACCACATGTCTCTACACCAAGAACCCAAACTTCCTCTGGCTCCATATCCGGGTCATCCTTCAACGATGAAATTTTGGTAACCCCAAAATAAACACTTTAGAAGTAACAGTTTCCCATCGATCGATCCGCACATGACTATCCGTCACTGGATTAATCCAGGACGACAATAATACACTACGAGTTAGACGAAACATCAACACATCGTCATAGGGTTTCTCCTCTGAACCATACAATACGG
This sequence comes from Rutidosis leptorrhynchoides, assembly GCF_046630445.1. Lineage (NCBI taxonomy): Eukaryota > Viridiplantae > Streptophyta > Magnoliopsida > Asterales > Asteraceae > Rutidosis > Rutidosis leptorrhynchoides. The sequence continues at coordinate 113,204,592 of NC_092341.1, forward strand.
GTTCCTAGTATTAGCATAGAAGCTACTTGTATACTAAAATCCCGTCAACGGCGAATCATCATCACAAAATTTCCGCAATTCGCCACACGACTCATAAAAATAGTAACCAAATCCGGGTGAACCTTCCTACCTACACCGTCCGCTAAGGATGTTCTCGACATTTTAATGTAACCTACGGGTCACATCACTAGGGTACACACTCTCGCAAACAAACAATATCCGCGTGTCTCTACGGGAGACAGTCAGAACCGACACTCTCCGCCTCATAATCGTCCATAAAGTGGAATAATCCACTGACAATTCCCACGACCACGTTTCCCGATAAGGAAAAATACAGTATTCACCACTATATCATACTCGTACTCCCTTAACAGTACTATCCGAGTTTCACACCAGCCCAAATTCGCATCACGAAAGCACTTACAACGACAGTTTCCTTTCCTCACCCCGAGATCTCAAACTTCACATTTGATCTCACACCGCACAATGGTACTACACGACTACCTTTCATAAGAAGAATTTCACTTCCTTCGATCCCATCATCACAATCTTCACGCATAACACTCCGGAATTGTAACCCACAACCGTAATGAACGACCTCGAGTCGACATCAACAACCCGTCACTCTTCCTCGTTAGGAACTCCGAATATGAAACGACCCGACCCAATCCATAGGGACGAATACAATAACATATGATTATATCGCGAGGCATTTGACCTCTATATGATACGTTTTATAAACATTGCATTCTTTTGAAAAGATATACCATAAATGAATATTTAAAATTCAATGTTTTCGACATCTGATGATTTCTACATATAGACAATCACCGTAAATAATAGTTTACAAGAATACTTCCGTTGACAATGCAGTCAAAATAAATACACGGTGATGATTTTGTGAATGCAATGCTTCCTCGAATAAAACGTGTATGACTCCATGCACATGGTTTCTCTAACATATATTCAAACAGCGGAAGACTTCTAGGAACCTGAGAATAAACATGCTTTAAACGTCAACATAAAGTTGGTGAGATATAGGTTTAATGCTAGCAGCGTTATAAATATAGACCACAAGATTTCATATACATAAACGTTTTAATAAAAATATTCTAAGTGGTTGAGCACTTGATAACCATACTTAACATTTAATCAACGTCGCATATTCTCTTTATTATGAAATCTTACTACACTGTACCAAGTGTAGTCACCGAAACAAAGTACTGTGCAACCGTTGAATACTGGTCGTCCAGTCCGGTTGGGGTTGTCAGGCCCGATAGATCTATCAACAGGATTCGCTTTTACAATACCTCATGTAAATAGTAGTTACCAAGTTACAGGGAAGTATGCCAGTGGTACAACTCAACGTAGAAATTATATTTTTAATCACTTGTGTCCATAACATAAATCATAAAATTCATGTATTCTCATCCCGAAATATTTAGAGTTTAAAAGTGGGACTATATACTCACTTTTGCCTTGAAGGTATTTAACTCGACTTGGTCTCCGATAGATATCATGAACCTAACCATATATATATAATATATCAACATATTTTCTTTTCAAGTAATCGTTACATATATATATATATATATATATATATATATATATATATATATATATATATATATATATATATATATATATATATATACTTATAATACTTTTAATATTTTCTTAGTCCGTAGTTAGCAGTCCGATGTTAGTGGTCCACAATTAGTTGCTCAATAAAATAAATAAAGACCCCATCGTATTCGTATTGATCAGAATTAATCTCGACCCATGGTACCATGTTGTCAAATGACGTGTTGCGTACATAAAGTACCGTGTTGTCAAATGACGTGTTGCGTACAATCATGAGGTCTTATGATTAATCTTCTCGTGTTGTTTATGGGTGGTCCTAAAATATATAAAATCAAATCATAAGTAATTATATATAAAATATCATATTAATTAGAAAATATATGATTAATTTACTTTATCTCCAAATATTTTCGTAGCTAAACTAGCTTCGGATACCCAATCTTGTTTTAGTCGTAGTTTCTTCATTACAACTCCGTTTTTGTTGGTTCAACTTGCCACTTCCTTGGATCGAGTCAAATTTTAAGAATATGAACTGAAAATACCTTAGTTTGTATTCGAAATCACAGTTTATAGGTTAAACTTTGGTAAAACTTATGAAAGTGATCATTTTCCATCATAAAAACAACATTTAATGATCATTTTTCTAAAAATACTTACACTTTGAGTTAAACCATGAAATTTTTATGTGTTAACATATTCATAAGAAATATCATTTTACCAGAACATAAACTTCCAATTCAAAGTTCAAGATGGTTTTTAATTATCCAACCCAAAACAGCCCCCGGTTGCACTCCGACGACGTAGATTCAGTTTTTAAGGTGTTCTTTGTAAAACCAAGTTATATCTTGTTAAGTTAGCATATCATTATGATATATTACAGGTTTTGAAGTATTTTAAAAGTTAAGTTAGAAGGATCTATTTTGTTTGCAAACAAGTTTGAAATCATTCAAACTATGTTCTTGTTGTTAAAATTTTACAACATAAAATAAGATAGCTATATAATTATGAATCGAACAAGATTATGAACAAGGTTACTACCTCAAGTTACTTGGACAAAGTTACTGTAAGAGATAAGAAAAAAATCTTGGAATCAAAGAGTGGTGGAGTTAGATCAAAAGGTTGGAAGTAAACTTCTTCAAATGGGTGGTTATTTGATATGTTCTTGAAAGAGTTTTCTTATGGTGTTTAAGGCTTGTAATTGAAGATAAATGATGGGGAAAATGCTTGGAGATGATCAAGTATGAAGTTAGGAGTATTTTGAGAGAGAAATGAGGGTGTAGGTATGAGAAAATGGAGTGAAGAAATGGTGTTCATTCATAAAAACGTTTTTAGTTTATAAAGAAAGAAAAGGATTCCTAATTTTGTTTTCTTACTAATAATTCATGCTACTTGACAAATCCATAGTTACATCATATCTAGGTCAGTAATAATGTTGATTAGGATGTTGATTTAATGAGTATATACCAATAGTAGATACATATAGAAGCTGGGTATGATACAGGTACATATACCCTAGATATACGTATAGAAATCTTGAGGAAACGGGATGAGAATTCAAATATATCTATCTTTTGTGAATATACTTATATTGTTTTATGTATTTAAGTCCTTAAAAAGTGATTAAATACATTATATATACGATACATGTATAAGCATTATAGGTTATAAGTATATATATCAAAGAATGTTACGTATAGTTATCGTTTTGAAAACTTAAGTTAGTAGTTTCAAAATATACTTATAACTCATTGTAATTAGTACACAATGAGATGTTAAACCATCCTTAGATCATGTTAAATATATATAAATATATATATATACACAAACGTATAATTATCGTATGTTATATAATTCGTGATATCATCGGTTAAATTGGATGGTCAAACGTTGTGTAAAACTCTTTTCAAAAACACAAGTCTCAACAATTTGGATTGCTTATCATGTTGGTAAGGGTTAATTTATGTAAATATTAATCTCATAAGTATAAAACGATTGGAAAAATCCGGGTCGTTACAATACCTACCCGTTAAATAAATTTCGTCCCGAAATTTGAATGGGATGGTCATGGCTGACAATAAGTATGTTTTCATGATGTATATGAGTTGGAAATTAGAGTTTTATTATCATCAAGTAATATATTGATAAATCAATTTGATTTTTGTGAAGAGTACGAGTGAAGCTATCACCAAAGGGTGAAATGAGTAGGTATAGATTCGTCATATCTTTTGACGTAGATAGGATTGATTTCCAAGTTCAAGAGATTTGGAGTAAAATCTTTATAATGAGATTTGATTCTACGATAATCAAGGAAATTAGAATCTGCTTTAAATGCGATCATCTATTTTGATTGCTCTGTCGGATCTTTTACTATAAATCCACCTCCCTTCATTTCCTTACAACTCATACCTTATATTCTTCCTCCCTCAATTCATACTTTAAAACATTTATCAGTATGATTCATCCAGTACTGATCCTGGATATATTCTTAACTTTCATCTCTGTCATTCTTCTTTTTCATCTACCTCCGGAGGATTTTATTTATTTCTACTATTACCTTGGGGTTATAGTATTGTTAATTCTCCCGTGCCTTTACGTTGCAATACGTATTGATATACATGGTTTGTAATTTATTTGTTGTTGTCGAGCTTTATATTTTCTTTTATATTCAACAGTTCCATACTTCTGTTTCCTCTTCCCGACTTCGAGTCAAGCGAATAATGGTCCGGAATTCGTAGGTATGGATTTTGAAATAAACATAGTTAATGTTCTAAGAAGGAAATAGTAATTGCACGATCTTGATTTGGTAAGTTACCAGAATGTCCGAAAAGATAGAATTATCAAGAAGATATGTTCTTAATATGTTTGGAGATTGGGTAGAATGTAAGAGTTGTGTAACATGGCACATGATGACGTTATGATCTGTGAATCATTATGTTCCATTTAGAAACTCAGCATGAATTACTGTAATATAATCACGTTGATCAAGTGTCATTATATTATACTAATTCATGCTTCAGTTTCCAACACTACTTCAAAACATTCATATTTTAAACTCGAATTTTTCAGAATTTAGAAACTAACACAGTTTCTTTTATGTTGTAACGCAAATATTGTGAAGAGATAAATGATTTTTGATGAGGATAGTTGGGAATATATCTTCAGGAATATCGGAGATATTTATAATGAAAAATACGATGATATCTTAGAATATCTAAGATCAGGGAATGACGCGGAAAATCTGTCTGTGAAGGTTTAGAGTAAGGAGTAAGGTTCTTACTAACGGTTTCAGCAGACACTGAATCATTTGAATCCTTTGAAGGTAGATTTCGTCATTGTGATTTGTCCACGACCTCCTTTATACTTTGCTCAATCCGTTTTCCAGTACCAAATTTTTCGTTCGAGCTTTTCCAATCTATTATTCTTTATTGTCAAACTTCTGACCGTAATTGTTGTCTACTATCTTTACCACTTTATCAGTCTTTTCCAAAACTTAATAGCACTAATTCATAGACTGGAGCATTTTTCAGAAACTTCACATTTGAAATATGTAATTCTTGGGGATAGACGTTGTATATATATATATATATATATATATATATATATATATATATATATATATATATTCTTGGGGATAGACGTTGTATATATATATATATATATATATATATATATATATATATATATATATATATATATATATATATATATATATATATATATATATATATATATATATAACTGCCGAAATAGAAATGCTGCGAGATTTCAAAATACCAATTGTTGATTCCGCCAAATGGGTAACGAGTTGCTGGTACATCTGCTGATAATGTCATGGAATATAAAAGGTTCCCTGGTAACAAAAGGGTAATCGTATGTATTACAGGTTATAATAAGGCTACTTCGAATGGAAAGTCGAGGTTGACTTGCTGAAACTGTAACAAAATTTGCTATTTTGAAAAGGAATCGCAAAGTTATTATTGCTAATAAATGCTAAAGATTTAACGCGGATACGTGTTAAATTATGTCCTTGGTTTCGAGAGCTTTTCAGGTGCAAGACTGCGGGTAATGTGTGGTTGGATCATCATCTCAATTGTCCATTATTTGAAGTGTCTTCAGGAATTTTGAAGGGTTTGATCATAGATTGTAATTATTAATATACATATGATGTTTTAGGACTTTGAATGATACAAATATTTTTCTGGGTTCCAAGAATCGAATGATGTTCTAGCATAGTTTTGAAGTAAAAGTATAGTTTTGAAAGATGTAAGAGTCCTAAGAGTGATGTCTTCTGTTAAGTCTTGACTTGGATTTTGTTTTGTCGTAATCAAATTTGGATGAGAATGGTTGTTTTGATTTCTATGAAAGAATGTAGTGAGTATAGTTGATGATTGTTGAATCAGAGTCGAAGAATATAATCATATTAATTGTGAATTTATATATCTCTCGGGTATTACCTACCCATTAAAAAAATTTTCACAAGTAATGTTTTGTACCAGAGAATTTTATTACAATCTTTATGAAAATATATGTACATATATATCTTCTTCATATGTAATCATGAATTTAATAAGTCAATATAATATTAGACTCATTTGATTTTCGGTTTGAGCTAGAATAAGTAATCTCTAAAACGATTAGGAACCACATATTCTTCACAGAATATTAATGAAGTTATGGATCAATACTTCATTATTTATTCTTATATATATTTCCTTAGTGAATCGTGCTGATACTCATTGAACTCTTGCTAACATCGCAAGATATGAATGTTGTTTCCCAGTAAGCTTCGAGTACATTGAAGATGAAAGTGTAAAATCAAACATATTATTGAATAATACACTTGGTTTATTATAAAACGAAATTCATTGAATTGAAACAGGGATTGTAGTTAACGATGATTAAGTTGCTGACGAAGGACGTACATCATTGCATATTTGTAGTATGAATTTAAACGAGTAGTATCTACCCTTTTTCAATTCATACTTAATAGCTTAGTACGAAAAGATTTATTTTGGTTTCCGAATTCATATATATAAAATATTTATATAAATTCTTCAGAAGAATGAGTTAATACTTCATAACTCGTTGATGCAATATACACGTTATTGATGATGTCCACGGTGATTCTTGAACTGGTGGAGCTTGTGATGTTAAAGTTGCTGACGATTCTAACGATGTTGACAGCACTGACTGTGTTGGTGAGGCTAAGGGTACTGCTGATGCTGTTGGTAAAACAAGTCTAGCTTGTACCTTACGCATCATTCTTGTCGGGGTTTCTACTCTTCCTTTTATCATTTTTGTCCACTCATCTGATTTATGGTTAAGGCAGAAATAGGTAATCTCTATGTCTTTAGAGATTACATAATCACCATAGAATGTTTCTCCGATGAAGTTATGAATCAATACTTCATCGTTTGTTGTTGTTGGTACTTCTTGGTATCTATGGTGCGTGTGACGTTGATATCCGAGGTACGGATGGTGATATTGAGGCGTGTGATGCGGATGTGATTGATGGTGGTGGTAATGATCCTGTTGATGTTGATGATGGTGATAACATTGATGCTGGTGATGCTGCTGGTGCTTAGGGTATTGAGGCTTGCGATGTTGATGTTATTGACGGTACTGGTTATGCTGCTGATGCTGCTGATGGTGTTTGTAACCTTCGTACCGTATTCTCCAAAGCTACTACCCGAGTGCGAACTGGTTGACTTCTTCTATTACACCGGGGTGATTGTCGGTTCGGACGAGCGGATAAATAAAATCTAGAATTTGATGTAGTATATAATCGTGACGAGATACTCTGGAAATGAGAGAGAAAATGGTTTCTCGAATAGGTTTGCCGGTAAGTGCTTCAGGTTCATCGTCAAGAGGGCAATTTGGTGGATGGAAGGGATCACCTTCTTCTTGTCTCCAATGATTGAGGATGCTACGAACCCATCCCCAATCCATCCAAAATAGATGATGACTGATTGGTTGATCCATTCCGGTCACACTGCTTTCGGAGCTTGAGTGGTATTCCATATCGGAATCCGAGGGACTTCAACTAGTGACGAGTTCCATTTCGTATGATTGAATAAAGGATTTTTCGATATGAAATGATTTTCCGGCTATCGGGTGGTATTCTAATTATATAGAATATCCACATATGTAGAACAAAAGATCTCATAGATTACGGAGGGATTTACGGAATATATCAGACAAAGTTTATAGTAACAGATACGCGTAGATATGAATTAGCAAATACGCTAAGATATGAATTTTGTCTATACACCATTCATGCAACGAATGCAGTAAGACGCGTTTAGACTTAAGATGATAAGCAGGTAATTTCCTATAGATGATAAGTAGATGATTTTCAACACAAAATGATAAGCAAAATTTTGACATACAGACACGGTCGAAGTCCAGACTCACTAATGCAACCTAACGACTTATCAGTTAGACACACTAATGCAGACCTGGTTCGCTAAGACCACCGCTCTGATACCACATGAAACGACCCGACCCAATCCTTAGGGACGAATACAATAACATATGATTATATCGCGAGGCATTTGACCTCTATATGATACGTATTATAAACATTACATTCTTTTGAAAAGATATACCATAAATGAATATTTAAAATTCAATGTTTTCGACATCTGATGATTTCTACATATAGACAATCACCGTAAATAATAGTTTACAAGAATACTTCCGTTGACAATTCAGTCAAAATAAATACACGGTGATGATTTTGTGAATGCAATGCTTCCTCGAATAAAACATGTATGACTCCATGCACATGGTTTCTCTAACATATATTCAAACAGCGGAAGACTTCTAGGAACCTGAGAATAAACATGCTTTAAATGTCAACATAAAGTTGGTGAGATATAGGTTTAATGCTAGCAGCGTTATAAATATAGACCACAAGATTTCATATACATAAACGTTTTAATAAAAATATTCTAAGTGGTTGAGCACTTGATAACCATACTTAACATTTAATCAACGTCGCATATTCCCTTTATTATGAAATCTTACTACACTGTACCAAGTGTAGTCACCGAAACGAAAGTACTGTGCAACCGTTGAATACTGGTCGTCCAGTCCGGTTGGGGTTGTCAGGCCCGATAGATCTATCAACAGGATTCGCGTTTACAATACCTCATGTAAATAGTAGTTACCAAGTTACAGGGAAGTATGCCAGTGGTACAACTCAACGTAGAATATATATTTTTAATCACTTGTGTCCATAACATAAATCATAAAATGCATGTATTCTCATCCTGAAATATTTAGAGTTTAAAAGTGGGACTATATACTCACTTTTGCCTTGAAGGTATTTAACTCGACTTGGTCTCCGATAGATATCACGAACCTAACCATATATATATATATATAATATATCAACATATTTTCTTTTCAAGTAATCGTTATATATATATATATATATATATATATATATATATATATATATATATATATATACTTATAATACTTTTAATATTTTCTTAGTCCATAGTTAGCAGTCCGATGTTAGTGGTCCACAATTAGTTGCTCAATAAAATAAATAAAGACCCCGTCATATTCGTATTGATCAGAATTAATCTCGACCCATGGTACCATGTTGTCAAATGACGTGTTGCGTACATAAAGTACCGTGTTGTCAAATGACGTGTTGCGTACAACCATGAGGTCTTATGATTAATCTTCTCGTGTTGTTTATGGGTGGTCCTGAAATATATAAAATCAAATCATAAGTAATTTTATTTAAAATATCATATTAATTAGAAAAGATATGATTAATTTACTTTATCTCCAAATATTTTCGTAGCTAAACTAGCTTCGGATACCCAATCTTGTTTTAGTCGTAGTTTCTTCATTACAACTCCGTTTTTGTTGGTTCAACTTGCCACTTCCTTGGATCGAGTCAAATTTTAAGAATATGAACTGAAAATACCTTAGTTTGTATTCAAAATCACAGTTTATAGGTTAAACTTTGGTAAAACTTATGAAAGTGATCATTTTCCATCATAAAAACAACATTTAATGATCATTTTTCTAAAAATACTTACACTTTGAGTTAAACCATGAAATTTTTATGTGTTAACATATTCATAAGAAATATCATTTTTCCAGAACATAAACTTCCAATTCAAAGTTCAAGATGGTTTTTAATTATCCAACCCAAAACAGCCCCCGGTTGCACTCCGACGACGTAGATTCAGTTTTTAAGGTGTTCTTTGTAAAACCAAGTTATATCTTGTTAAGTTAGCATGTCATTATGATATATTACAGGTCTTGAAGTATTTTAAAAGTTAAGTTAGAAGGATCTATTTAGTTTTCAAACAAGTTTGAAATCATTCAAACTATGTTCTTGTTGTTAAAATTTTACAACATAAAATAAGATAGCTATATAATTATGAATCGAACAAGATTATGAACAAGGTTACTACCTCAAGTTACTTGGACAAAGTTACTGTAAGAGATAAGAAAAAAATCTTGGAATCAAAGAGTGGTGGAGTTAGATCAAAAGGTTGGAAGTAAACTTCTTCAAATGGGTGGTTATTTGATATGTTCTTGAAAGAGTTTTCTTATGGTGTTTAAGGCTTGTAATTGAAGATAAATGATGGGAAAAATTCTTGGAGATGATCAAGTATGAAGTTAGGAGTATTTTGAGAGAGAAATGAGGGTGTAGGTATGAGAAAATGGAGTGAAGAAATGGTGTTCATTCATAAAAACGTTTTTAGTTTATAAAGAAAGAAAAGGATTCCTAATTTTGTTTTCTTACTAATAATTCATGCTACTTGACAAATCCATAGTTACCTCATATCTAGGGCAGTAATAATGTTGATTAGGATGTTGATTTGATGTGTATATACCAATAGTAAATACATATAGAAGCTGGGTATGATACAGGTACATATACCCTAGATATACGTATAGAAATCTTGAGGAAACGGGATGAGAATTCAAATATAGCTATCTTTTGTGAATATACTTATATTGTTTTATGTATTTAAGTCCTTAAAAAGTGATTAAATACATTATATATACGATACATGTATAAGCATTATAGGTTATAAGTATATATATCAAAGAATGTTACGTATAGTTATCGTTTTGAAAACTTAAGTTAGTAGTTTCAAAATATACTTATAACTCATTGTAATTAGTACACAATGAGATGTTAAACCATCCTTAGATCATGTTAAATATATATAAATACATATATATATACACAAACGTATAATTATCGTATGTTATATAGTTCGTGATATCATCGGTCAAATTGGACGGTCAAACGTTGTGTAAAACTCTTTTCAAAAACACAAGTCTCAACAATTTGGATTGCTTATCATGTTGGTAAGGTTTAATTTATGTAAATATTAATCTCATAAGTATAAAACGATTGGAAATATCCGGATCGTTACAGAATACCTATTAAGGCTTAGTACGGTACACTCCGACATATCGCTATATATAATACCACTGGAGCTTCCTCGGGCGGCAGTAAAAACTCCCCCACTTAGAATTTGGCTCCACATTCTTACCGCCAAGATGATAACATCCTACAGAATTATCATTCCATGAAACACAATGACCATTCTCATCGTTGTTCATATACTCCAAGTCACCACGAATTCACTTTAGGCTCTCAGAGCCGACATACACCTTCACTTGAGACGTCGTACATGCGACAACATCGCACCCTCATACCACAATTACAAATAACAGTCCTTCACCGTTCGCAAAGCGAACTCCACCAAGGTCTCACACGCGCCTCTACGACTAGGCATATGCCACTCCGCTTAATCAGTCGCGCATCTCAGTCGAGATCACCCGACCTTCCACTCAACGAACCTTTATCAACAATTGCTCACTCTCATGGAGAAGAATGACCAATCCGACACAATAATTATATCGGCTGCAATATCAACACTTCATCATAACCTTTCGGACCAACCGACCATTAAGTCCGTCACCGGCTCACCGGTCATCTTTACCCGTCTATCACTTAAGAGCAACAAGATTCGCTCACCCGTCACTTCATAAGAAGTATTCATCACAATGCTCTTAAACTTCGACTTTCGCAACCGTCGATTTACTATCACCCGTCGATCACTATTATAATCTCCGCTGCTTCCAAGGGTATCTCACCGGCACCCTAAGCACAAAGTGATAACACCATCATCGGAGTTGAACATCACACTAGCAGGTATAAGAAGGCACCTGACGCAGTGTCATGCAGACTCCCGCCACAACCTACTGAACTTTAGAACTCGATCTTTAGGTTCCATACACCCGATGTCACCCACTCCACAATAATGACTCGAAGTCATACCTACCAGACAAACCTTACGGCCTATTGTCTTATCGAAAGTCCCAAGCGATCACACGCTACCCGCAATTTCCACAAGGCCAAACGATATAGCCTAACGAAACCCTTCATCTAACACTAAGGAGATGCTTGAGTACACCAAGTCTTACACCCTTCCACATATCGGCATAATCACAACAACAGGGGTATTCCGTTAGGAATTTTACCCTATAATCCACAACACACTAACACACTATCGTAAACATCGTCATATGGGTCCCACTCCCATGAGTTTATTGACCCGAAGACTCCTAGATTCGCCAATTCCAAGGCGACTCACAATTAGAATCCTAACACGATTCTCTAACCACACACACTCTCCCGAGTGTAACCCAACTACAATCATTAGACTCGTCGCATTTCTTTACGGAATTCAAGTCCTCGACGCACACACGCACGCACATAACTCAATCATCCAAGTTACGATATATAACTACAACCAATGACAATCTTAATAGTGCGCCCACTACATAGGGTGACTAAGTACGCACCAAACTCGTGAGTTTGCTCACTCACTTAACTAAGCGAATCCACCATAACACTTCTTGACTCGCAACGAACCCGTTGTGACTACAAGCACATCACCCGAGACAACTATCACCTAGGAACCAATAAAGATTCCTCATTTATCCCGAATCTACCCCAACCATGCCACGTTTCCTCTGTTCGGTACTCGTCATGTCATGCTTGGTGTCAAGATACACTTTCGTAATAATGGTGATCGGTCACTATTACAAATGCGTACCTTACCATTTTCACATGGTCATGCAAAGTACTTTATCCGGACTGACGCAACATTCACACAAAATAACACGCGATATTTCCTAGTACTCGAATGACCAAAGTCCTTACCGCGAACTTGATCACTAAAACCGCCAAGTATTCGAATCTCTCCAATACATTCGTCCCTAGGACACCGCACGAAATAGATACTTGTATATATATACCTATATACAATATAAATACTAAATGTACACAAGTACACCGCAATAACAAGTCAACCTACAACCTAGGTGACTATCACTAAAACAACGTCCAAGTTTGACTACTTACATTAGGCACTAGCAATCTAAGGCACTAATTTACTCACGAAATAAGGCCCCACATAATCCCACATTGGAAAGCACTAGTCCTAGTTAGTTACCTACTCTAAGGCACTAACAAATCTTAATCTGACCCGTATTCCTACAAGTCCCGCAAATAATATATAACCGCCAATAAGTCTAAGACTAGGCACCTATTCCAAGGTCACCTAATTCCCTTAGACTATGCTCTGATACCACTTGTAACAACCCGACATCGTTTTACCAAAAATACGCCTTAAAATAAAATTTTGTCAGACAGCGTATCTGGACGGCGTCCCATAATCTGGACGGCGTCCAGAGATGAAGATCAGGATGGCGTCCCATGATTCAGGACGGCGTCCAAATGAACTAAAGTGGACTGATCAGTTTTTATTTACACGGGAGTGGAAAACCCGCTTCCCGACACTTTTAAACGTACCAATTTCACAATATGTCCTATTAAGTAAAACTAAGATATTTCCACCATAAAAACAAGTTTTACAACAACGGGCCCACAATGACCCGTTTTACAAATAATGTAGCGATTTGGACCCATTTATCTCTTTAGACGGATTAGGACTCCACAACCCAACCCTATACCAAGAGCATAATCCCGGGGACTACCAAAACCCCCATCCATGTCCAATTATCCGAAAGCTACCCCATCAAGCCCAACCGCTCCTGCACGTCTAGTCTAACAACTAGCTAGCATCATTAACACAATACCTGTAAAAAGGTAAACAACGAGAGGGGTAAGCTTAACGCTTAGTGAATGCAATAATTATACATATACATATATAATGTACCTACTTGCATACACTTACTCACATACCGCATACATGCTAGCAACATAATTAGCAAACCATCTCAAGTATCAAGCTAATAACCTCTAATATCGCAAGCTAGCATAACCAATATCATATACTCAAACAATATAATATGCTACACTACAACACATACACAATACCATATGGTTAACCATAAATGCTATGGTGCTACCGGCTCGTGGTTCACACCGTACGCAATGCTATGACGCTACCGGCTCCTTGGTTCACGCCACTACGCATTTGAGTCATACTCGTTTATAGTGCTACCGGCTCGTGGTTCACACTTTGATGCTACCGGATCGGGGTTCACATCTCATTTTATAGTGCTACCGGCTCGTGGTTCACACTTTGATGCTACCGGCTCGTGGTTCACATCTCATTTTATAGTGCTACCGGCTCGTGGTTCACACTTTGATGCTACCGGCTCGTGGTTCACATCATGACACTCGTCACACACATGTTATGGTACTACCGGCTCGTTGGTTCATACCATAACATTCACAAATAAATACACTATATACATACATGCATAATTATTCCACTCACCTCGGAATGCCCGCACAAGTAGTGTATTATGACCTCCGTCCTCATATCCGAGCAAGCAACCACCTATATCATACATAGGCACAATATGTACATAAATAGAAATTCTCTGAAAGAGAACCCGACACTCACATCCCTTAGTCGAGGGATCTCACCTTGCTCGCCAAAACCCGCCCATTTAACACCTAATGGACACAAACCAATTACCACTTCGGGTGATAATTCAAACCCACGCAACAAAGTACAATTTAGCCCAAATTGTACTCGACACCAAGTAGACCAAACATAGGTCTTAACACTAAATTACTACGTAGGTAGTAATCATTTCAATCGTCACTTACACCAAAACCCCAACACGTGCAATATTGACCCATATTGCTTTTGACTACCTTTGACTTATGTTAAAGTATCACTTTAACCTAAAAATTACTTCTCGCGAGTAATTACCTTCAAAAACATCATTTAATACCTAACAAAAACTTTTAACATTCATTAAATTCAAAATTAGTGTCATCATCAATTTTGACCCATCTAAGTCAACTCATTTTGACATAAGTCCCAAAAACATCTTTAGTCACTAACGGCTAGTGATTAACTTTTCAAAATACCATTTAACACATGAATCAAACATTTATATACTTGATTCATTAAATCTTGACCTCATAACTTAGTTTGACACTAAATAAAGGTTAACACCCATTTTGTCATACAAACATGTTCTTATGAACAACTAAACACTAACACATTTACAATCTAGTGGTTAAACACCCAAACCATGACCAAATTCTTCATCAAACCCTAAACCACCAATAACGGGTCAAAACCCATCTACTAACCACAACAAACCCATTTCGTAACCATTAAAGGGTTCCTAACAAAATCAAACTCAAACCCTAATATGAATATCAAAATCAAATAATGAATTTCGGAGTTAGAACTTACCAACACCATCACAACGTAGCTAAGGATGAGATGAACAACTTTTACTCTCGCGACTTGACCCGTTTCACCCTTCTTCTTCCTCAAATGGAGCTCTCTCTCACTAAAAACACTTCCTCTCTCTAGGGTTTGAAGATGAGAGTGTTGGTGGGTGAAATGTGATTCACAAATGAGATTGGATCAGTTTTAGAGGCTCCAAACCGACCCTCAAGTGATAAGACACAAATACCCCTTTTAAATTCATTAAAATTCCAACAGTTGGCCTGTCAGGCCATTTGGATGGCATCCAAAATGGCTGGACGGCGTCCAACCTTTCACTGGTGGACGGCGTCCCAAAATCTGGACGGAGTCCCACTGAACTGAGTCTAAAACTGAACTTGTTTTGGTCGTAACTTTCAAACCGTAGCTCCATTTTTGATGAATCAAATATCGTTGGAAACGTAATGAGATTTACTATCCAATGGTAAGGGTTTAGAACATCAACTTCAACTTTATTTGGGATCCAAATATACGCTTACAAGCCTCGTAATTCGAATGACGTCCAAAATAACGTGTAACTGAAAAACGGGTGTTACATTATGTGCTATGTGAATATTTGTATTCATATTTTAAGTTATACGTTTCTACGTGTCACGGATTTCTATCCGGCGGATCTTTTCGGTTTTCAAACCAACGGTCAAGCTTTTGGGATTTTTAAGTCCTAGTTATTTTAAATATGATATTTTAATGTCGTATGATTATATATAGTATTTATATATATTTTTCGTCGCGTATTTGTTATCTCTCCGAATTTTCAATCGCGTAGTCGTGTTTTCGCGTTTCGGGTTTCGTTCGGGCATTCAGGCCACAAGGATTTAATCATTTATCAAATTTGGCCTACATGTGAGGCCCACCCCATTCCATTCGGCCGAAACTAGGAGGAAGTATACTCCCTTGATTTTTCATTTTACAATTTCATTTCTCATTTCACTTTATTTCACAAAACCTAAACTCCTAAATATTTGCTCTCTTCTTCCTCCCTTTCTTTCTTTTGGCCGATGCCATCAAGCACCACCATCATCATCATCTTGCAACAATATCTTGCTTGGATCATCATATAAATTACAACAACGCGTTCTACACGATCTCCTCTACACATCTATACCATTTGATTCTTGATTAGGGTATAAACCCTAGCCCTAGATTTTTAAGTTTTCTTTATTTTTTTGTATTTTGATGTTATATTGATAGTATGATACTTACATGTTATTGTATTGATGATTGTATGCGTAGAAATGCTCGATTATACATGTTTTCGGTTTGATTAATTTGGGACAGCAGCTTTTTTGTTCATTTCTGTTTATGTAACTGATATAAAAGTGAAATTAAAGTATCTAGATGAGTTCCTCTCATCAAGACATTAATTTTAGACTCTGGATTCATGTCATTTCGATTCCCGGAGCTCTAGATATGATTAAAATGGTATTTTATTGGAAGTAAATTGTGAAAACGAATTGTACCAGGTTTGGTCTGACTTTGTGACCACTTTTGGAGTCTTTAGGGTGTACTAGTGTGTTAGGATTGATGATGGAATGAACTTTCATGTTCGGGTCATCTAAATCCGAGCCACGGATCACCCGTTATGGCTAAAACGTGTTTTTGAACGGATTAAAGTTCCAAGTGGTGTAATGGTTGATCATCACGAGTTGGTTACTGTTCTTGGAGTGTTCTTGAGTGCTCCAAAGTGTCAGGTGGTTTGATTAGGCGGAGATATATATATAAGGCTCGCCGAAAACCGACGCCCGGGGCTCAAGATATGACCCGATGAACTTTTAATTAAAACTTATGGTTAATTATTAAAACTTATGATATAAATGATGATTTTTATTATTATTAAATTACTTATGATATAAAAAGTAATTATTATAATTTAAGACTTATGATATATATTTATTATATCATTTAATTATTACTTATGATTTAATTAAACATTTAATTACACTTATGATTAATAATACTTTTATTATTAATGAAAAATACTTATGATAAGTATTAAACATATATTATGAGATTATTATTATAAGACTTATAATAAGGATTAATTAACTATTTAATTATTATAAGGCTTAGTTATTATTTAATTATAATTTAATTATTAAATACTTATGATTTAATAATTATAATTAGAAACTTATGATATGATTAATAATTCATTATTAATTAATAATACTTATGATATGATTTAAAATTTATTATTAATTAATAATACTTATATTATGACTAATATTTAATTAATTAATTAAATACTTATGTTATATTAATTATATCATTTAAACGTATGTTAACTTTAATAATTCAATTTAATTTAATTAAACTTATGTTATGACATAATTATACATATTTAACTTTAATTAACATTACAACTTATATTACTATTACAACTTACACTTTTAAAATTAATGTTGACTATGTTTGACCAAGGTTGACTTTTGAGTTGACTTTCGGTCGACTTTGACTTTCAGTTGACTTTTGTTGACTTTCTAATTAAGGAAACTTTCCTAACTTAAAAACTTTCTAAAAATATAAACTTTCTAAATATGGAAACTTTCTAAATTTGGGAACTTTTCAAAAATAGAAACTTTCCTAAAATAGAAACTTTTCAAAAATAGAAACTTTCCAAAAATAGGAACTTTCCAAAAATGGAAACCTGCTAAAAATAGAAACTTTCTAAAAATAGAAAGTGTGTGTCCGTACGCTGTTCCGATCAAACCGATGCATGTTGAGTATTGTTCTATGTCTACTTGCAACATGTACAATAGCTATCATACTAAGACTCGACCTAAGTTAGTTATTTATATCGACCTGCTTTATTTATAGGTCAGCGTTGTGATCATTCCTGATCACTTTACTTCATTTGTTGTTCGCTTATTGTGTGGTTACTTCGTTTACTATTAAGGTGAGTTATAGTCCCGTTTTTACATATTTTTCAAAGTATATTTTTGGGATGTGATTACATGCAATTTATTTTACGTTTAGACACAAGTGACAATTAAATTTAAATTACTCGTTATGAGTTGAACAAAAATATTCCCTAGTCTGGTAACTGTAATCACTTGTTTCTACTGGTGAACGCGAATACTACGGATAGATCTATCGGGTTTAACAACCCCATTTCGAGCTAGTCGCGCTAGCAATTTATAATCGGAATGTTTAGTACTTCGTATTTTATTGTAGATACATTGTTCGGTGTATAATATTTATTGTGTTTGGTAAGGATAAATAAAGGGTTAAGTGGTTACCAGGTGGCTAATTAATAATGAAATAATGTTTAATGTTTTCTAACATTTTAAATCTTGTGGTCTAAAGTTTATTCAGTTATTTAAACCTATAATTCACTCAACCTTTGTGTTGACAGTTTACTCGCATGTTTTCACAGGTACTTGAGTTTGTTTGATGCTTCCGCTGTGTTAGAAGAGTCTCCATGCATTTGGGCAGATTTTATTAAACAATTATGAAACTTTGAACTTGCATTCTATTTTTGGAATAATTAATCTTGTGAGTTTTGTTGACAATGTTTTATGTCAACATTGGTATTTAATATGTTGAGTTACTTAAACTACATATTTTTGGTATATTTCCTTTTTGGGAAATTTTTGAAATAAAAGAATGCAATGTTGTTTATTTAATTCATTTAAGTCCGATCAAGCTGTTGGACCAAGTGACGGAGCCGTTAAGTGTTTTGACGCGGCCATCACAACATAACCCTAAACCCTAAACAATAAACCTTACATACTCAACCCTAAACCCTAAACACTAAATCCTAAACACTAAACCCTAAACTCTAAACCCTAAACACTAAACTCTAAACACTAAACCCTATACACTAAATCCTAAACCCTAAACACTAAACCCTAAACCCTACAGACTAAATACTAAACCCTACAGACTAAACCATAAACTCTAAACCTAAATCATAAACTCTAAACCTAAACACTAAACCCTAAACCATAAACACTAAACGTTACACACTAAACCTTAAACCCTAAACCCGATACACTAAACTCTAAACCCTATATATAAACCCTAAACCCTAAATCAACCCTAAACCCTTAACCACCAACCATTAACCTTACACACTAAACCCTAAACTCTAAACTCTAAACCTTAAACACTATACCATAAACCTCAAACTATAAATTCTAAAATCTAAATCCTAAACTCTAAAAACTATACCCTATAAACTAAACCCTATACACTAAACCCGAAACCCTAAACCCTATATGTAAACCTTAAACACTAAACCCAAAATCATAAAACCCTAAACCCTAAACTTTATACCACAAATTCTAAAAACTAAACCTTAAACTCTAAAGCCTAAACTCTAAACCCTAAACCCTTAATCCTAAACCCTATACACTAAATCATAAACCCTAAACCCTAAAGCATAAATTCTAAAATCTTAACCCTAAATCCTAAATTGTAAACCATAGACCGTAAACCTTAAATAGCAATTACTTAACCTTAAACCATTAACTCTCAATGTGAATCCTTTTAATCCATTAAGCTTATATTAGCTGTCAAAATAAATTTAGTTTTTACTATAAGTATATATAATTAGAGTTGTACCAAAAATAATTAACCATAGAACATTTACATCTCAGTTAAATACGTCTCAAGACTTTCTTATAAACAACATTCTTAGTGGTATTTAATCATTTCCATTGTCGGCCAATATGATTGGTTTTAATCCGTTTAATGTAGTCAAATACACATGTTTGCAATGATTGTTTATTCATTTTATTGAAAGAAATAAATATATATCAATAATTTTTGTAATGTGATGTATATGCTACATGGCAAATGTAATTTATCATTATTATTTTTTTACTTTTTTGCTGTCACCACAATGGATGATGGAATATATGTTGTAGAAAAATGTTCTGGCATGAACAATTCGAATTGAGAAAAATATATTCGGTCATATGAAACACAACACCAGGTTGAATGTGTTAATGTAGGTAAAAAGTTAGATTAAAAGGTGTTGAATTGAAAAAACTCATTGATTACATCATTAAATCAGGATGTAAACTAATGAAAAGTATAGTCGACTATTCCAGTTGTTGTTTCTTACTGCTGGGCTTTGGTTTGTATTTGATTGTTATTGTGTAATTTTTTAAAAAAAATGTATATTTTTTTAGGAAAATGTACCTCTTTCCTTCTTTCTTTCCAAATGCTTCTTCATGGATATCTTATAAACAAGCTTGTATTTTTTTATGGTTCTAAAATCACCTGTCTTATCATCACGTCAGGTATCTTTTACTTTTCATAGATTAAAATTTTTACTCTTCTTCTTACATTTATCTCTATTATCTTTTCAATTAAGGGTTTCTAATTTTTATTCAATTTCATTGATTTTTACTCAGCTTAGCGAGACCTAAACTGATAAGTACTGCTCTTATAGATTACTCTATATTTTTTTACCTGTACGAACAATATCAAATTAAATTAGCTAAAATAGGAAGAGAAATGTAGTAATAAAGAACATATACCAGATAAGATAGCAAAATACCTAATGATAAGTAAGTGTCTTTATTAATTAAATAATGAGTAAAGTGCATAAGTGGCATGATTTTCAATTAATTATCATCTCACATAACATTCCTATCTTGTTCTCCACACACTACTTTGGTTGATCATCTATTAGTTGATCAAACAGTTCTTTCCAGAGCAAAGCTAAACGGGATGAATGAGTTACTTTATGCACTTGCACCGTTCAAATTAATTTTTAAGTTATATATGTTAAAATAAAAGAGCTAGTAGGATAAAAAAAAATATCATACCACATCGTCAACAGAGCAATTGCCTGCCGGTGTTTGATTTAGAGGGACCCCTATAAAATTTAAACAAAGTATGGATAAAAGCATTGTAAGTATCCATAAGATCGGGCCAAACTTTAAATATTATACATCGAATAAACAACGTATGGGTTAATATAATCTTACACTATCTTGATACAGAAAAGTTACTAAAATCGAAGATGATCAATACAGTTCTCACTTTAAATTGAAATTCAACAATTCTTCGAATCCGTAAACTAACAATAGCAATTCATAAGCACGCAATAATGGTTACTGATCATACTATTTGAGTCACAATGAATATACTCGAAATGTACGTGAATTCATCATGACATTTTCATTCTTTTTCTGTAGGTTCAATATAATCAACATAAACCGAATTGTAGAGTCACCACAGGTCCATAACAAAGAGAAACTATGCATACAAGAAAATAAGATGTACCTTTTTCCTCACATGAGCATCTCCTAGACTTAAAAACGCCCTTTGGTTCGAATAAATACTAATTATGTATATTACCACTCGATCATTTTCTCGAAAGTGATGGCTTGTCCAAGTTGAGAAAATATCAGGCATGGAAGCAGAAGCGAAAACACCAACTGCAAAAATATAAAAAAATAATCAGATTATGTCACAAAATTAGATATATATGTATACCAAAGATACAAGTATGTTCAAGATTAATAAAACCAAACAAACCTCTCATATTTCAATGTATTCTGAACTAATTACCTAAAAAAGAACCAACTTTTGGCTGCTTTCTAGTTTCGGTAACAAACTTTATTTACTCAAAGAAAGAATAGAACTTATACAAAACAGACCAATTTTTACCATACTAATATACAATTAAATCTGTCTTGTACTAAAAAGTTTATATATTTAAATTTATAACCACTCTATATAAAACAATACTATTATGTTATTACAAGATCACGTACAAAGAAAAAAAAAATTAAAGTTACCCCATTTAAAAGCTTCCTTCCACTTGCAGGTAAAATGTTGATATACTTAGAAGCCATAAGAAACCCCAAAAAGCACATGGTAAAAACTTTGGCTATAGGTAAAACTGCAATCTTAATAGAACTCAAAAGTGACTCCCCACCCCCTTGAGTATCCATTAAAACCTCTGATAAGAATGTATGCATTGTGATTTAAAAGTCAATATTGGTCAAACACTGAATTCCCTATTGATCAAGAGCTGAAAAAGGTTGGCAATTTTTCTTTCAGCTTGCTAAATCACAAAAACTGGTTGTAAATTGGAAGCCAACCTTCAGGCTTCACTTCAAATCTTTGACTCTGCAGTCCAAGTCAAACAAACCCAAAAAGTCAAAATCTTTAAGGTAAAAATTACTTCACACCCTAGCAGGAGATGTATCAGTTGTCTCGTCGAGATCCCTATTATATTGAACCCTAATTTCGTTTCAGTTGTTTCAACCCCCAATTCTAAACTGTCACTAAGGAGAAAAAATTGGAATCATAAACAAAATATAATCACATCACTTCACAATCGAACTGATAGAAAAAATTAATTAGTTAACAGCGATGATACCGTCATCCATCATGGATGAAATCGAATTTATCAATTCGATCAATAACTTAATAAAACCATAGAATTACACAATTACGAAGTGCTAAATAAGAAAGTATAAATGATTGAATGAAATCAATAATATTTTAGATAATGATTGATATAAAACATTGAATTGAATTTGGGATAAGAAGTTACTTACATAATCGTGCAGGAATTTCTTCAATAATTTGTTGAGATGACGCCGATGTATCGATGCATCGGATTAAGAAATACAGGTTACTCAAACAATTTCTTATGTAACGAAGCAGAAACGAAAACACGACTCACTCAAAACAACTTCATGTAGCACACGCTCATTTAAGAAGCGTTTTCACAATAGACTTAACGTTCAGCTTTTTTAGGTCTGTATAAGACTGTCCACAACCCACAAACATCACAGGTGATCCAGATATATACACCATTGAAAGTGCAGCTACAACCTACATCACCATTGTAGCCAAAAACAATATTAACCAATTTTTCAGAAGAAAAAAAAAAGAAGAAAAAGAAGAAAGTCAAATAAATTCAAGTTTCACCTTATCATCTATGGTATCAAACTTGGTTAGCAAGATTCCATCAATCAACCTAAAACTTGGTGAGGGTGAGAGGTCGGCTAGTTATTGTAATTAATAGAATGAAATTTGTTTAACAAGATTAAGACTTGATTGATACTTATGCTACGAATTAAAATATAAAATGACATAAGCCTGTCTTTTAGAGCCTTCAAAGCTGGTTCTAGATCTGCCGTAAATAAATTTGCGTTCCCAGCAATGCTGTACAGATAAAAAATTAAAACATTTTTTAAGCAATTGATCTTATGATAATTTGGTGCACGAATTTCGTGTAATGATAAACTAAAACTTGTGAGTTGAACCATTCAATTGATCCATGTAGCATGATTGACAGATATTAATAGTGATTTTGATTTCCCTCATATAGCATGTTGAGAGAGCATGCTCAGTTTAATCATCAAATTTAGTAATAAATAATAAATAATATTCTATTATGTAAATAAAATAAAATTTACCTCTGAAACATGGATGTGAACCATCCTTTCTTCTTTGAATCAACCTTCTTGTTCGTCTCAACTTCATCATCATCTTCACTTTCACTGTCACTGCTAACAATCTCATCTTTATCCATCATACTCTCACCTTCAACAACTTGTGCCACACCCATGCGATGATCATCACCATTTTCGCTAACTGGATCGGTAAAATCCAATTTAGTTTTAACAAGTTGATCATCCCAAACTCTATTCTTTTTTGCCGGTTTTTTCTTCGATTCCTCTTTCGAAACCTTGTTAGCAACAGTATTACCTTTCTTTCCACCTTTATTTCTAAGCTTTTGTAGCTTATTCACATCAAAAGCTCATTAGACCAAAATCTTCGGTTGTTTATTAGATTCGAGTTGCAAATTGAGATTTAGGGAGAAAAGGGATTCACAAGTGGGGTAAAATTGTTAAGCTGAAGAAACCCTAACAAATTAAAATAAATTGGAAGAATGTACATGGTATCACTAATGTTTATGAGACAACCAATCTCATGTAAACAAATTAGCCATATCCATCAGAACACTCTTGTTGACCATCACGAACCCAGAAGGGAAGATCTGGATAGAAGATTAAGCCATCACAAACTCAACAAGACATGAACCAATCTCTGCTCCAAAATGTAAACATTTTATATTACACACCCAGTTTGTCATAAAATCTTAAAAAGTAGTCGCAATTTTGACCAAATGATCTACTTTTGGATCAGCAGTATATGCTTCGTAAAAGGCCGATTCATTTTTAACATGTCAATAGTATCCAATCGAAAAAGTTTCTGTAATTTTTTTCAGATTGTGCTCATGTATGTATCTCTTAACATGTTTAATATGTTAGATTCTACAAAACATAGTAAACATTACCTTTAAGGCAAGAACTGCAGGGTTAGCTTTAATGGAAGCCCCGTTGTAGAGAGCAAACAAAGCTTAGTAAATCTTTTGAATTAGGGTTATTTAGTAATCTAATGGGTATTAGAATAACAATAATGAAAGATTGCTCCTTCATACATGATTTTCAGCGTGGCAATTTCACAAACACCATACATGGAAGAAATTGTTATAACTATTTTGTTTTCAGTATTTGTAATTGATAAGAACCTTTACACAAATATAACAAATTAATCAGCAACTTTTGAAAATTCTAAAAAAAGACATGCCAAAAGTACCAACAGACATGCCAACCTTCAATCATATTTATTGAACGCAGGCAATAAAGATATGTATTCAAAGCCAAAGACTGAACAAAATAGCAATATACCTTCGAGGTATTAGATTATTTGATGTGCACTGAATTCATAAATTAAGCTAGAAATTAAATCATAATACTCAAACGCATCACTAATCAAAATAGTATAACAGCATACATCAAATCCATATCCCTACCTTATGGAGCAAAATCGAAAAAATAAAACTATTAATCAATAAAATTTTCATAATACAAAAAAACTGACCTAGAAGTCATATAAAATTTTAATGTTTTCAAAACCCTCTTAATTACCATTAGATTAGAAAATTACATTATAATACCCCTTGATCCAACGGCCCTTAATCATCCACTAAAAATATTAGCTAATAAATCAATTTTAATTCTTAATCTTCCTAAAATGCCCTTTACACGGGGAGAAAATCAAGAAAGAAGTGTTTACTAAGGTTGTATTCATTCACCGCACTCAAAAAAACCAAAACCCTGACAGCCTCTCCCAAAACAAATCATCCATCGTCATTTATCAAAATCATCATGGAAAAGCAAATGGTGTACATATCTGGATCACCTATGATGTTTGCCGGTTTTCTGAATACGATAAGGTTAGATTTTCTCCTGCAAATGGTATATATATATATATATATATATATATATATATATATATATATATATATATATATATATATATATATATATATATATATATATTAAAGTAAACACACAATTGAGTGACAAATTCCATCAACTTTAAATCCTAGCCATTCAATCTTTTAACCACCTCTAATCATAGCCATCCATTTAAAATCTCTCCCTTAATCACATGATTTACCTTGGATTAGCAATTAATCAGACCAAATTAACCCTCAAATAAAAAAAACGGACGGGATTTTGAAGGTAAATTAGGGGTTCTTTTTTCTCAATTCATCTTCAGAGAGTCACCCACAATTCTTCAGCCATATTTTCCTCTTCTCTTATCAATCGAACTCAATATGTTGTAATCAACAATCAAACAATCGGAAGTCGATTCCAAGCCCTAATCGATTGATAGAAGCAAAGAATTGGAAATGGATTTCAAGAAGCAAACAATCAGAAATTGCTAACATCATCGTCGCGTTCGTTCGGTCCGACAATCATCGCCGTCATCATCGTGTTACACTAGGTATTTTAGTGAATTTAATGTCTTGATATAGTTTTTACACTCAATTAAAATCGTTAAGTTTTTTTTTTTTTTTTTTTTTAAGTTGCATAATTTGTCAATCAGGAATTAGGAAAAATATATTCCAGTACCTTTATGTGTGTCGATCAAGTTTGTATAGGACGTTTCAATTTAATAAATATATTCTATTAATATATTTGTGTGATTAAAAAAAATTCGGATGAAGATAATTTAACAGTTTAGGGTTTGAAACTTATACTATATTTAGCTGTCATTTGTGATTTTTTTTTCTTTTTTTTTTGGCAGATCTCTTCCTTGTGGACACTTATTCGGTCTATCATGCATCAAGAAGTGGATTCAGTTACGCGCTTACCGTCATGCTAAGGTGAATTTTTAAGTCAGCTATGTTAGTTATTGATTGATTTGTGTGGATGCAGTTAGCACTTTGTAACTTTATTACTTTAATTGTTTTAGTGTCCTCAATGCAATGCATTCGTTCGTCTTGAGGATGTGAGAAAGCTCTATACATCACCGGTCATATTGGTGAATGAAAATCAGCCAAAGGTAACAGTTAAATTGCTATTAAACGGTCATGTGAGAACTAATGGTGTTAAACTAGCGATCGGTGTTTAATTACTTAGCTTGATGTAATAAGATCTTTGGAAGCTTATACGGTTATTTGTTTGCAGAAAGATGAAACGTCAAAAGCTGCCATTTCGGAAGCTGAGGTAAATTGTTGACTTGATTTGTGTTTATATACACCAATAGGCTGTGTGGTAAAAAAGTATGAATAGGAAAGTTTATCTATTTGCCTGTTTATGCATGATGATGCTCAAATTACTCTATTATTATTATTATCTCGAAATCCATATCAATGCATTTGATAATTTTGACAGGAAATTTAAAGGAATAAAGCAAAAAAAGCCAATAGAGAAGATAGGAAATCCATATCAAAGCATTTGATAATCAATGCATTTGTTTTTTGCACTTCGTTTGTGTATAATATATTGATTTATTATATATTTTATGGCTATATAGTTAAAGTGTATAAAAACTATAACTTTTTTGAATTCTATGCAGGTGAATTTTCAAATGAAGCCCTCTTCAAACCAAAGCTATTGTAGCAAAAGGTATTCACCTGTTTGCCAGAGGTAAGTTTTAAATTTTTATGTTATGTTGGTCATTATCTAAAGCTTACAACTTTCGAAACAAATTGTTTTAAATTTGCATATGAACTAACAGATGGTTGGCATGAAGAGATCATATCCTTTTTCAATGGAAAATATGCAAGTACCTACTTTTAAGTGCAAATTTCCTCCTGTTTACGCGAATATAAGAACTTCAATATCGGATGAATCAACTTCATGTAGCAATATAAGCAGTGGAACTGTTACTTTAGAGCCTCAATGTGACGCCCCGTACTAAATCATCATGTACGGACCATTAACAACAGGATCATTACAAGGTTAAGTACTATATGCGTTTTCAAAACAGAGTTTGCATTCATTAATAAAAGGTGACGTCATAACTAACGTCAAATGTTTTACAATCCAAAAGCATGCTTCGCTAAGTAGAAGCAATAAATAAGTGTACGTGACCCCAAAGGTCGTTACATAACATAGTTTCAAAAGAAAAATAAGTTTGAGTGCAAGATAAGTAGTCATGCGATAACAACTCTAAGCAGCGGGTTCTACAGCACGACTAGTACACAGCGGAAGCAACCTCAAGCACCTGAGAGATACATGCTTAAAAATATCAACACAAAGGTTGGTGAGCTATAGTTTAAGTATAACAGTAATGTAAGTAGGCCACGAGATTTCAGTGCTACAACGAGCGTTTCAAAGTATGTAAAAGTATATGCTAACCGTGGGCACTTGGTAACTAACTTAACGTTTATACCCCCTGAAAGTACACTTGGCAAGTGCGTATGTCTACGAAGTATTAAACACTCGTTAAATGCTAGCGCTACTAGCCCGAGTGGGGATGTCAAACCCTATGGATCCATATCTAAGATTCGCGTTCATGGTTCAAAAACCAATGATTAAACGTTACCGAGCTAAAGGGAATGTTTCTGCCGTTATATAACCCACACATATATAAGTTTAAGTACTCGTGCCTAGTATGTAAAACATAAAATCCGCATGTATTCTCAGTTCCCAAAATAAGTTAAAGTAAAAAGGGAATGCTATAACTCACAATGATATGTAGCGGTAAAGTAGTAGTCGGGAAAGGTGTGCAAGTAAACGGTCTGAAGTCCTCAACCTAAGTCAAATAGTACTAAGTGCTAAATACGAAAGTATAAATACGAAAGTATAAATGATTGAATGAAATCAATAATATTTTAGATAATGATTGATATAAAAAATTGAATTGAATTTGGGATAAGAAGTTACTTACATAATCGTGCAGGAATTTCTTCAATAATTTGTTGAGATGACTCCGATGTATCGATGCATCGGATTAAGAAATACAGGCTACTCAAACAATTTCTTATGTAACGAAGCAGAAACGAAAAGACGACTCACTCAAAACAACTTCATGTGGCACACGCTCATTTAAGAAGCGTTTTCACAATAGTATTAACGTTCAGCTTTTTTAGGTCTGTATAAGACTGTCCACAACCCACAAACATCACAGGTGATCCAGACATATACACCATTGAAAGTGCAGCTACAACCTACATCACCATTGTAGCCAAAAACAATATTAACCAATTTTTCAGAAGAAAAAAAAAAGAAGAAAAAGAAGAAAGTCAAATAAATTCAAGTTTCACCTTATCATCTATGGTATCAAACTTGGTTAGCAAGATTCCATCAATCAACCTAAAACTTGGTGAGGGTGAGAGGTCGGCTAGTTATTGTAATTAATAGAATGAAATTTGTTTAACAAGATTAAGACTTGATTGATACTTATGCTACGAATTAAAATACAAAATGACATAAGCCTGTCTTTTAGAGCCTTCAAAGCTGGTTCTAGATCTGCCGTATATAAATTTGCGTTCCCAGCAATGCTGTACAGATAAAAAATTAAAACTTTTTTAAGCAATTGATCTTATGATAATTTGGTGCACGAATTTCGTGTAATGATAAACTAAAATTTGTGAGTTGAACCATTCAATTGATCCATGTAGCATGATTGACAGATATTAATAGTGATTTTGATTTCCCTCATATAGCATGTTGAGAGAGCATGCTCAGTTTAATCATCAAATTTAGTAATAAATAATAAATAATATTCTATTATGTAAATAAAATAAAATTTACCTCTGAAACATGGACGTGAACCATCCTTTCTTCTTTGAATCAACCTTCTTGTTCGTCTCAACTTCATCATCATCTTCACTTTCACTGTCACTGCTAACAATCTCATCTTTGTCCATCATACTCTCACCTTCAACAACTTGTGCCACACCCATGTGATGATCATCACCATTTTCGCTAACTGGATCGGTAAAATCCAATTTGATTTTAACAAGTTGATCATCCCAAACTCTATTCTTTTTTGCCGGTTTTTTCTTCGGTTCCTCTTTCGAAACCTTGTTAGCAACAGTATTACCTTTCTTTCCACCTTTATTTCTAAGCTTTTGTAGCTTATTCACATCAAAAGCTCATTAGACCCAAATCTTCAGTTGTTTATCAGATTCGAGTTGCAAATTGAGATTTAGGGAGAAAAGGGATTCACAAGTGGGGTAAAATTGTTAAGCTGAAGAAACTCTAACAAATTAAAATAAATTGTAAGAATGTACATAGTATCACTAATGTTTATGAGACAACCAATCTCATGTAAAAAAATTAGCCATATCCATCAGAACACTCTTGTTGACCATCACGAACCCAGAAGGGAAGATATGGATAGAAGATTAAGCCATCACAAACTCAACAAGACATGAACCAATCTCTGCTCCAAAATGTAAACATTTTATATTACACACCCAGTTTGTCATAAAATCTTAAAAAGTAGTCGCAATTTTGACCAAATGATCTACTTCTGGATCAGCAGTATATGCTTTGTAAGAGGCCGATTCATTTTAAACATGTCAATAGTATCCAATCGAAAAAGTTTCTGTAATTTTTTTCAGATTGTGCTCATGTATGTATCTCTTAACATGTTTAATATGTTAGATTCTACAAAACATAGTAAATATTACCTTTAAGGCAAGAACTGCAGGGTTAGCTTTAATGGAAGCCCCGTCGTAGAGAGCAAACAAAGCTTAGTAAATCTTTTGAATTAGGGTTATTTAGTAATCTAATGGGTATTAGAATAACAATAATGAAAGATTGCTCCTTCATACATGATTTTCAGCGTGGCAATTTCACAAACACCATACATGGAAGAAATTGTTATAACTATTTTGTTTTCAGTATTTGTAATTGATAAGAACCTTTACACAAATATAACAAATTAATCAGCAACTTTTGAAAATTATAAAAAAAAGACATGCCAAAAGTACCAACAGATATGCCAGCCTTCAATCATATTTATTGAACGCAGGCAATAAAGATATGTATTCAAAGCCAGAGACTGAACAAAATAGCAATATACCTTCGAGGTATTAGATTATTTGATGTGCACTGAATTCATAAATTAAGCTAGAAATTAAATCATAATACTCAAACGCATCACTAATCAAAATAGTATAACAGCATACATCAAATCCATATCCCTACCTTATGGAGCAAAATCGAAAAAATAAAACTATTAATCAATAAAATTTTCATAATACAAAAAAACTGACCTAGAAGTCATATAACAAAAAATCCCTAAATTGAAGTGAAGGAGAAAATCTAACCTTATCGTATTCAGAAAACCGGTAAACATCACAGGTGATCCAGATATGTACACCATTTGCTTTTCCATGATGATTTTGATAAATGACGATGGATGATTTGTTTTGGGAGAGGCTGTCACGGTTTTGGTTTTTTTGAGTGCGGTGAATGAATACCACCTTAGTAAACACTTCTTTCTTAATTTTCTCCCCGTGTATTTTAGAAGGGCATTTTAGGAAGATTAAGAGTTAAAGTTGATTTATTAGTTAATATTTTTAGTGGATGATTAAGGGCCGTTAGATTAAGGGTTATTATAATGTAATTTTCTAATCTAATGGTAATTAAGAGGGTTTTGAAAACATTTATTAGTTAATCGAGATTCTCTTTTAATGTGTGTGTGTGTATATATATATATATATATATATATATATATATATATATATATATATATATATATATATATATATATATATATATATATATAGTAGAGGGATCAAATGAGAACTTTTTTGGTGTGAGAACCCTGAGAACTCAAAAATACACTGAAATTCGAGCAAAAAAGGGAAATTCGAGCAAAAAAGGTGAAATTCGAGCATAAATGGGACACGGACGAACAAAAAAAGTGATATTCGAACAAAAAATTGGAAAGTCGAACAAAAAAGAGAAATTCGAACAAAAACGTGTTCTACATTTTTGTATTCGAACAAAAAATTGTAGAACATGCGGGTAGTCGAACGAAAAATTGATATTCGAACAAAAATGTGTTCTACATTTTTTTTCAAAAAAAAATAAAAAAAAAAAAAAATTTTTGCACGTCTATGATTTTTTGTTCGTCCGTGTTTTTGAATTTTGCTCGAATTTCCTTTTTTTTATTCGTCCGTGCCCCTTTTTGCTCGAATTTTAGTGTATTTTGAGTGTTTTTGGAGTTCCTAGAGTTCTCACACTAAAAAGTTCTCACTGGATCATCTCCCTATATATATATATATATATATATATATATATATATATATATATATAGTGAAGTGATGTGTAAACATATACTACCTCCGTCTCATTTCAATAGTCCAGTATTCTGTTTTGGGTTGTCCCAAATTAATAGTTCACTTCCATAAATAGAAAGGAAAGAAGATATTTCATTGGTGGATATGGAGAGAGAAGATATTTCATTGGTAGAAAAATGAAGTTAGTGATACTACCTCCGTCTCATTTCAATAGTCCAGTATTCTGTTTTGGGTTGTCCCAAATTAATAGTCCACTTCCATAAATAGAAAGGAAAGAAGATATTTCATTGGTGGATATGGAGAGAGAAGATATTTCATTGTTAGAAAAATGAAGTTAGTGAAATTTCCTAAAACTGCGTGTTTTTTGTCTGTGGACTATTGGAATGAGACGGAGGGAGTATAAACTATATAGTTACACGTACACCTAAATAATACTCTATGTTCTAATGTTAACATGTTATATTTTATACAATATTATAATTATAATACAAAAACGTTTTATCATCAAGTGTAATATTAACTAAGAGAAATTTAAAATTTCTAAATTTATATATACATTAAGTAATTCAATATATTGGTTTTATGTTGGTAACTTTTCAAATTCGTTAAAAAGTGTAGAATCAGTTTTGATATTATTTCAACAACATTGATGTATAGAAGTTTGTTCTTATTATTATTATTCATTAACCAAGTTTGTCGTGCAAATTCAGTTTAAAATTTAAAAGAAGAAATTCATAAAAATTAAAAATTATTAATAATTACAATAATATATGATCAATTTTGATAACACCAACATTTTCCTAAACTACAATGACATTTATACCCGGGTGGGCAGGGAGGTCTACAATCGTCTTCACTACTAGATTCATCGTTTGCGACGTAACTTGTATCTGTTAAACTTTCAGCATGGGTGATAATCCTAGTAGATTCTTTTCGATCTTTAACACCTACTATTGCATTGACAGAACTTAAACCGGAAGTATAGAGAACCAATGTTATAATAAAGACAATTTTAATCAAAGCACTAACCATTGTTGTTGTTTGTTGTTTTTTGATACTTATGTTTAATTTGAAGATATGAGAGAGCGTACATGTGTTATATTTATAGGATACATTCTACATATTTTTTCATATAATTGTAATGGTAATAATGGTAATATAATCACAATTTAATTAACATTTATGTACTTGTCACAATATTAAAACACAATAAAACAATATTATGATATGTAACTATAATAAATCCACTATTTAAATAAGATATTTTGTAATCATAACAAAATCACTAATTTATCGTAACCATTAATTGTAACATTTATGTACACGTCACAATATTTGTGATCGATATCGGCTAAAAAGTCATGTTTTACTCCTTATATTAAACCCGTTTTATAAAAAAGTTATTAACTATATCAAAGATTTAAATATGTATTTGCTTTGTTTTGTAGATCACGAAATTACGAAGTTGATGCAAGAAGAAACGAAGAAAATGGGCTTAATATGAAGTATATAGAGCAAAAATGGTGAAACACAACTGACAACCCCGATGATCAAGCCACGATCAGGTCACAACCAAGCCATGACTTGATCACCAAAGGAAATGGCCCTCCAAAACGGCCCTAAACAAGAGAAACGACCCTTCAAAATGGCCTAGAACCATTCAAGATACAATATTGAAACGACAAGGTACATTGAAGACGGCCACACAAAACGGACAAATGGCACGACCTAGGCCATTTAAAACAGCCTGGGAAAATGGCTCACCGCTAGATTCTGTGTCTATAAATAGCTTATTCATCCAACTCATTCCACACACTTTCCTCACTCACAATCTCACTAGCTTGCTCTAACTAGGATTATAAATAGGTTATCGACTAGTAATAACCATCTAGAGTTAGCATGTAAACAGAGTCTGTAAAAGGTTGGAGGTGCGTCAAAATTTGTCACTTTTGTAATTTTAGAACTCGTTTAATTTATAGTTATTTATATCCCTTGTTTATCTTTCATAATGTCTTATATTATTATCATGCTATATATAGTTATTGCCATTAATAAAGAGTAGTTTTTAATTAAGTGTATGTTGTGATGTTGTTAGTTACAAATACGTTTCGAATGCGAGATGTAACCGTGAAATGTAATGTTGTTATGATGCCTTATGTTTGTGTTGTAAACTTAATCGCTTTTCAAGCTAATAGAATGTGATTTAACTATGTTATTGAGATGTCGTGAACCTCGATACAAAGTAGATTATATGTGTCAAAACTATGGTTAAGTAAATTCTTTAAAATTCATAGTGTCAGGCTCAGGCACAACCCTTGTTGTAAGTTAACCTACGCTATGAATTACAGGCAAATAACATATTTGCAATGGAACATCTATCCTAGGCTTTAGAATACAAAGCAAACTCCGACACTATGCAAATACTCTCAAGAAGTAAATGTCATATGATGCCTTGTATAAATATATTGAGGCACGTAGGTCGTAGTAAATCATAGCTCCACTAAACAATCACTACGATTTACATCGTGATCATACTTAGACATTAGAAAAAACTCCAAGATAGATAATACATTGTACCATCGATAAATGTAATAATATATGGTCTGAGTCTCGCCCTAGTTGAATGATTATCAAGGATTCTTAGGTTATACTTAAGGAGAAATCCGTTTAGTTCATAAAGGAATGGAAATGTTAGAAATGATCATATCTGCTCACAAAAGTTAGTATCTAACTTGATCATGGTTTAAGGTCACTCTCTTTAAATAGAGCCTAACTATTTTTATCAACTTTCCACTCATCAAAGAATTCATAACAACGCATCTCGTCTCTTGAATTGATATGTTTAAGCACCTCGACCATGCTAAGAACGGTTGAACCCTTTCGTAAATAGTAGGAATCTTTTATACACAATGCTGTTGAAATAATAAGGTCAAATATGGGAGGCAATATTAGGTGAGTTCTATAGTCAACAAACACATGCAAAGTTGTGTTTTGAAGACTTTTGTGCACAAATTATTTACCATGATGCCATTCTCTTCTACTATAAATACATGATCTTGCAAGCTTCAAAATGCATCCCAACACATTCTTCCTTCTTGTGTTCTAGTAGTCTAATAGAGAGTTTGTGAGATATATCTCCTAATTACAAGAGATATAAAACTTGGTACTTATCCTTGTAATTAGAGCGAAGTGTAATTCCTATTATTCATATTAGTGAAACGTTTCTTTCCTTGCCCGTGGTTTTTACCCTATTGGGGTTTTCCACGTTAAATCTTGGTGTTTCTTTATTGTCATTATTTCAAGTATTACTAGCAGGTTTGCTATAATTCGGTGTCGCTTTTATCAACAAGTGGTATCAAGAGCTAAGGTCTAATATCTAGTGTGTATTAATCTACTTATCGTATGCTCTGTGGTTGCCACGGGAGTGGATCGTCCACATCAGAAAATAAGTAAGATTATTTTCACTCGGTAAAAGTCCTTGGGTGTTATTTCAAGAAAAATAGTATTGTCGAAAAGAAGATTGTAATTATAGCAATGTCTACGAAATTTGAAATTGAAAAATTTAACGGGAGTAATTTCTCGTTATGGAAATTAAAGATGAAAGCTATCCTGAGAAAGGATAAGTGTTTGGCGGCCATCAGTGGACGTTCCGCTGAAGTCACTGATGAAAAATGGGAAGAGATAGACGGCCAGGCTATCGCAAATCTTCATCTGGCACTAGCAGATGGCGTTTTGTCTAGCATAGAAGAAAAGAAGACGGCGAAAGAGATTTGGGATCACCTCGTAAAATTGTACGAGACCAAATCACTCCACAACAAGATATTCCTTAAGAGGAAACTTTATGCGCTACGCATGAATGAATCTACTTCAGTTAATGAGCACATTAATTCTTTGAATACTCTATTTTCTCAACTCGCTTCGTTAAGTTGCAATATAGAGCCAAAAGAACGTGCTGAACTTTTACTTCAGAGTCTACCTGACTCGTATGATCAACTCATTATTAACTTAACCAATAATGTTCTCTCGGAGTATCTAGTCTATGATGAAGTTGCGGCTGCTATTCTAGAAGAAGAAAATCGGCGCAATAACAAGGAGGACAAACAGGCCGGTTCACGACAAGTGGAGGCCTTGGTGATGTCAGGAGGGAGATCAACGGAACGTGGCCCAAGTGGGAGTCACAATCATGGTAAACCGAAGTCTAAAAAGAAGAAGACCTATACATGCTACAATTGTGGCAAGAAAGGTCACCTGAAGAAGGATTGCAGGAGTTTAAATAACTCAAATCCTCAAGGAAATATTGTAAGCACTTCAGATGATGGGACTGCTTTGGTTAGTGAAGCAGTGGTAGCAAATGAAGGCAGAAAGACATTTGTTGATGTCTGGTTATTTGACTCGGGAGCTACTTTTCACATGACCCCTAGAAGAGAATGGTTCAAACAATATGAACGTATCTCAGGAGGATCTGTATACAGTTGCAATGATCATGAACTAAAGATCATTGGAATTGGAGATATCATTCTGAAGATGCACGATGGTACAGTTCGTACTATTCAAGGTGTACGACACGTGGAGGGTTTGAAGAAGAACTTATTGTCTTTAGGACAATTGGATGATCTTGGTTGTAAAATGGTGATACATGAGAAGATCATGATAATCAAGAAAGGCGCGGTTGTACTTATGAAAGGAGAAAAGGTGGGTGCTAATTTATACATTCTGAAAGGCGAGACGGTACAGGAATCGGAAGCATCTGTTGCTTCGAATAGTTCAAGTGATAAAGTTGCTATGACATGGCATCAAAAGCTTGGACACATGTCTGAGCAAGGTATGAAGATTCTTGTTGAAAGAAATCTTATTCCTGGTCTTACAAAGGTATCGCTACCTTTCTGTGAGCATTGTGTAATCAGCAAGCAACATCGCCTGAAGTTTAACACATCAAATTCTAGAAGTAAATTGATTCTAGAATTGGTTCATTCTGATGTGTGGCAAGCACCAGTTCAATCCCTAGGAGGAGCAAAGTATTTTGTATCATTTATTGATGATTACACTAGGAGATGTTGGGTGTACCCAATTAAGAGGAAAGCAGATGTGTTTGAAGTGTTTGAAGTTTACAAAGCGCGGGTTGAACTTGATTCTGGTAAAAAGATCAAGTGTTTAAGGACGGATAATGGAGGAGAATACACTGGTGATGAATTTGATAAGTTCTGCAAACAAGAAGGTATCAAAAGACAGTTCACGACGGCATACACTCCTCAACAAAACGGAGTGGCAGAGCGGATGAACAGAACCTTGTTAGATAGAACAAGGGCGATGTTGGCAACTGCAAGCTTGGGGAAATCATTCTGGGCAGAAGCGGTCAATACTGCCTGTTACGTGATAAATCGGTCACCGTCAACTGCAATTGAGTTGAAGTCACCGATGGAGATGTGGACTGGAAAACCAGTTGATTATTCAGACCTTCATATATTTGGAAGTCCTGTGTATGCAATGTACAATTCTCAAGAAACGACAAAGTTGGATCCGAAGTCCAGAAAGTGTTTGTTCTTGGGGTATGCTGATGGAGTTAAGGGGTATCGCTTGTGGGACCCCACTGCCTACAAAGTAGTCATCAGCAGAGATGTTGTCTTTACAGAAGACAAAGATCTTGAAGATGTTAGCACTTCAAAAGAAACTATACCGATACAAGTGAGTAATGAATTTCATAAAGATTCTTCTGAAGCAGTACCAGAGCACGATGAAAATCAAGTAGTCGTTGATGAAGCTCCAGCGACTCGTATTTCTAATCGGGAAAGGAAACGTCCAGGGTGGCACTCGGATTTTATTATGGAAAGCAATGTTGCATATTGTCTTCTAACAGAGGAAGGAGAGCCAACAACTCTTCGCGAGGCACTGAATCATTCAGATGCATCTCAGTGGATGACGGCTATGCAGGAAGAAATTGAAGCTCTTCATAAAAATAAAACATGGGAACTTGTGCCATTGCCAAAAGGTAGAAAACCTATTGGAAATAAATGGGTGTATAAGATCAAGCGAAATGGCGATGATCAAGTGGAGCGGTATCGTGCAAGACTGGTGGTTAAAGGATATGCTCAGAAAGAAGGTACGGACTTTAATGAAATATTTTCTCCTGTGGTTCGACTTACAACAATTCGAGTAGTTCTAGCGATGTGTGCTACATTTGATTTGCATCTAGAGCAGCTAGATGTGAAAACTGCATTTCTTCATGGAAATCTTGAAGAAGAAATTTATATGCTTCAACCAGAAGGTTTTGAACTACAAGGAAAAAAGAACTTGGTTTGCAGGTTAAAGAAATCTCTGTATGGTCTCAAACAGGCGCCGAGATGTTGGTACAAGAGATTTGATTCTTTCATAATAAGCCTTGAATATAACAGACTTTATGCAGACCCTTGTGCATATTTCAAGAGGTTTGGGGACAATGATTTTGTCATTTTGCTGTTATATGTAGACGACATGTTGGTTGCAGGCCCCAACAAAGATCGTATTAATAAGCTGAAGGCTCAATTGGCTAGGGAGTTTGAAATGAAAGACTTGGGTACCGCAAACAAGATTCTAGGGATGCAAATTCACCGAGACAGAGATAATAGGAAGATTTGGCTTTCTCAAAAGAATTATTTGAGGAAAATCTTGGAGCGTTTCAATATGCAAGATAGTAAGCCAATCTCAACCCCACTTCCTACTAATCTCAAGTTATCCTCCGTTATGTGTCCTAGCAGTGAAGACGAGAGGAAGGAGATGTCTCGAGTACCGTATGCATCAGCAGTGGGAAGTTTAATGTTCGCAATGATATGTACAAGACCAGACATTGCACATGCAGTGGGAGTAGTTAGTCGTTACATGGCGAATCCTGGTAAAGAGCATTGGAATGCGGTAAAGAGGATCCTTAAATACATCAAGGGAACCTTAGATGTTGCATTATGTTATGGGGAACCGAAATTTATTGTCAAAGGGTATGTTGATTCAGATTATGCAGGTGATATCGATAAAAGTAAATCTACCACTGCATATGTTTTTACACTTTGTGGTGGAATAGTAAGCTGGGTTTCAAAACTGCAGTCAGTTGTGGCGACGTCAACAACAGAGGCAGAATATGTAGCAGCTACTCAAGCTACTAAAGAGGCAGTATGGTTGAAAATGTTGTTGGAGGAACTCGGGCACAAACAAGAGAATATCACTCTATTCTGTGACAACCAGAGTGCCTTGCATCTTGCAAGGAATCCGGCATTTCATTCAAAGACAAAGCATATACGAGTTCAGTATCACTTCGTTCGTGAGAAAGTGGAAGAAGGAACCGTGAATATGCAGAAAATTCATACTGATAAAAATGTGGCTGATTTTCTAACAAAGTCAATCAATCGTGACAAGTTTATTTGGTGCCGTTCCTCATGCGGCCTAGCGGAAACGTAAGCAACATCATTGGCAAGGAAGGATTATCGTGTGAAGATTGATTGAGCTTCAATCAAATCTTCAAGTGGGAGATTGTTGAAATAATAAGGTCAAATATGGGAGGCAATATTAGGTGAGTTCTATAGTCAACAAACACATGCAAAGTTGTGTTTTGAAGACTTTTGTGCACAAATTATTTACCATGATGCCATTCTCTTCTACTATAAATACATGATCTTGCAAGCTTCAAAATGCATCCCAACACATTCTTCCTTCTTGTGTTCTAGTAGTCTAATAGAGAGTTTGTGAGATATATCTCCTAATTACAAGAGATATAAAACTTGGTACTTATCCTTGTAATTAGAGCGAAGTGTAATTCCTATTATTCATATTAGTGAAACGTTTCTTTCCTTGCCCGTGGTTTTTACCCTATTGGGGTTTTCCACGTTAAATCTTGGTGTTTCTTTATTGTCATTATTTCAAGTATTACTAGCAGGTTTGCTATAATTCGGTGTCGCTTTTATCAACAAATGCCACATCTTCCGATAGCTCAGATAATTCCTGGGACACACAAAGTCGTGTACATCCGTATGTACCTATACTGGTGGACGTCGAGGGTCATGGTCATTGTCTTCTGATATCGCCCAAAAATTCGGTTACGTTTGTCATGGATTGAAGTTGACAGGGAGAGTCCCAAAAGGTGACGGGATGATATTTGTATTTATAATATTGGGCCTAAATTCACTTTCTCTCTATTAAGGTAGAAAGAGAAAATATTACCTAGGGTCAAAATATTTTAAGAGGTTATATGAATTGAATATAAAAATGGTAATTGTCTTCAAGTAATTTGACCGGATAAAGAGATAATGGTTTGTTTTTGATAGAGAGTCCTAAATGCATGGAATGTAAAGGGGTGAGGTATATTCGGAGAATGCAGATCAAGGAAATTTCGACTATGATATACGCTTAGGCTAGGGAAAGATAATTATGATATGGAAGACTAATTAAGGTAGGTCTGATATGTATCGGATGAGTCAATCTTACAATCCTATCGGTCTTTGATCCTAGAGGTGTCTAGAGGCAAAGGTATATACGTCACTAGGATTATATTATTTAAGTGTAATTATACCTTGGATTTTATCTTAATGTAGTCACAATATTGAAAGAAATCACATTTTAATCCTAAACCTCGTCATCATAACAAATTTCTCGGTCGAATAATGACACGCCAAATTAATTGAACATGAACACAAATAGGAGGCGCCTGTCAGGTGAAGATTATATAAGATAATGGGTAAACTAACTTTTCATCATTCTAAGGGGAATCAGACTATCTTAATTATTATATGGATATTACAATGTTTAGCTGAAATGAGATAAAGATAAAAACTCACAAAGCGCAGTAGTAGCTATAGAAACATTCCTAATGAAGAAAAAACAAAGAAGAACATGCAGTAAGGAGGAATCATACATTTGGATGATGAATAAGTCGTAAAAGGTCCTAAGAGGTCTCTCGGGAATAATTACCAAGTAGACTTGATCTTTCGTGACTCAATTTCTAGGTTTCGTGTCTTGAAAGAGCAAAAGTTGCCTATCGGAAACACCGATCATACCGAATTCATACATGCTTCTGGTATCGTATAATCTAGTAACCTTGGTCCTATGAAACAGCTAAGTTCATATAATAGGACAGGTCTCAACCATAACGTAAGTTGGATAATCGTATAGATCTAACATACAAGTTTATCGGGATCGCAATTTCAGCAGAACAACAGTAATTGTACTAAGTGTTTCATAATTACTTAAACATAAGTTTCTATCATAGCAACATGAAAATTTCTAAGCTAACATAGTAATTCTAAAATGGACAATTAAACAAATAAAATATATACAAAACATATTTAAAGGATAAGTGCAAAATACATTAAAACCTAAAAATTAATAGCATACTGAAAATTCGCCCAATATCCTCATTATTATTACAATAAACTAAAAGTTGCTAAAAATACCGAGTTGCGAGTGTTTGAGTAGGTGTGTCTGAAAATTGAATGTGTTTAAATAAAGGACAAATGACCTTAATTATAGGCCCACGATATGCATTCATGCTCATTTCACAGGGCCGTTCAAATGGGCTTGGGCCGTTCAACAAGGCCGTTCAAGGCATCCTTTCAAATTTTTTTTACTGTTCATCGTAGCCGTTTACCAGTGTAGTCATTCAAGACAGCTATTCACTCCAGCGGTTCAAGTCAACTGTTCATTTGACTAATCCATTTCAACAGGTCGTTCAGGGTCTGGCCAGGTTATGTCTTGGTCGTTTTGCAAGGTCTTAACTTAATTTTCATTATTTTCGCTATAGATTCTTCATTTTTAGCCAATTTATTTTCAATTCTTTTTGGTTTGTCTTCGTAAACGCTTGATATACAATATAAAGCAAATAAACACCTTTTCTTCGATAAAGTTGATAACTTTAATGTAAATTGGGATAACTATCGGGGGTAAAATCGTGACTTTTTAGACGATATCATCATCTAACCAGAATCCCCAAACCTGCATAATTCCCAATGGCATGTCAATCATTTGAAAGAGACATAGGGAAAAGCATAACAAGTCCACATGCAATTGATGTTGTGTCGTGAGGGTACGAAATATACTATTATTTTTAATACAAAATACGTTACAAATTACACAAGTTATTTATTTATTTATAGAGTGGGATATACCTAAACCTTGCTACAACACTATAGGCAGTGTACCTAATCGTAGAGTAGTGTAGTTTTTAGTAAGTCCGGTTCGTTCCACAGGGAGCTAGTGATACTTACTATATTTTTAACAACTATATTTATACAAAATATATATAATTATATAAGTAGTAATATTATTATAAAAGGGGGGTTT
Organism: Rutidosis leptorrhynchoides; assembly: GCF_046630445.1. Taxonomy (NCBI): domain Eukaryota; kingdom Viridiplantae; phylum Streptophyta; class Magnoliopsida; order Asterales; family Asteraceae; genus Rutidosis; species Rutidosis leptorrhynchoides. The sequence continues at coordinate 113,246,793 of NC_092341.1, forward strand.
TACCGTTTAATGACCGGTTTGTCGATTCTATATTTTAAGCGCAAAGATAAATGACGATAATTAAAGTGCGTAAAATAATGACAATAAATAAAATGACAGTAAATAAAATTGCGAGTAATAAAATGACAGTAAATAAAGATACGATGAGAAATACAATAAAAGAATTATGCTTATTTTAACTTCCGTAATCATGATGTTTGACGTGTTCATTTTAATTTATTACCATGGGTTAATTGTCCTTTGTCCTGGTTTATTTGATACGTCTATCTGGTTTTTGTCCATAATAGTCCATCGGTCATAAATATAAAGTGCGAGTATCCTCGTCAAATTACCCTTATACCCGAAGTCAAATATTCCAACTGATTAAGGATTTAAACTGTGACGCAGTTATCACTTCTGTCAACAATTACACCAGTTATCACTGTATGTAATCCACCCCTATTTTAATTAGTTTATGAATATTAATTCATCCACTTGATCAGAATGAATAATCAATTACCCAACCCAATTGATTAATTAAATGATTATAACAGATTCCATATGAACGTCACTAAATAGGGCAACCATAATCATTATTAATTATTAGGTTAATTAATTTGAAGATAGGTTCGACAGACTCCAATGAGTTGTCACTCAATTAGACAATACCCCCCCCCATCTATTAATAGTCAATAGTCCAATTTCCACAAGTGTCGGTCTTTTGCCCAAACCTTAATTATGGTCCAAAGTTCAATAACCCCATCTTAATATTTTAGCCTAACATCACGATTACTTCGGCTCAAATAAGCATAATAATAACTTAGTTACGAGACATTAAATTAAAAAGGAAGAACATAGCTTACAGTGGTGATTAATCGCGTAGCGTTGCACGGACAGAATTTTGACTTAAAACCCGTAAAACATTTCTTACAATAACCCAACTAAATCATAACTTTATTATTAAAATTAACTTATATTAAAATTATAATATAAATATATATTACATATTACAGAAGAGAGAAAGAAATATGAAGAAAGGTGTACATAAATCGATCAAATGAATTGCCTTTTATAGGCAAATATTGAATTGAAATTTTCACTTATGACCCCTTAACTATGCTCAATTAACAACTTTTTATTATTTATTATTATTCTTATTATGAATTATTTAAATATTATATTATATTCTTGTGCATAGTTGACTTGTACTTTCAGCTCCGTTGCGTCGAGCGTTGATAGTTGGCTCGGGTACCGGTTCCGGATTTTCGAACGTCCTTTCGTATAATTTAATATCTTGTACTTTGCGTTTTGTAACTTGTACTCTTGTCATTTTAGACGTTTCTCATCAATAAATTGAACCTTTTGAATTGTATCTTGTACATTTGAGCTTTTTGGACGTTTGTGTCTTCAAATCTTCGTTTTCGCGTTTTGTCTTCGCACTTATTTATTTAAACAATTACAATGAAAATATAATACAATTACATATGAAAACCTATTATTTAGAAGGGATATTGCTATGAAATATATGTTCCTTTTTAGCCTTATCAAATATCCCCACACTTGAGCGTTGCTTGTCCTCAAGCAATACAGAACTTGAAATAAAAACATACATGAATCACTTTTTTATTCATCACACTTTGTACATTAGTGATTTTGATATGGTGGTATAAACAATGATAGTAACGATAGAACCATGGTTAAAGGTGGGTGTGTCATCCACAGTTGCCTCGGGTTTAGGTCAACGACACTTGCAATCAAATAGCCGATTTACCTTCGGTTTCCAAAGCAAAGTGCACATTTGAAAGGTGGTTTACAGTCCCACATAACTATGAAAATGTAGATCATTAAGAAAATTGGATCTTTATGAAAACATTTGATCTTTTTGAAAATTTAATCTAGCTTTTACCCTAGATAAGTTTTCCGGAATAACCCTTCACCGGTGTTTGCAAAATATTTTTGTGGGTTGTGTGGGTTTCAGATTTGAAAATTTTAGCTCAACACTTGTGGTTTTGTGTTACCCACTTGCTAACCTTGTATTGGGAAAGCAACACGTCCAGTTTACTTGTTCCGTATATTACCTTTCGATAAACTACCGTCCGATTGTAAAGGAAAGCGATGAACAAGAAACTGTTAAGGCAATGTCTAATGACATGCATATGATTATGGTCTTAAAACGTGTCGGATGCTAGTACTATCCTTTGTAGGAGCAATAGTAAAGATCATCCTATGATTTTTCGGTCTGGCACAAGGTCCTGTCTCCGACCATGCTATGCAACCATCGTTTCTTACGGTTGACACCCGATTTGGTTCAGGTGACCTAATGAATTCTGATGAATTCTCAGGATTTTACGTTCAATGGTAATGAACGCATTGAAAATAGGTTTTCAGAAAACAAATCGGTTTTATTTTTGATCAAAATATTTTCTCGTTCAAGCTCGAGTTTAGATATCATTGAATTCCATGAGTTTGTAATTCTCAATCTTTAAGGTCAATCTCTAGGATTGAGTAATATCAGTCTTAAAAGCTGATTTTTGATCTTTAAGGAGATTATCCTTTCTAGGGATTTGATTCATTAGTCTTATCAAGCTAATTTGCACGGTGCCCCCCATTGTGCGAGATAAATCCTTCTCATGGTTAGGATAAATCTGACCACATGGCGACCCTGTTTGATGCTGAGGTCCGTGGATTTCCTGCTGATTTTAGAGATGACTTTTCTAGATTTTTCGTCGTCCTACAGCTGGTCTGGACGACAACTTCATGACCTAAATCAAGAAGCGCGTTTCTTTTTCGAAAGACTTTACTTCCTTTTAATGATGGAATTGATTCATCGTGTAGATCCATCTTTCTTACAGTAAATCGGGTAAACCAGGTAATTTAGTCCAAAGTAAAAGCACCTGCAATAACTTTACAAAAACATGTAATAGATAGTTTTTAATTGAATAACTTGGTACATTCTCCCCACTCTTGGCTTTTTTCATGCGTCTTTTTATATCTTAATAAATAAATTCAAGCATTTTAGTTGTTTCTCAATTTATGTCCTTTCCGAGGTAACAATAATTTCGGCATTAACACCTAGTTTTATCGTTCATAAATATGTATAAACATGATTTTGAATTCATTTAGTTAAAAAATTTTAAAATTTTCATAATATTTAGAAAATAAGCCAAGTATAAACCCGAGAGAATTTATAACCCTTCCCCACACTTGAGATCATGCAATGCCCTCATTTGCATGAAATTGAACTATAATTATAAATTCATGAGGGTGATTAGTGTAGGAAAGTGATTAAAAATACCCAGTTTGTAATTACAAAGCTCGTCGAATGATAGATGGCGCGCCTCATCGTTCTTTCCTTCATTTATTATATCACATTTGTTGTTTTGCATCTTGTCGTCAAAATCAGTAGCTTTTGCTGAACTTAATGTTAGTCTTTGAAAGTGCGTTGTTTTACCCTGTTGTTTACATGATAAAATACAAACATATATACATATTTTTAAAGTTGGGTATATTACCCCACGTTCAAAAATTTATAAAATCAAAATTTTTTTTTTTGGCATACTTTAAATCAATAAAATTAAAAAAAATGATGACAAAATTTTTCGCCCCGCCCTCGGGTAAAGTAATTTCGGCTCAACGACCTAGTCTTCAACTCACGACGAATTTTAGAAATCATTTTTTTTCAACTTAATGAAATAAAGTAAATTTTTGTTTTTAAATTCACACAAAACTTAAAAAGAAAACATATTAATTTCATATAAAACCTAAAAAACAAAAAAATTCAGAATGGGGGGAGAAAACTAGTTCTTTAGTGTCTGCTAGTGGAAATGACCAATCGGATTCCATTCTCGGAACTACACGAGAACAGGACAACTAACTCCAAACAACATTTTCTTTTTAAAATATTTGAATCTCCTCACACTTAGGTAGATGTGGTGTCGAAATTGTGATTAACTTCATCGTCAATTTCTCTTGGACCATAATCAACTTGCATATCTGTGACTTTTGCTTTAAGCCAGTGACCATCTTTTTCCGTAATATCCACAAATTCAACTAGCTTCGCCTTTTCTTTAGGCGACAGATTGGATACTAACCGGTTATATAACTTAAAGTTCCCCTTACTTTTAGCATCAATAACCCGTTTAAAAAGTTTCTTCATTGAACTGTTAATAACGGGGTCATTTAATTTCGTATCAACTATGGGGTTCTTTATTATCAAGTCATCATTAGGTGTTACTTCATTTTCCCCACACTTAGGCGTTCTATTATTGTTAAGCATTACCGTTGGAGTTGGTAAAACAACATGGTTCTTACCAATCATTTTTGTCGGTTCAACGGTTTTGGTTTGTGGATATTTAGACTTTCGAATCATAAAGGTGATCGATTTCTCATCATTACTAAGTTTCATTCTACCCTTTCTTACATCAAATAATGCCCCGGTGGACGCTAAGAATGGTCGACCTAAAATTAGAGGAACGTTTGAGTCCTCTTCTATGTCAATGACAATGAATTCGACTAGAAAGGTTAAATTACCTACTTGAACGGGTAGGTTGTCAGCAATTCCAACTGGGTGCTTAATGGTTTGATCAAGGAGTCGAACACTCATATCCGTTGGAGTTAACTCACCTACACCTAATCTCTTATATAATGAAAGAGGCATAACACTCACACTTGAACCTAAATCTGCTAGTGCATCATACATGACACAGTCACTAAGTAGACAAGGAACAATAAATTCACCCGGATCACCTACCCTAGGTAGAGGATTTGGTGGAACTGTCTTCACCGGGTTTACTTCTACTGTTTTTGTTTCTTGCACTTTTTTATTCTTCTTCTTCTTCTTTCCAGAGGTATCACAAACTTTATTACCTATTACTTGCTCATACTCAACTCCTTTTCTTGGAAACGGGATGGGTGGTCTGTATGGTGCCACCACTGGCTTTACATACTCGGGTGGTGGTGGTGGTGTAACTTCTTCATTGTTACTTACATCTAAAACCTCCCCATCTTCTGATGCTGGTTTTTCAGAATTTGTTGAAACCATATTAACATTTTCATTCCGAGGATTTACTTCAGTATTACTCGGTAGCTTTCCTTGTTTCCTTTCACTCATCAATCTAACAAGAGTACCTACTTGTTTTTCTAGATTCAAAATAGAAGCTTGTTGAGTTCTAAATGACTGATCAAACCTCTCATTCGTTTGAGTTTGAGTTTCAATAAATTGTGTTTGAGATTCAACTAGCTTAAATACCACTTCTTCCAGATTTGACTTTTTCTCTTCGATTTGTTGTGGTGGTTTATACAAGCCAGGTCTTTGTTGATTGAAAGTGTTATTTTGAGTTGGTTGGTTATTCGGACCTTGTTGGTTATACGAGTTATTGTCGGGTCCTTTTGGATTGTAAAGAATGTTTTGATTTCGATTGAAGTTTGGCCTTGGCGGTTGATAATTATTCTGATAACTATTTTCCAGCCTTTGGTTCATGTAGACAACATTCTCACGTTGTTCCATCGTTTGTTCAATGTGACAGTCTTTCATTAAGTGTGGTCCACCGCATTGCTCACAACTGATTCGTATTGCGTGAATATCATTATTCATCTTTTCCATTCGTCTCTCGAAAGCATCTATTTTTGCGGAAACGGAATCAAAGTTATGGCTAGAATCGGCTCTAGCCGCTTTAGATGAACGATATATATCTTTCTCTTGGTGCCACTCATGAGAGTGGGAGGCTGTGTTATCAATAATTTTGTAAGCTTCAGTTGCGGTTTTCTTCATAATGGAACCACCAGCTGTTATGTCGATGTCTTTTCGTGTAGCAACGTTGACACCTTGGTAGAATATTTGTACTATTTGATAAGTGTCTAAACCGTGTTGAGGACATCCTCTCAACAACTTTCCAAATCTTGTCCACGCCTCATATAGAGTTTCATTTGACTTTTGTGTGAACGTAACAATTTCTCCTTGAAGTCTCACGGCTTTAGATGCCGGAAAGAATCTTTTAAGAAATTTCTCAACTAAAACATCCCATGTGTCAATCGCCCCTTCAGGTAACGATTCTAACCAATCTTTGGCTTCTCCCTTTAAAGTCCAGGGAAACAACATGAGATAGATCTGTTCATCCTCAACTTCTCGGATTTTGAATAGTGTACAGATCCTATTAAACGTACGAAGATGTTCGTTTGGATCTTCCTTCGGCGCACCACTATATTGGCACTGATTAGTTACCATGTGTAGGATTTGTCCTTTGATTTCATAATCTGGCGCATTAATGTCTGGCTTAATAATGGCGTGACCTTGGCCCGTGCGTGTGGCTCTCATTCGGTCTTCCATACTTAGAGGTTCCAGATTTTCCATAATTGAATTTGTTGAATACGAATCACTAGAAGATTCTGATTTAATGGTTTGTGGTTCGGGATGAATGATTAGTGGTTCTGGATCTTGGAATTGTCCCTGAATATTCTCCGGATTCTCAATTGTGAGGTCGGGTTCAAAAGATGGATTATCGGAAATTTGAGTTGGAGTTCTTGGTCGACTAGATGATGATTCTAAAGAAAAATCAACGGCGACAATATTGGCTAGATATCTTGATCGAGTTATAGGTGGTGAACGTATGAAAGGTGGTGAACGTTTTACTCGGTGCATTCACTGAATATCCTATTAGTTTTTAAAAGGAAAGAAAAATTATATAAGTTATCCAATTAATAGGCTTTTCTGATTTTGCCCACATTTCGAATAGCCAAAAGATGCAGCAGAGGGGCAGGATTCGTTTGGTCTCAATATAATTGAGTACTGTTTGGCTCCAATAACCCGGTCCACGTACAAATCCAACTATTACTACGAACCAGAAAATTTTGATGTCTATCAATTTAACCACTTAAAATAAATTTTCGTAATTTTAAGAAATTTAGATAAGAAGTAGAATAAAAATCTTATCCTAAAACTAGAATAGCGAGAAATAAGAAAGAAAAAAAAAACGTGTCGAAAAAGGTCGAAAAATAAAAGGTCGAAAAATAGGCGTCGAAAAATAAAAATAAGAAAGTAGCGCGAAAAACGGCGTCGCAAAATTCTAAAGCACATAAATCTTAGTCTAAGGAATAAGCACTTAAGAGATTTTACGGCAAACCTAAAAATTCTAGAAATAAAAATAACTATGGCAAAACTAAACTTAATACTAAAAATTGTAACTAGAGTCTAAAAATCTAAAGGAAAAAAAAAAACTTTTTTTTTAATTTTTTTTATATTTCGTTTTTTAAGGATTTTAAAATTTTTTTTTTAAATTTTTTTTTATATATTTTTTTTTTTAAAATTTATTTTTTTTTTAAAAAATTTTCATTAAAAAACGATTTTTTTTTAAAACGAATTTTATTTTCTTTAAAAAAATGATTTTTTTACACAATTTTTTTTAAAAGGAATTAATAATTTTTTTATTATTATTATTTTTTTTAAAACTTTTTTTTAACTCATTTACTATTTATGAATAGTAAATGAAAAGAAATTAATTAATTTACTATTCACATGAAAGCGACATGATAGAAATTATTAATTGCAAGTTACAAAATATACCCCTGAAATATTTAATAAATACGACTTTTTAAAACTTTTAAAACTTTTACGATTCAAAATAGTAAAGCAAAGAAATTAATTAATTTACTATTCACATGAAAGCGACATTATAGAAATTATTAATTATAAGTTACATAATATACCCCTGAAATATTTAATAAATACGACTTTTTAAAACTTTTAAAACTTTTACGTATCAAATTTGATTCTAAAATATTATTATATTATTATATTTTATTTCAATATTATTATATTATTATATTTATTAAAATATTATATTTAAATTAATATATCTTTAATCAATCAAAAACTAAAAAAAAAACTTAAATACCCCGTGAAAACACAAAAAGTGTCCCCGAAATTACTTTTTTTATAACTATATTTTTACAGATATAAATTAAAAATATAGCATTTTAGCGCTCCCCGGCAGCGGCGCCAAAAACTTGATGTTGTGTCGTGAGGGTACGAAATATACTATTATTTTTAATACAAAACACGTTACAAATTACACAAGTTATTTATTTATTTATAGAGTGGGATATACCTAAACCTTGCTACAACACTATAGGAAGTGTACCTAATCGTAGAGTAGTGTAGTTTTTAGTAAGTCCGGTTCGTTCCACAGGGAGCTGGTGATACTTACTATACTTTTAACAACTATATTTATGCAAAATATATATAATTATATAAGTAGTAATATTATTATAAAAGGGGGGTTTTACCGTTTAATGACCGGTTTGTCGATTCTATATTTTAAGCGCAAAGATAAATGACGATAATTAAAGTGCGTAAAATAATGACAATAAATAAAATGACAGTAAATAAAATTGCGAGTAATAAAATGACAGTAAATAAAGATACGATGAGAAATACAATAAAAGAATTATGCTTATTTAAACTTCCGTAATCATGATGTTTGACGTGTTCATTTTAATTTATTACCATGGGTTAATTGTCCTTTGTCCTGGTTTATTTGATACGTCTATCTGGTTTTTGTCCATAATAGTCCATCGGTCATAAATATAAAGTGCGAGTATCCTCGTCAAATTACCCTTGTACCCGAAGTCAAATATTCCAACTGATTAAGGATTTAAACTGTGACGCAGTTATCACTTCTGTCAACAATTACACCAGTTATCACTGTATGTAATCCACCCCTGTTTTAATTAGTTTATGAATATTAATTCATCCACTTGATCAGAATGAATAATCAATTACCCAACCCAATTGATTAATTAAATGATTATAACAGATTCCATATGAACGTCACTAAATAGGACAACCATAATCATTATTAATTATTAGGTTAATTAATTTGAAGATAGGTTCGACAGACTCCAATGAGTTGTCACTCAATTAGACAATACCCTCCCATCTATTAATAGTCAATAGTCCAATTTCCACAAGTGTCGGTCTTTTGCCCAAACCTTAATTATGGTCCAAAGTTCAATAACCCCATCTTAATATTTTAACCTAACATCACGATTACTTCGGCTCAAATAAGCATAATAATAACTTAGTTACGAGACATTAAATTAAAAAGGAAGAACATAGCTTACAGTGGTGATTAATCGCGTAGCGTTGCACGGACAGAATTTCGACTTAAAACCCGTAAAACATTTCTTACAATAACCCAACTAAACCATACCTTTATTATTAAAATTAACTTATATTAAAATTATAATATAAATATATATTACATATTACAGAAGAGAGAAAGAAATATGAAGAAAGGTGTACATAAATCGATCAAATGAATTGCCTTTTATAGACAAATATTGAATTGAAATTTTCACTTATGATCCCTTAACTATGCTCAATTAACAACTTTTTATTATTTATTATTATTCTTATTATGAATATGAATTATTTAAATATTATATTATATTCTTGTGCATAGTTGACTTGTACTTTCAGCTCCGTTGCGTCGAGCGTTGATAGTTGGCTCGGGTACCGGTTCCGGATTTTCGAACGTCCTTTCGTATAATTTAATATCTTGTACTTTGCGTTTTGTAACTTGTACTCTTGTCATTTTTAGACGTTTCTCATCAATAAATTGAACCTTTTGAATTGTATCTTGTACATTTGAGCTTTTTGGACGTTTGTGTCTTCAAATCTTCGTTTTCGCCTTTTGTCTTCGCACTTATTTATTTAAACAATTATAATGAAAATATAATACAATTACATATGAAAACCTATTATTTAGAAGGGATATTGCTATGAAATATATGTTCCTTTTTAGCCTTATCAAGATTTAAGGGCATGAAGCCGGACGTCTACGATTAAGTCAACTAAACGAATTAGAAGAATTAAGACATGAAGCATACGAAAATTCGATAATCTATAAAGAAAGAACGAAGAAATGGCATGATAAAAGAATCAGAAGTTTAAAAGAATTTAAGGAAGGAGACAGAGTTCTTCTTTTCAATTCACGATTCAAGCTATTTCCTGGAAAATTGAAATCAAGATGGTCTGGACCATTCATAGTCAAAAGAGTTTTCCCATACGGAATGATAGAACTAATAAATTCAAATGGGATTGAATTTAAAGTTAATGGTCACAGAGTTAAACACTACATACATAGTCCGATGGAAGTCGACAACGAAGTTAATCACAAGTTCGACACCACAGCTAACTAAGTGTGGGGAGAATCAAGTCTTTAAAGGATAATATGTATTTCTGTTAGAGTTAGATTGTCTGTTTTCGTGTAGTTCTCGAAAATGGAACCCGAATGGTCTTTCCCTAGCAGACCCTAAAGAACTAGTCTTCTCCCCCCATTCTGAATTTTTATTTTTTTTAGGAAATGAAGACTGTCTGTGAACTAAACCATGGTCTAATGCTACACGCTTTGATCACTAAACGTAATAATGACACACTTCTGAGTGAAATAGTATCAGTAATTAGAGAAAGAATGGACGGAGTTAGAAAAGAATCCAGATGCGAAGATAATAAGTTAAAATTTGGTAAAGGAAAATCAAAATCCGCAGCAAAAAGAAGAGCACGACACCTAGAAAGATGTCACAAATGCGGAAAATGGTCACATGGAGGTAAATGTTCAAATAATCAAACATATTCAAATACCGAATTTGTTACTTTATGCAGAGACGGACCGTTCATATGTTTAGAAGAAAAGACACTGAATGCTCGAGGTTACGCCTATGTAGCTATGGAAAACCAATTAAACCGACTATCTTATGAATGGGATAGATCATATAACTAAGAAATCTATTTCACAGGTATGTCTGTATAGTTTTTATTTTTTTTTATTTTTAACCTTTTGATAATAAACGCTAATTTGTTCGCTAAAAAGTATTAAATTGGTATTAAATAAAATTAGGTTTGGCGACCGAAATTGTTGATATCATTCAAAAATTTATTACATCACTGCGAAATTTAACGTTTATTCTTAAGGTATAAATATCTTTAAACAATCAACCCAAAATATTTCAAAAATTCGTCATGAGTTAAATTAGGTCTTGGAACCGAAATTACTTTACCGAAAAGAGGGGCGCATATTTTTGATAATATTTGATTGATTAAAGTGGGATAAAAAGCCAAAAAGATTTTTAACTTTATTTTTACCATGTTTTTAAAATTAATATATAAATCTTAAATTAATATTGTAAACTTTGTAAAAACAATATATTTAAAATTGTAAATATTTGAAAAATTAATATAAGTTTGGTGTGAATTTATAATATGAATTTTTAAATTAAGTTTGGTATGAATTTTTAATTTTTAAAATATGAATTTTTAATTTTTATGCATTTCAAATTTTAAGTTTGGTGTGAATTTTTAATATTAATTTTGAATTTTATATTTAAATTGTGTGAATTTAAAAACAAAAATTTACTTTATCTCATTAAGTTAAAAATATGATTTTTAAAATTCGTCGTAAGTTGAAGACTAGGTATTTGAACCGAAATTGCTTTACCCAAGGGAGGGACGAGAACTTTTATTATCATTATTTTTAATCTTATTGAATTAAAGTATGCCAAAAATATTAAAAAACCCAAAAATCTTAGATTTTAAAACAATTGCTACAAAAAGACAAATTTTAAAATTTTGTCGAAGGACGGACTAGGACATCGATCCGAAACGACCTCGTCCTAAATAACAAGGGAAACAAAATTTTAAAATTAATTACTTAATTGTTTTAATAAGTTAAAGATTATAAAAAAAAAATACCAAACTCCGCGTCTCGCGGAGTTTGAAGCCTTAAACACCGCGACTCGCGGAGATATCGGATTACAGAAAAAAAAATAAGAGCTGAAACAGCTCAGTCCACACACACCACAAAACACATACTGCGAAATAACTGCACGAAAAACTGCGAAAATACACCCCCAAAATCACAATTTTTAACCGTTAATCACCAAATCTTTTACTAAAATCATGTTGAGAAGGATGCTATCAAGGAATTACTCAAGAAAAACGGTAAATTTCTACACCTAAACACCATTTAATTCGAAAATTAGTGTTCTTGAGCAATTTTTTTCCCCAATTTGATTTTGATGCTTTTTAGTGTAATTAGGCTTAAATTGTTTATGTATTATGCTTGTATAACCTAGATTGATGCTATTTAACATGATTAGAAGCCTTAAACTTCGAATTTTGAGTAATCTAGGGTTTGTGTTCTTGAGCAAATTTGGGGCTTTTTGATATAAACAGGTTATGGCCGATTTTTGTCATGAATTGTTGCTAAATTAAGTAGTGTAACATGTTTAGGTAGTTAAATGATCCAAACTTTGAGCCTAAACATGATTTTGAGAATTAAAGTGGACTTTTTCAAAGTCTAAAATTCATGAACTTGATTTTTGAGAGATAATGCCATTTGAGACTTGTTTAATTGCTAGTAATGATTATTTTGACATGTTATTTGAGTTAAATGCTTATGAACTTGGCGAACATTTTCATATATGCTTATTTGAAAAAGTGTAGATTTGATAAAAATGTGAAAATGAGCTTAAGTTTGATATAAATTGATCATGTCATTGTAATTATTATGATTGATGATTTTGCTGACACTAATGCATATTTGGATGCACAAAAATTGTATTTGATGTGTTTTGCAGACTGAAAGGGGTGAATCTTCATCCCAAGCCCGCAATGCTCCTGCTGAGAATGCGGAACAACAGGAGGTGGATAACTACTACAAGCAAGATATACCTCATCCAGTCATGACCTTTTCTGATATGCACTTGGAAGATTTGCACCCGAACCTGAGATTTGACAGACTTTGGATAGATTATCCAAAATATCAAAGGGGGTTGCATACGCTTCATTCTAAAGTTGTTGAGGTACCTAGGATCATAGAATGGGGACCCTTAGAAGCTGTAGAATTGGCCGGGCCAATTAGGGAATTACTTGTACAGAGGTATGGTAATTCTACTTTTAATGACTGGGTACGTTTATTCACCATGCGTAGACCTGTATATAAAGTATGGTGTGAAGAATTGTTATGTAGTATAGAATTAAATGATCGGGTAGCTAGTTTAACCGATCGATCTTTTATTAGATTTTTGTTAGGCGGTTCGATGCGCCACATGTCTTTACTAGACATGGCTCAGGCTTTACGTATATATACGCCTGAGGAGTTAGCATCTGCTGATTGTAGAGGGTTGATACTAAACGGTAGAAAGATAGATGAAAATTTTGATACACACGGTGTGTGGAGTCAAATGACAAGCCATCACCGTTTTAAAGGGGGAAATTATTCTTATTTGGATATAGATAGAGGTGAATTAAGAGTAATTCATAGGTTTTTAGCTAATTCGATTACACAAAGGGGTAAGAACAAGGAAAAGGTAAATGAACAGGATTTGTTTTACCATATGTGTATTCGAGACCCACAAAGCGCTGTAAGTATACCTTATTGTGTGGGTTATTATTTATCAGCTATGGTTAGGGGGATGAGACCGCATAGCATAATAGGAGGTGGTATTTTTATTACTTTGATTGCTGAATATCTCGGTGTGGATATAAGTCGGGGGGGATTATTAGTAGAAGAACCAGAACCCCGCGATACTATAGGTTTAAATGTATACCATGGTGCGAAAGTTTTGAAGAGTCAAAATAATGCCACAGTACAATACCATGGTAGACATCCACAGGTTGAGAGAAACCAACAGCAAGGTAATGTAGGAGGGGGAAATGAGATGCAAGAAATGCAAAGGTTTATAGCTTCACAGGAGTACGAAAATGCTAGACAGAGAGCATTTGAAGATTGGCAAGTTCATCAGAACCAAATCATAGCTCATTGTCAACATATAGGTAGAAACTATATTCCTACACCAAAACCCATATTCCCTCCCTGGTCTATAGAGATGCAACCACCGTATCCTACGTATAACCCTGCCGAAGCATTTTATAGCACCTATGGTTATGCTTGGAACCCCTATTGGTACCAGTATCATCCCTAGTCTACTTAGTTTTATTTATTTTGTAATTTGTAATGTTGATATATTTAATACTTATATTAATATTGTAATAGTTTTTATAATGTTCTAACTTTTATTCTTAGATTTTAATAATTTTTGAATGTGGGGTAATATACCAAACTTCAGAAATATGTATATATGTTTGCAGTTTATCTTATGTACACAACAGGGTAAAACAACGCATTTTTAAAGACTGGCATTAAGTTCAGCAAAAGCAACTAATTTTGACGACAAGATGCAAAATATATGTGAAATAACAACAAGACGGAATGAACAAATGATGTGCACCATTTATCATTCAGCAAACAAACGCCAATATATTTGGAAACATTGGTAAAATTTAATCATTTTCACACAAATCACCCTCAATAATTTAAATTGTTACTGATTTCTTGCAAATGAGGGCATTGCAAGATCTTAAGTGTGGGAAGGGGTTAAATTCTTTCGGATTTTAAAATTTTTATCTTAAACACTTGGTTACCATTAAAAATACTAGTAAAGCAGTAGTTGTATTAGAATCTAGTGCTCTCTAATAATAAAGAACAGCCCTAGTCTTATATACTGACTACCCAATTCTAGTAAAATTTTCAATTAAATGAACTCAAAATCATGTTTATACATATTTATGAACGATAAAACTAGGTTTTAACACCGAAATTATTGTTACCTCGGAAAGGACATAAATTGAGAAACAAACCAAAATGTTAAAATTCATTTAAAATGGAATAGAGGACGATAAAAAGGAAAATAAAAGCCAAGTGTGGGAAAATTCTCCAAGTTATTCAAAACATATATCACATATTTTTTGTACAAATAACTGAAAATACTTTTGCTTTGGACTAAACTAAAAAGTTTTACCTGATTTACTGTAAGAAAGATGGATCTACACGATGAATCAATTCCATCATTAAAAGGAAGTAAAGTCTTCCGAAAAAGAAACGCGCTTCTTGATTTAGGTCAAGAAGTTGTCATCCAGACTAGCTGTAGGTTGACGAAAAATCTAGAAAAGTCATCACTAAAATCAGCAGGAAATCCACGGACCTCAGCATTAAACAGGGTCGCCAAGTGGTCAGATTTATCCTAACCATGAGAAGGATTTATCTCGTAAAATGGGGGGCACCATGCAAATTAGCTGGATAAGACTAATGAATCAGATCCCCAGTAAGGATAATCTCCTTAAAAGATCAAAAATCAGCTTCTAAGACTGATATTACTCAATCCTTGAGATTGACCTTAAAGATTGAGAATTACAAACTCATGGAATTCGATGATATCTAAACTCGAGCTTAAACGAGAAAATATTTTGATCAAAATTACAAACCGATTTGTTTTCTGAAAACCCTATTTTCAATGCGTTCATTACCATTGAACGTAAAATCCTAGGAATTCACCTGAAATTCATTTGGTCACCTGAACCAAATCGGGTGTCAACCGTAAGAACGGTGGTTGCATAGCATGGTCAAAGACAGGACCTTGTGCCAGACCAAAAAATTATAAGGGTGAGCTTTACTATTGCTCCTACCAAGGATAGTAATTGCGTCCGACACGTTATAGACCATAATTAAAAGCATGTCAGGGGACATTGCCTTAACAGTTGCTTGTTCAACGCTTTCCTTTACAACCGGACGGTAAACTGGACGTGCTGCTTTCCAAAGACAAGGTTAGCAAGTGGGTGACACAAAACCGCAAGTTTTGAGCTAAAATTTTCAAATCTGAAACCCACCAAACCCACAAAAATATTTTGCAAACACCGGTAAAGGGTTATTCCGGAAAACTTATCTAGGGTAAAAACTAGATTTAATTTTCAAAAGATCAAATGTTTTCATAAAGATCCAATTTCCTTAATGGATCTAAATTTTTATAGTCATGTGGGACTGTAAACCATATCGTTTCTACCATTGTTTATACCGCCATATAGAAATCACTGATGTACAAAGTGTGAAGAATAAAGAAGTAATTCTAGTATTTCAAGACGATATTGCTTGAGGACAAGCAACGCTCAAGTGTGGGAATATTTGATAATGCTAAAAACGAACATATATTTCATAGCATTATTCCTCAAGAAAGACAAGCTTTTAGTTGCAATTGTTCTATTTACAAGTGATATTCGTTTAAATAATAAAAGGTGAAGACAAAAGACAGATTCGACGAATTGAAGACGCAAATGACCAAAAAGCTCAAAAGTACAAAATACAATCAAAGAGGTTCCAATTATTGATAAGAAACGTCTCGAAATTACAAGAGTACAAGATTCAAAACGCAAAGTACAAGATATTAAATTATACGCGAGGACGTTCAAAAATCCAGAACCGGGACCAGAGTCAACTCTCAACGCTCGACGCAACGGACTAAAAATTACAAGGTAACTATGCACAAAAATATAATATAATATTTAAATAATTCTTATAATTATTTATATATTATATAAATAAATAAAAACCGTCGGCAAGAGAGACTCCAAAATGGGTGAGCTGTAATTTCAAACTCCGCGACTCGCGGAGTTTGAAGGCAAAATTGGCCGCGAGTCGCGGAGCCCCAAAATTTAAAACTCCCTATAAAAGCAACCGAATTCTGAGCATTTTATATCCATCTTTTTCTTCTTCTCTCATAATACGTAAATATTTATATTTATATTTTAATTTTAATTTTAATTTTAATTATAATTCTAATAATAAGGGTATGTTAGCGAATATTGTAAGGGTGTAAGTCGAAATTCTGTCCGTGTAACGCTACGCTATTTTTAATCATTGTAAGTTATGTTCAACCTTTTTATATTAATGTCTCGTAGCTAAGTAATTATTATGCTTATTTAATCCGAAGTAATCATGATGTTGGGCTAATTACTAAAATTGAGTAATTGGGCTTTGTACCATAATTGGGGTTTGGACAAAAGAACGACACTTATGGAAATTAGACTATGGGCTATTAATGGGCTTTATATTTGTTTAACTAAATGATAGTTTGTTAATGTTAATATAAAGATTTACAATTGGGCGTCCCTATAAATTACCACATACGCTTAATCGGACACGATGGGCGGGATATTTATAAGTACGAATTATTGTTCATTTGACCAGACACGGGGATGGATTAATAGTCAATGGACTCATTAAAACAGGGGTGGATTACATTCAAGGGTAATTGGTGTAATTGTTAACAAAGTAGTAAAACCTTGGTTTACACGCAGTCGATAACCTGGTGTATTCATTAAACAAAGTATTAAAACCTTGTTACAATTCGAATCCCCAATTAGTTAGAATATTTAACTTCGGGTATAAGAATAATTTGACGAGGACACTCGCACTTTATATTTATGACTGATGGACTGTTATGGACAAAAACCAGACGGACATATTAAATAATCCAGGACAAAGGACAATTAACCCATGGGCAATAAAACTAAAATCAACACGTCAAACATCATGATTACGGAAGTTTAAATAAGCATAATTCTTGTATTTCATATTTAATTTCCTTTATTTTATATTTAATTGCACTTCTAATTATCGCATTTTTATTGTTATTATATTTTAATTGCATTTTTAATTATTGTACTTTTTAATTATCGCAAGTTTATTTTATCGCACTTTTATTATTCGCAATTTCATTATCGTTATTTACTTTATGCTTTAATTTAAGTCTTGTATTTATTTTTAATATTTTACATTTGGTTTTAACTGCGACTAAAGTTTTAAAATCGACAAACCGGTCATTAAACGGTAAAAACCCCCCTTTATAATAATAATATTACTTATATATATATTTGTATTTTTATAAAAGTAAACTAATATAGCGTTAAGCTTTGTTTAAAAAAGATTCCCTGTGGAACGAACCGGACTTACTAAAAACTACACTACTGTACGATTAGGTACACTGCCTATAAGTGTTGTAGCAAGGTTTAAGTATATCCATTCTCTAAATAAATAAATATCTTGTGTAAAATTGTATCGTATTTAATAGTATTTCCTTGTAAAAATAATAGCTATTTTATATACACCTCGCGAAACATCAAATAGCTATTTTATATCCCCGGCAGCGGCGCCAAAAATAACTTGATGTTTCGCGAGGTGTATATAAAATAGCTATTATTTTTACAAGGAAATACTATTAAATACGATACAATTTTACACAAGATATTTATTTATTTAGAGAATGGATATACTTAAACCTTGCTACAACACTTATAGGCAATGTACCTAATCGTACAGTAGTGTAGTTTTTAGTAAGTCCGGTTCGTTCCACAGGGAATCTTTTTTAAACAAAGCTTAACGCTATATTAGTTTACTTTTATAAAAATACAAATATATATATATATATATATATATATATATATATATATATATATATATATATATATATATATAAGTAATATTATTATTATAAAGGGGGGTTTTTACCGTTTAATGACCGGTTTGTCGATTTTAAAACTTTAGTCGCAGTTAAAACCAAATGTAAAATATTAAAAATAAATACAAGACTTAAATTAAAGCATAAAGTAAATAACGATAATGAAATTGCGAATAATAAAAGTACGATAAAATAAACTTGCGATAATTAAAAAGTACAATAATTAAAAATGCAATTAAAATATAATAACAATAAAAATGCGATAATTAGAAGTGCAATTAAATATAAAATAAAGGAAATTAAATATGAAATACAAGAATTATGCTTATTTAAACTTCCGTAATCATGATGTTTGACGTGTTGATTTTAGTTTTATTGCCCATGGGTTAGTTGTCCTTTGTCCTAGATTATTTAATATGTCCGTCTGGTTTTTGTCCATAACAGTCCATCAGTCATAAATATAAAGTGCGAGTGTCCTCGTCAAATTATTCTTATACCCGAAGTTAAATATTCCAACTAATTGGGGATTCGAATTGTAACAAGGTTTTAATACTTTGTTTAATGAATACACCAAGTTATCGACTGCGTGTAAACCAAGGTTTTACTACTTTGTTAACAATTACACCAATTACCCTTGAATGTAATCCACCCCTGTTTTAATGAGTCCATTGACTATTAATCCATCCCCGTGTCCGGTCAAATGAACAATAATTCGTACTTATAAATATCCCGCCCATCGTGTCCGATTAAGCGTATGTGGTAATTTATAGGGATGCCCAATTGTAAATCTTTATATTAACATTAACAAACTATCATTTAGTTAAACAAATATAAAGCCCATTAATAGCCCATAGTCTAATTTCCACAAGTGTCGTTCTTTTGTCCAAACCCCAATTATGGTACAAAGCCCAATTACCCAATTTTAGTAATTAGCCCAACATCATGATTACTTCGGATTAAATAAGCATAATAATTACTTAGCTACGAGACATTAATATAAAAAGGTTGAACATAACTTACAATGATTAAAAATAGCGTAGCGTTACACGGACAGAATTTCGACTTACACCCTTACAATATTCGCTAACATACCCTTATTATTAGAATTATAATTAAAATTAAAATTAAAATTAAAATATAAATATAAATATTTACGTATTATGAGAGAAGAAGAAAAAGATGGATATAAAATGCTCAGAATTCGGTTGCTTTTATAGGGAGTTTTAAATTTTGGGGCTCCGCGACTCGCGGCCAATTTTGTCTTCAAACTCCACGAGTCGCGGAGTTTGAAATTACAGCTCACCCATTTTGGAGTCTCTCTTGCCGACGGTTTTTATTTATTTATATAATATATAAATAATTATAAGAATTATTTAAATATTATATTATATTTATGTGCATAGTTGCCTTGTAATTTTTAGTCCGTTGCGTCGAGCGTTGAGAGTTGACTCTGGTCCCGGTTCCGGATTTTCGAACGTCCTCACGTATAATTTAATATCTTGTACTTTGCGTCTTGAATCTTGTACTCTTGTAATTTCGAGACGTTTCTTATCAATAATTGGAACCTCTTTGATTGTATTTTGTACTTTTGAGCTTTTTGGTCATTTGTGTCTTCAATTCGTCGAATCTGTCTTTTGTCTTCACCTTTTATTATTTAAACGAATATCACTTGTAAATAGAACAATTGCAACTAAAAGCTTGTCTTTCTTGAGGAATAATGCTATGAAATATATGTTCACTTTTAGCATTATCAAATATTCCCACACTTGAGCGTTGCTTGTCCTCAAGCAATATCGTCTTGAAATACTAGAATCACTTCTTTATTCTTCACACTTTGTACATCAGTGATTTCTATATGGCGGTATAAACAATGGTAGTAACGATATGGTTTACAGTCCCACGTGACTATAAAAATTTAGATCCATTAAGGAAATTGGATCTTTATGAAAACATTTGATCTTTTGAAAATTAAATCTAGTTTTTACCCTAGATAAGTTTTCCGGAATAACCCTTTACCGGTGTTTGCAAAATATTTTTGTGGGTTTGGTGGGTTTCAGATTTGAAAATTTTAGCTCAAAACTTGCGGTTTTGTGTCACCCACTTGCTAACCATGTCTTTGGAAAGCAACACGTCCAGTTTACTTGTCCCGTATATTACCTTTCGGTAAACTACCGTCCGGTTGTAAAGGAAAGCGTTGAACAAGCAACTGTTAAGGCAATGTCCCCTGACATGCTTTTAATTATGGTCTATAACGTGTCGGACGCAATTACTATCCTTGGTAGGAGCAATAGTAAAGCTCACCCTTATAATTTTTTGGTCTAGCACAAGGTCCTGTCTTTGACCATGCTATGCAACCACCGTTCTTACAGTTGACACCCGATTTGGTTCAGGTGACCAAATGAATTTCAGGTGAATTCCTAGGATTTTACGTTCAATGGTAATGAACGCATTGAAAATAGGGTTTTCAGAAAATAAATCGGTTTGTAATTTTGATCAAAATATTTTCTCGTTTAAGCTCGAGTTTAGATATCATCGAATTCCATGAGTTTGTAATTCTCAATCTTTAAAGTCAATCTCAAGGATTGAGTAATATCAAACTCATGGAATTCGATGATATCTAAACTCGAGCTTAAACGAGAAAATATTTTGATCAAGCTTGATGTTTAAGTTATGTTATAATAGCTATTTTAAATTATTTAATATTTAAGTTATGCTTATTTGATAATGCTAAAAATGAACATATATTTCATAGCATTATTCCTCAAGAAAGACAAGCTTTTAGTTGCAATTGTTCTATTTACAAGTGATATTCGTTTAAATAATAAAAGGTGAAGACAAAAGACAGATTCGACGAATTGAAGACGCAAATGACCAAAAAGCTCAAAAGTACAAAATACAATCAAAGAGGTTCCAATTATTGATAAGAAACGTCTCGAAATTACAAGAGTACAAGATTCAAAACGCAAAGTACAAGATATTAAATTATACGCGAGGACGTTCGAAAATCCGGAACCGGGACCAGAGTCAACTCTCAACGCTCGACGCAACGGACTAAAAATTACAAGGCAACTATGCACATAAATATAATATAATATTTAAATAATTCTTATAATTATTTATATATTATATAAATAAATAAAAACCGTCGGCAAGAGAGACTCCAAAATGGGTGAGCTGTAATTTCAAACTCCGCGACTTGCGGAGTTTGAAGGCAAAATTGGCCGCGAGTCGCGGAGCCCCAAAATTTAAAACTCCCTATAAAAGCAACCGAATTCTGAGCATTTTATATCCATCTTTTTCTTCTTCTCTCATAATACGTAAATATTTATATTTATATTTATATTTTAATTTTAATTTTAATTATAATTCTAATAATAAGGGTATGTTAGCGAATATTGTAAGGGTGTAAGTCGAAATTCTGTCCGTGTAACGCTACGCTATTTTTAATCATTGTAAGTTATGTTCAACCTTTTTATATTAATGTCTCGTAGCTAAGTAATTATTATGCTTATTTAATCCGAAGTAATCATGATGTTGGGCTAATTACTAAAATTGGGTAATTGGGCTTTGTACCATAATTGGGGTTTGGACAAAAGAACGACACTTGTGGAAATTAGACTATGGGCTATTAATGGGCTTTATATTTGTTTAACTAAATGATAGTTTGTTAATGTTAATATAAAGATTTACAATTGGGCGTCCCTATAAATTACCACATACGCTTAATCGGACACGATGGGCGGGATATTTATAAGTACGAATTATTGTTCATTTGACCAGACACGGGGATGGATTAATAGTCAATGGACTCATTAAAACAGGGGTGGATTACATTCAAGGGTAATTGGTGTAATTGTTAATAAAGTAGTAAAACCTTGGTTTACACGCAGTCGATAACCTGGTGTATTCATTAAACAAAGTATTAAAACCTTGTTACAATTCGAATCCCTAATTAGTTGGAATATTTAACTTCGGGTATAAGAATAATTTGACGAGGACACTCGTACTTTATATTTATGACTGATGGACTGTTATGGACAAAAACCAGACGGACATATTAAATAATCCAGGACAAAGGACAATTAACCCATGGGCAATAAGACTAAAATCAACACGTCAAACATCATGATTACGAAAGTTTAAATAAGCATAATTCTTGTATTTCATATTTAATTTCCTTTATTTTATATTTAATTGCACTTCTAATTATCGCATTTTTATTGTTATTATATTTTAATTGCATTTTTAATTATTGAACTTTTTAATTATCGCAAGTTTATTTTATCGCACTTTTATTATTCGCAATTTCATTATCGTTATTTACTTTATGCTTTAATTTAAGTCTTGTATTTATTTTTAATATTTTACATTTGGTTTTAACTGCGACTAAAGTTTTAAAATCGACAAACCGGTCATTAAACGGTAAAAACCCCCCTTTATAATAATAATATTACTTATATATATATTTGTATTTTTATAAAAGTAAACTAATATAGCGTTAAGCTTTGTTTAAAAAAGATTCCCTGTGGAACGAACCGGACTTACTAAAAACTACACTACTGTACGATTAGGTACACTGCCTATAAGTGTTGTAGCAAGGTTTAAGTATATCCATTCTCTAAATAAATAAATATCTTGTGTAAAATTGTATCGTATTTAATAGTATTTCCTTGTAAAAATAATAGCTATTTTATATACACCTCGCAAAACATCAAGTTATTTTTGGCGCCGCTGCCGGGGAATCTCTTAAAAGCCGGAAGCGCAACGCTAATATATAAAAAAAAAAGATTTTTGGTTTACTTTTATTAAAATTCGTTTTTATAAAAATACGTTTTAAATATTCGAAAATATAAAAAGAAAAAAAAACAAAAATATAAGTATTTTTTTTAGAAGTTTGTTAAATATTTAAGTTTTATAAAGTTTCTTTAGTTTGTAAAAATATAAGTTTTATTTAATTTATTTTATATATATATTTTATAAAAAAAAACCGAAATATATATATATATATATATATATATATATATATATATATATATATATATATATATATATATCTAGCTTTAAGATTTTTATTTATAAAATTATAAAGTAGTCTATTTTTTATTCTAGTTTTGTTTTAAATATAAGTTTTTATTATACACATATTTTTTTTTATAAACAGAAAAATTATAAACAGAAAAAAAAAACGTCAAATTTAAACTGTTCCAGAGTTGAAAACTGGAACCCCGCGACTCGCGGGGTTTGAAGCTTCGATTACCGTGACTCGCGGAGCTTTTTTGACACGCGACAGAACCCTAATTCAGCATTAATTACGGGTAATTATTAATTATTATTATTATTTAACCCTAATTATTATTATTATTATTATTATTATTATTATTATTAGTTTTATTTTAACTTTTACTTTTTATTTAATTTATGTATTTAGTTTAAATTAGTTTAATTAAAATATAAAATTAATAGTTTTAATAAATAAATAATATAAAAATAATATTTTTATAAAAATTGTACTTTTTACAACTTTTTGTATATTTTTATATTTTATCCCTTTTTAATCGTTTTAGCGTAATATTTGTATTTTTAGCTCATATTTAGTTTTAAACTTAGTTTTTGCCATAGTTATTTTTACTTCTAGATCTTTAGGCTTTGCCGTAAAATCCCTTAAGTGCTTTTTCTTTAGACTAAGATTTAGGTGCTTTAGAATTTTGCGACACCTTTTTAAGTTTTAGTTTCTTTTTAAGTTATTTTCATTTGGGATTTAGTTTTTATTGTAAGCTTTAATATTTTTAGACGCCTTTTACCTATGTATCAATTATCATTCCAATTAGTAATCTCAATTTGCGATTATAATTTTAAGTTAGTTGTAGTAATAAGGTTAGGTTAGTCAAGTGTTTTTAAGTTTTATAAGTTTCTTTTATTTTTCCGTCACCTTTTATTTTTCAACCATTTTTCTTTTTCGACCTTTTTCGACGAACTCTTTTTCTTTCTTATTTCTCGCTATTCTAGTTTTTAGGGCATAGATTTTTATTCTACTTCTTATCTAAATTTCTTAAAATTACTAAAATTTATTTTAAGTGGTTAAATTGATAGACATCAAAATTTTCTGGTTCGTAGTAATAGTTGGATTTGTACGTGGACCAGGTTATTGGAGCCAAACAGTCCTCAATTATATTGAGACCAAACGAATCCTGCCCCTCTGCTGCATCTTTTGGCTATTCGAAACGTGGGCAAAATCAGAAAAGTCTATTGATTGGATAACTTATTATAATTTTTCTTTCCTTTTAAAAACTAATAGGATATTCAGTGAATGCACCGAGCAAGACGTTCACCACCTTTTGTACGTTCACCACCTGTAACTAGATCAAGACATTTAGCGAATATTACTGCCGTTGATTTTTCTTTAGAATCGTCATCCAGTCGACCAAGTACTTCAGTTCAAATTTCCGATAATCCATTTTTTGAACCCGACCTCACAATTGAGAATCCGGAGAATATTCAGGAACGATTCGTAGATCCTGAACCACTAAACTTTCCTCCGGAACCACCAATCATTCAAACAGAGATTGTTGACGAACGAACCATTAAATCAGAATCCTCTAGTGATTCCGATTCAACAAGTTCAATTATGGAGAATCTGGAACCTTTAAGTATGGAAGACCGAATGAGAGCTAAACGCACTGGCCAAGGTCACGCAATTACTCATCCAGACATTAATGCGCCAGATTATGAAATCAAAGGACAAATTCTACACATGGTGACTAATCAATGCCAATTTAGTGGTGCGCCTAAGGAAGATCCAAATGAACATTTATGTACCTTTAATAGGATCTACACACTATTTAAAATCCGAGAAGTGGAGGATGAACAGATATATCTCATGTTATTTCCCTGGACTTTAAAGGGAGAAGCCAAAGATTGGTTGGAATCGTTACCTGAAGGGGCGATCGATACATGGGATGTTTTAGTTGACAAATTTCTTAAACAATTCTTTCCTGCATCTAAAGCTGTAAGACTTCAAGCAGAAATTGTTACGTTCACACAGAAGCCGAATGAAACTCTATATGAGGCGTGGACAAGATATGGAAAGTTGTTAAGAGGATGTCCGCAACATGGTTTAGATACCTGTCAAATAGTACAAATATTCTACCAAGGATGCGACATCACTACAAGAAAAGACATAGATATAGCAGCTGGTGGTTCTATTATGAAGAAAACCGAAACTGATGCTTACAAAATTATTGATAACACTGCTTCCCACTCACATGAGTGGCACCAAGAAAAAGATATCGTTAGATCATCTAAAGCAGCTAGAGCCGATTCTAGTCATGACTTAGATTCCATTTCCGCAAAGATAGATGCTGTGGAGAGACGAATGGAAAAGATGACTAAAGATATTCACTCAATACGAATTAGTTGTGAGCAGTGTGGAGGACCACATTTGACAAAAGATTGTCTCAGTATTGAATTAACAATGGAACAAAGAGAGAATATTTCATACATAAACCAAAGGCCTGGAAATAATTATCAGAATAATTATCAACCGCCAAGACCTATTTACAATCAAAACCAGAACTATAACCGAAATGTTCCATACAACAACCAACAAGGTCCTAGCAATCAACAAGTATCCAATAATACTTATAATCAGCAAAGACCTAATTTTCAAAACAAACCACCACAACAAACCGATGATAAAAAGCCGAATTTTGAAGATATGATGACGAAGCTAGTTGAAACTCAAACGCAGTTTTTCACATCTCAAAAACAAACCAATGAACAAAATGCTCAAGCATTTAGAAATCAACAAGCTTCTATTCAAAATCTGGAACAAGAAGTAAGTAACCTAGCAAGGTTAATAGGTGAAAGAAAACCGGGAAGTCTACCTAGTGATACAAATGCTAACCCCCGGAATGAAACAGCTAAAGCTATTACCACAAGAAGTGGTACAACACTTAAACCACCTGAAATACCTGTAACTTCTGATGAAGCTATTCCTACTCCACAAGAACCACAACCTGATCAAGATAAGGAAAAAGAACCGGTAGTTGAAAAGGTTAATGAAGATAACACAGTTAAGGCTAAACCTTATGTTAAACCATACCAACCACCACTTCCTTATCCGAGTAAAATGAAGAAAGAGAAACTTGAAGCCGAGCAATCCAAATTCTTGGATATGTTTAAACAGATAAATGTAAATCTTCCTTTCATTGATGTGATTTCAGGAATGCCTAGATATGCTAAATTCTTGAAAGATCTAATCTCAAATAGAAAGAAAATGGAAGAACTCTCAGCTGTTACTATGAATGCTAATTGTTCAGCAGTGCTGTTGAATAAGATACCAGAAAAACTATCTGATCCAGGAAGTTTCACAATTCCATGTTTTCTGGGAAGTCTTAGTTCAATAGAAGCATTGGCAGACTTAGGTGCTAGTATAAATCTAATGCCGTATTCACTATACGCTAAACTAGACCTTGGAGAATTGAAACCAACAAGAATAAGCATACAACTAGCCGATAGATCAATAAAATATCCTAGAGGGATAATGGAGAACATGCTAGTTAAAGTTGGTACTTTAGTATTTCCAGTAGATTTTGTTGTTCTGGACATGGAAGAAGATTCTCAAGTTCCTCTCATATTAGGAAGACCATTCTTAAACACGGCTAAAGCAATGATAGACGTGTTTGGAAAGAAACTGACCCTAAGTATAGAGGATGAGAGTGTTACCTTTTCAGTTGATAGAGCAATGCAACAACCACAATCTGCAGATGATACATGTTATTATATTCAAACTATAGATGCACATGCAGAATTATTAGAAGAATTTCCAGAATTACAAGGAACAGGAGAATGTTCTTTAGGAGAAGGTAATGAACCAATTGATGAAGCTGAAATGTTAGCTACACTTATAGCTAATGGATATGAACCAACAACAGAAGAAATTTAAATGCTAAAAGAAGAAGACAGATATCGATACAAATCATCGATAGAAGAACCTCCGAAATTAGAGTTAAAGCCACTTCCAAACCATTTGGAATACGCTTATTTACATGGCGAATCTGAATTACCTGTAATAATATCGTCTTCTCTTACTGAAAATGAGAAATCACAACTCATTTCTGTGTTGAAAGCCCATAAACCAGCCATTGCATGGAAGATTCATGATATTAAAGGAATAAGTCCTTCGTATTGCACACATAAAATACTTATGGAAGAAGGTCATAAAACGTATGTGCAACGTCAACGAAGACTAAATCCTAATATGCAAGATGTAGTTAAGAAAGAGATTATTAAACTGCTAGATGCAGGTTTAATTTATCCAATCTCTGATAGTCCATGGGTAAGCCCAGTTCAATGCGTGCCTAAGAAGGGTGGCATGACTGTCATTACAAATGAGAAAAATGAGCTTATTCCTACTAGGACTGTAACAGGATGGCGTGTATGTATTGATTATAGAAAATTAAATGACGCCACCAGAAAAGATCACTTTCCCTTACCTTTCATAGATCAAATGTTGGAAAGATTAGCCGGAAATAGTTACTATTGTTTTCTAGATGGATTTTCCGGATATTTTCAAATTCCAATAGCACCCGAGGACCAAGAGAAAACCACATTCAAGTGCCCTTATGGTACTTTTGCTTACAAACGCATGCCATTTGGACTTTGCAACGCCCCTGCAACCTTTCAAAGGTGTATGATGGCGATTTTTCACGACATGATAGAAGAATGCATGGAAGTATTCATGGATGACTTTTCAGTCTTCGGTGATACATTTGAATCATGTCTAGTTAATCTGGAACGAATGCTTATTAGATGCGAACAATCAAATCTAGTACTTAATTGGGAGAAATGCCATTTCATGGTTAAAGAAGGCATCGTTCTTGGACATAAAATTTCAAAAGAAGGAATTAAAGTGGATAGAGCTAAAGTAGATGTAATTGCTAAACTTCCACATCCCACCAATGTTAGAGGAGTTGGGAGTTTTCTAGGGCATGCCGGTTTTTACCGACGTTTCATAAAAGATTTTTCAAAAATTGCCACTCCTATGAATAAACTCCTAGAAAAAGATGCTCCATTCATCTTTTCAGATGAATGTATCAAATCTTTTAATATTCTTAAAGAGAAACTCACTAATGCGCCGATCATGATAACACCAAATTGGAATCTACCATTTGAATTAATGTGCGATGCAAGTGATTTTGCAATGGGAGCCGTTTTAGGACAAAGGATTGAAAAACGATTTCAACCTATATATTATGCTAGTAAGACGTTACAAGGAGCACAAACGAACTATACAACTACTGAAAAAGAACTCCTTGCTATTGTCTTTGCTTTTGAAAAATTTCGATCATATCTCGTTCTAGCAAAAATGGTGGTCTATACCGACCATTCTGCTCTTAGATACCTATTTTCAAAACAAGATGCTAAACCAAGATTAATCCGTTGGATCTTACTCTTACAAGAGTTTGATATTGAAATTCGAGATAAAAGAGGAGCAGAAAATCTCGCCGCTGATCATCTTTCTCGTCTTGAAAATCCCGAATTAGAAGTTCTAAATGAATCGGCCATACAAGACAACTTTCCTGATGAATATCTATTTAAGATAGATTATAAAGAAATTCCATGGTTTGCAGACTATGCAAACTACTTAGTTTGTGGATTCCTTGAAAAAGGATTATCGTACCAAAAACGAAAGAAATTCTTCAGTGATATAAAACACTATTTTTGGGAAGATCCACATCTGTTTAAAAGTTGTCCCGATGGAATAATAGGCCGATGTGTATTTGGAGATGAAGCTAGTAAAATTTTAAACCATTGTCACACAAGACCAACAGGAGGGCATTATGGGCCTCAACTAACAGCAAGAAAAGTTTATGATGCTGGATTCTATTGGCCTACAATTTACAAAGACGCACACCTTCTTTGCAAATCCTGTGATGCTTGTCAAAGGGCCGGAAAAATAAGTCAACGTGATGAAATGCCACAAAATGTCATCCAAGTATGTGAAGTATTTGACATTTGGGGTATTGACTTTATGGGTCCATTTCCAAAATCTCATAATAATCTATATATACTCGTAGCCATTGATTATGTATCTAAATGGGCGGAAGCACAAGCTCTCCCAACTAACGATGCACGAGTTGTAGTCAACTTTTTAAAACGTCTTTTTGCAAGGTTCGGAACACCGAAAGCTTTAATAAGTGATCGGGGAACTCTTTTCTGTAATAATCAACTTGAGAAAGTTGTTAAAAGATATGGAGTAACTCATAAAATCTCCACCGCATATCATCCACAAACAAGTGGACAAGTTGAAAATACCAACCGAGCTTTAAAACGTATTCTAGAGAAAACCGTAGGATCAAATCCGAAGGAATGGTCCATTAAATTGGAGGATGCACTCTGGGCTTTTAGAACAGCCTACAAAACTCCAATTGGAACCACACCTTTTAGACTTGTTTATGGAAAAGTATGTCATCTTCAAGTAGAAATTGAACACAAAGCATTTTGGGCTTTGAAGACATGTAATCTTGATTTACATGAAGCCGGACGTCTACGATTAAGTCAACTAAACGAATTAGAAGAATTAAGACATGAAGCATACGAAAATTCGATAATCTATAAAGAAAAAACGAAGAAATGGCATGATAAAAGAATCAGAAGTTTAAAAGAATTTAAGGAAGGAGACAGAGTTCTTCTTTTCAATTCACGATTCAAGCTATTTCCTGGAAAATTGAAATCAAGATGGTCTGGACCATTCATAGTCAAAAGAGTTTTCCCATACGGAATGATAGAATTAATAAATTCAAATGGGATTGAATTTAAAGTTAATGGTCACAGAGTTAAACACTACATACATAGTCCGATGGAAGTCGACAACGAAGTTAATCACAAGTTCGACACCACAGCTAACTAAGTGTGGGGAGAATCAAGTCTTTAAAGGATAATATGTATTTCTGTTAGAGTTAGATTGTCTGTTTTCGTGTAGTTCTCGAAAATGGAACCCGAATGGTCTTTCCCTAGCAGACCCTAAAGAACTAGTCTTCTCCCCCCATTCTGAATTTTTATTTTTTTTAGAAAATGAAGACTGCCTGTGAACTAAACCATGGTCTAATGCTACACGCTTTGATCACTAAACGTAATAATGACACACTACCGAGTGAAATAGTATCAGTAATCAGAGAAAGAATGGACGGAGTTAGAAAAGAATCCAGATGCGAAGATAATAAGTTACAATTTGGTAAAGGAAAATCAAAATCCGCAGCAAAAAGAAGAGCACGACACCTAGAAAGATGTCACAAATGCGGAAAATGGTCACATGGAGGTAAATGTTCAAATAATCAAACCTATTCAAACACCGAATTTGTTACTTTATGCAGAGACGGACCGTTCATATGTTTAGAAGAAAAGACACTGAATGCTCGAGGTTACGCCTATGTAGCCATGGAAAACCAATTAAACCGACTATCTTATGAATGTGATAGATCATATAACTAAGAAATCTATTTCACAGGTATGTCTGTACAGTTTTTATTTTATTTTATTTTTAACCTTTTGATAATAAACGCTAATTTGTTCGCTAAAAAGTATTAAATTGGTATTAAATAAAATTAGGTTTGGCGACCGAAATTGTTGATATCATTCAAAAATTTATTACATCACTGCGAAATTTAACGTTTATTCTTAAGGTATAAATATCTTTAAACAATCAACCCAAAATATTTCAAAAATTCGTCATGAGTTAAATTAGGTCTTGAAACCGAAATTACTTTACCGAAAAGAGGGGCGCATATTTTTGATAATATTTGATTGATTAAAGTGGGATAAAAAGCCAAAAAGATTTTTAATTTTATTTTTACCATGTTTTTAAAATTAATATATAAATCTTAAATTAATATTGTAAACTTTATAAAAACAATATATTTAAAATTGTAAATATTTGAAAAATTAATATAAGTTTGGTGTGAATTTATAATATGAATTTTTAAATTAAGTTTGGTATGAATTTTTAATTTTTAAAATATGAATTTTTAATTTTTATGCATTTCAAATTTTAAGTTTGGTGTAAATTTTTAATATTAATTTTGAATTTTATATTTAAATTGTGTGAATTTAAAAACAAAAATTTACTTTATCTCATTAAGTTAAAAATATGATTTTTAAAATTCGTCGTAAGTTGAAGACTAGGTCTTTGAACCGAAATTGCTTTACCCGAAGGAGGGACGAGAACTTTTATTATCATTCTTTTTAATCTTATTGAATTAAAGTATACCAAAAATATTAAAAAACCCAAAAATCTTAGCTTTTAAAACAATCGCTACAAAAAGACAAATTTTAAAATTTTGTCGAAGGACGGACTAGGACATCGATCCGAAACGACATCATCCTAAATAACAAGGGAAACAAAATTTTAAAATTAATTACTTAATTGTTTTAATAAGTTAAAGATTATAAAAAAAAATACCAAATTCCGCGACTCGCGGAGTTTGAAGGGGAAATCTCCGCGAGTCGCGGGAGGACTGAAATACAGAAAAAAAAATATAACGCAAAGAACTGATCAGTTTCAAACCATACACCACAAAAACAGAAAAAAAAACTGCGAAAACCCTGAACAAAAACCCGAAAAATACACCCCCAAAATCACAATTTTTAACCGTTAATCACCAAATCTTTTACTAAAATCATGTTGAGAAGGATGCTATCAAGGAATTACTCAAGAAAAACGGTAAATTTCTACACCTAAACACCATTTAATTCGAAAATTAGTGTTCTTGAGCAATTTTTTTCCCCAATTTGATTTTAATGCTTTTTAGTGTAATTAGGCTTAAATTATTTATGTATTATGCTTGTATAACCTAGATTGATGCTATTTAACATGATTAGAAGCCTTAAACTTCGAATTTTGAGTAATCTAGGGTTTGTGTTCTTGAGCAAATTTGGGGCTTTTTGATATAAACAGGTTATGGCCGATTTTTGTCATGAATTGTTGCTAAATTAAGTAGTGTAACATGTTTAGGTAGTTAAATAATCCAAACTTTGAGCCTAAACATGATTTTGAGAATTAAAGTGGACTTTTTCAAAGTCTAAAATTCATGAACTTGATTTTTGAGAGATAATGCCATTTGAGACATGTTTAATTGCTAGTAATGATTATTTTGACATGTTATTTGAGTTAAATGCTTATGAACTTGGCGAACATTTTCATATATGCTTATTTGAAAAAGTGTAGATTTGATAAAAATGTGAAAATGAGCTTAAGTTTGATATAAATTGATCATGTCATTGTAATTATTATGATTGATGATTTTGCTGACACTAATGCATATTTGGATGCACAAAAATTGTGTTTGATGTGTTTTGCAGACTGAAAGGGGTGAATCTTCATCCCAAGCCCGCAATGCTCCTGCTGAGAATGCGGAACAACAGGAGGTGGATAACTACTACAAGCAAGATATACATCATCCAGTCATGACCTTTTCTGATATGCACTTGGAAGATTTGCACCCGAACCTGAGATTTGACAGACTTTGGATAGATTATCCAAAATATCAAAGGGGGTTGCATACGCTTCATTCTAAAGTTGTTGAGGTACCTAGGGTCATAGAATGGGGACCCTTAGAAGCTGTAGAATTGGCCGGGCCAATTAGGGAATTACTTGTACAGAGGTATGGTAATTCTACTTTTAATGACTGGGTACGTTTATTCACCATGCGTAGACCTGTATATAAAGTATGGTGTGAAGAATTGTTATGTAGTATAGAATTAAATGATCGGGTAGCTAGTTTAACCGATCGATCTTTTATTAGATTTTTGTTAGGCGGTTCGATGCGCCACATGTCTTTACTAGACATGGCTCAGGCTTTACGTATATATACGCCTGAGGAGTTAGCATCTGCTGATTGTAGAGGGTTGATACTAAACGGTAGAAAGATAGATGAAAATTTTGATACACACGGTGTGTGGAGTCAAATGACAAGCCATCACCGTTTCAAAGGGGGAAATTACTCTTATTTGGATATAGATAGAGCTGAATTAAGAGTAATTCATAGGTTTTTAGCTAATTCGATTACACAAAGGGGTAAGAACAAGGAAAAGGTAAATGAACAGGATTTGTTTTACCATATGTGTATTCGAGACCCACAAAGCGCTGTAAGTATACCTTATTGTGTGGGTTATTATTTATCAGCTATGGTTAGGGGGATGAGACCGCATAGCATAATAGGAGGTGGTATTTTTATTACTTTGATTGCTGAATATCTCGGTGTGGATATAAGTCGGGGGGGATTATTAGTAGAAGAACCAGAACCCCGCGATACTATAGGTTTAAATGTATACCATGGTGCGAAAGTTTTGAAGAGGCGAAATAACGCCACAGTACAATACCATGGTAGACATCCACAGGTTGAGAGAAACCAACAGCAAGGTAATGTAGGAGGGGGAAATGAGATGCAAGAAATGCAAAGGTTTATAGCTTCACAGGAGTACGAAAATGCTAGACAGAGAGAATTTGAAGATTGGCAAGTTCATCAGAACCAAATCATAGCTCATTGCCAACATATAGGTAGAAACTATATTCCTACACCAAAACCCATATTCCCTCCCTGGTCTATAGAGATGCAACCACCGTATCCTACGTATAACCCTGCCGAAGCATTTTATAGCACCTATGGTTATGCTTGGAACCCCTATTGGTACCACTATCATCCCTAGTCTACTTAGTTTTATTTATTTTGTAATTTGTAATGTTGATACGTTTAATACTTATGTTAATATTGTAATAGTTTTTATAATGTTCTAACTTTTATTCTTAGATTTTAATAATTTTTGAATGTGGGGTAATATACCAAACTTCAGAAATATGTATATATGTTTGTAGTTTATCTTATGTACACAACAGGGTAAAACAACGCATTTTCAAAGACTGGCATTAAGTTCAGCAAAAGCAACTAATTTTGACGACAAGATGCAAAATATATGTGAAATAACAACAAGACGGAATGAACAAATGATGTGCACCATTTATCATTCAGCAAACAAACGCCAATATATTTGGAAACTTTGGTAAAATTTAATCATTTTCACACAAATCACCCTCAATAATTTAAATTGTTACTGATTTCTTGCAAATGAGGGCATTGCAAGATCTTAAGTGTGGGAAGGGGTTAAATTCTTTCGAATTTTAAAATTTTTATCTTAAACACTTGGTTACCATTAAAAATACTAGTAAAGCAGTAGTTGTATTAGAATCTAGTGCTCTCTGATAATAAAGAACAACCCTAGTCTTATATACTGACTACCCAATTCTAGTAAAATTTTTCAAAATTTTCAATTAAATGAACTCAAAATCATGTTTATACATATTTATGAACGATAAAACTAGGTTTTAACACCGAAATTATTGTTACCTCGGAAAGGACATAAATTGAGAAACAAACCAAAATGTTAAAATTCATTTAAAATGGAATAGAGGACGATAAAAAGGAAAATAAAAGCCAAGTGTGGGAAAATTCTCCAAGTTATTCAAAACATATAT
Organism: Rutidosis leptorrhynchoides; assembly: GCF_046630445.1. Classification (NCBI taxonomy): domain Eukaryota; kingdom Viridiplantae; phylum Streptophyta; class Magnoliopsida; order Asterales; family Asteraceae; genus Rutidosis; species Rutidosis leptorrhynchoides. The sequence goes on from NC_092341.1 coordinate 113,281,645, forward strand.
CACATATTTTTTGTACAAATAACTGAAAATACTTTTGCTTTGGACTAAACTAAAAAGTTTTACCTGATTTACTGTAAGAAAGATGGATCTACACGATGAATCAATTCCATCATTAAAAGGAAGTAAAGTCTTCCGAAAAAGAAACGCGCTTCTTGATTTAGGTCAAGAAGTTGTCATCCAGACCAGCTGTAGGTTGACGAAAAATCTAGAAAAGTCATCACTAAAATCAGCAGGAAATCCACGGACCTCAGCATTAAACAGGGTCGCCAAGTGGTTAGATTTATCCTAACCATGAGAAGGATTTATCTCGTAAAATGGGGGGGCACCATGCAAATTAGCTGGATAAGACTAATGAATCAGATCCCCAGAAAGGATAATCTCCTTAAAAGATCAAAAATCAGCTTCTAAGACTGATATTACTCAATCCTTGAGATTGACCTTAAAGATTGAGAATTACAAACTCATGGAATTCGATGATATCTTAACTCGAGCTTAAACGAGAAAATATTTTGATCAAAATTACAAACCGATTTGTTTTCTGAAAACCCTATTTTCAATGCGTTCATTACCATTGAACGTAAAATCCTAGGAATTCACCTGGAATTCATTAGGTCACCTGAACCAAATCGGGTGTCAACCGTAAGAACGGTGGTTGCATAGCATGGTCAAAGACAGGACCTTGTGCCAGACCGAAAAATTATAAGGGTGAGCTTTACTATTGCTCCTACCAAGGATAGTAATTGCGTCCGACACGTTATAGACCATAATTAAAAGCATGTCAGGGGACATTGCCTTAACAGTTGCTTGTTCAACGCTTTCCTTTACAACCGGACGGTAGTTTACCGAAAGGTAATATACGGGACAAGTAAACTGGACGTGTTGCTTTCCAAAGACAAGGTTAGCAAGTGGGTGGCACAAAACCGCAAGTTTTGAGCTAAAATTTTCAAATCTGAAACCCACCAAACCCACAAAAATATTTTGCAAACACCGGTAAAGGGTTATTCCGGAAAACTTATCTAGGGTAAAAACTAGATTTAATTTTCAAAAGATCAAATGTTTTCATAAAGATCCAATTTCCTTAATGGATCTAAATTTTTATAGTCATGTGGGACTGTAAACTATATCGTTACTACCATTGTTTATACCACCATATAGAAATTACTGATGTACAAAGTGTGAAGAATAAAGAAGTGATTCTAGTATTTCAAGACGATATTGCTTGAGGACAAGCAACACTCAAGTGTGGGAATATTTGATAATGCTAAAAACGAACATATATTTCATAGCATTATTCCTCAAGAAAGACAAGCTTTTAGTTGCAATTGTTCTATTTACAAGTGATATTCGTTTAAATAATAAAAGGTGAAGACAAAAGACAGATTCGACGAATTGAAGACGCAAATGACCAAAAAGCTCAAAAGTACAAAATACAATCAAAGAGGTTCCAATTATTGATAAGAAACGTCTCGAAATTAAAAGAGTACAAGATTCAAAACGCAAAGTACAAGATATTAAATTATACGTGAGGACGTTCGAAAATCCGGAACCGGGACCAGAGTCAACTCTCAACGCTCGACGCAACGGACTAAAAATTACAAGGTAACTATGCACATAAATATAATATAATATTTAAATAATTCTTATAATTATTTATATATTATATAAATAAATAAAAACCGTCGGCAAGAGAGACTCCAAAATGGGTGAGCTGTAATTTCAAACTCCGCGACTCGCGGAGTTTGAAGGCAAAATTGGCCGCGAGTCGCGGAGCCCCAAAATTTAAAACTCCCTATAAAAGCAACCGAATTCTGAGCATTTTATATCCATCTTTTTCTTCTTCTCTCATAATACGTAAATATTTATATTTATATTTTAATTTTAATTTTAATTTTAATTATAATTCTAATAATAAGGGTATGTTAGCGAATATTGTAAGGGTGTAAGTCGAAATTCTGTCCGTGTAACGCTACGCTATTTTTAATCATTGTAAGTTATGTTCAACCTTTTTATATTAATGTCTCGTAGCTAAGTAATTATTATGCTTATTTAATCCGAAGTAATCATGATGTTGGGCTAATTACTAAAATTGGGTAATTGGGCTTTGTACCATAATTGGGGTTTGGACAAAAGAACGACACTTGTGGAAATTAGACTATGGGCTATTAATGGGCTTTATATTTGTTTAACTAAATGATAGTTTGTTAATGTTAATATAAAGATTTACAATTGGGCGTCCCTATAAATTACCACATACGCTTAATCGGACACGATGGGCGGGATATTTATAAGTACGAATTATTGTTCATTTGACCGGACACGGGGATGGATTAATAGTCAATGGACTCATTAAAACAGGGGTGGATTACATTCAAGGGTAATTGGTGTAATTGTTAACAAAGTAGTAAAACCTTGGTTTACACGCAGTCGATAACTTGGTGTATTCATTAAACAAAGTATTAAAACCTTGTTACAATTCGAATCCCCAATTAGTTGGAATATTTAACTTCGGGTATAAGAATAATTTGACGAGGACACTCGCACTTTATATTTATGACTGATGGACTGTTATGGACAAAAACCAGACGGACATATTAAATAATCCAGGACAAAGGACAATTAACCCATGGGCAATAAAACTAAAATCAACACGTCAAACATCATGATTACGGAAGTTTAAATAAGCATAATTCTTGTATTTCATATTTAATTTCCTTTATTTTATATTTAATTGCACTTCTAATTATCGCATTTTTATTGTTATTATATTTTAATTGCATTTTTAATTATTGTACTTTTTAATTATCGCAAGTTTATTTTATCGCACTTTTATTATTCGCAATTTCATTATCGTTATTTACTTTATGCTTTAATTTAAGTCTTGTATTTATTTTTAATATTTTACATTTGGTTTTAACTGCGACTAAAGTTTTAAAATCGACAAACCGGTCATTAAACGGTAAAAACCCCCCTTTATAATAATAATATTACTTATATATATATATATATATATATATATATATATATATATATATATATATATATATATATATATATATATATATTTGTATTTTTATAAAAGTAAACTAATATAGCGTTAAGCTTTGTTTAAAAAAGATTCCCTGTGGAACGAACCGGACTTACTAAAAACTACACTACTGTACGATTAGGTACACTGCCTATAAGTGTTGTAGCAAGGTTTAAGTATATCCATTCTCTAAATAAATAAATATCTTGTGTAAAATTGTATCGTATTTAATAGTATTTCCTTGTAAAAATAATAGCTATTTTATATACACCTCGCGAAACATCAAGTTATTTTTGGCGCCGCTGCCGGGGAAAAGCATAACATCCACACTTATAGGGAAAAGCATAACAAGTCCACATGCAATTCACAAGTCGCTATTTCATACAAATAACTAACGTAAACATAACATCCACTTGCTTTAGCCTTATCCGAATTTATAAGCATTTTTATCGCCTTATGTTTGCATCATTAGATTTAGAAAACCCAAAACACAAACTACTCCTTATTATCCATCTACTAAAATAAGATCCGTTTACTAAAGTAAGTGCTTCACAATACTGTCGTCTTCTAAATAACGAGCCTAGATTATACTTTCCTTACTAACCCTTTAGAAAAGAGTAGTAGATTTAGGCCCCGCATTTATAAATTTAAACAAAGTAGCCTTCCCTTGGGACTCGCTCTGTCAGTCTCGTTCCACACAAACGTAACCAACTTTTTGAACATTATCAGTGCAATACACGAATATACAAACATATATAGAGTATAGATATATAGACAAAACTTAAATACATAACCAATAAAAGGTACAAAACTTACAGAACTAAAATATGTAATGGTATTTTTGTACTTAAACATATTTTGAGTATATTAATAAACAATGCAAATACAATATATAATAATAATAAAAAAATTTCTTGAATTCTTTAACAGCTGAAAACTGTTTCTTGTGATTTTATATTCACGTCATTCCTAATCAAACCTAGTTTATTGATTGTATAGAAAAATACTTAATACATTTAATTAAGGATTATGCTTTTTCTACCAATGTATTCAATTTAGCACTAAGTTTGCCGTTTGTAGTTTGCCGTTTGTATCAACCGGTGTAGTTACAGTGTGGCAGTGTTTCATACCTGCACGAATGAGGATGTCTTGTGCATATGTTTGTTGACTTAAAAATAGACCATGCTCGTTAGATTTAACCGAAATTCCTAAGAAGTAACTTAGAGTACTGAGATCCTTCATGGCAAACTCGTAGGCAAAAAGATTCATTAAATTAGTGCGAAGACGAGTCGAAGAAGTAACCAAAATGATGTCATCCACGTAGAGTAGCAGGTAGGCCGTGTGCGATCCATTATTATAAACAAAGAGCGAATTGTCGGACTGACCGTGATTAAATCCGATAGATGATGCAAAAGAAGCGAAGCGTTGGTACCATGCTCGTGGTGCCTGTTTTAATCCGTATAAAGATTTCTTAAGGAGACATACATGATCCGGTCTAGAGTTATCACGAAAACCATAAGGTTGATACATGTAAACTGTTTCATTTAACGTTCCGTGTAAGAAAGCATTCTTGACATCAAGTTGATTAATATTCCACGACTTCGATAAAGCGATAGTCAATACAAGTCGAATCGTGGCAGGCTTGACTACGGGACTAAAAGTATCGGTACCGTCCACACCGAGAGTCTGGGAACGACCATCACCTACAAGTCGAGCTTTATAACGTTCGAGTGTGCCATCGAATTTTAACTTATGTTGAAAAATCCACATGCTACGAATTACACACATTTCAGGCTTTCGAGGTACAAGTACCCAAGTATTATTATCTATTAAGGCATTATATTCATCAACCATGGCCATGTTCCAATGAGGGTCTGATAGAGCATCTTTGGGACTGCGAGGTATAGGAGAAATAGTGGTGGATGAAGAGAGATTGAAGGGAATTTTTGTTTTGTGGATCCCCATCATGCTTCGTGTAGTGATAGTATGAGTAGGTAGAAGAGTAGTATTGAAGATGTTGCAATGTGGAGAAGGAATTGTAGAAGACGAGTCACTTAAAGGTGATGAGGAATGATTACAGTTTAAGAGAGGTGGTGATGGCTCAGAATGAGGGGAGACATACGGCCCATAATAGGTGTGTGGAAAGTTGGGCCGTGACATAGAGATAGTTGGGCTGGAGTTTTGTGTAGTAGTGGGAGAAGTGGGTTGTGTAGGAGTAATGGTGGGCTGAGATGAGATTGGGCTTGGTGAATCTTGCGTTGGAGTATAAGGTATGGGATGAGTAAAAATGGGATGTATGTTATCTGTAAGCGAATTGTAGGAAGTAGTGGTGGTAGATTTGATGTTAGCATATGGAAAAATGGTTTCATCAAATAGAACGTGTCGAGAAATAATGAATTTTTTAGATGTGAAATTGTAACACTTATATCCTCGATGGTTGGGAGGGTATCCAAGAAACACACAAGGGGTAGAGCGTGGTTGTAATTTGTTTATTGTGTGAGATGGAAGTAAAGGATAACATAGGCATCCGAATGTGCGTAAATGAGAATAAGAGGGAATACGTCCATAGAGAATTTGAGTTGGGGATTGAAAATTTAGTAGTTTACTAGGCATAATATTAATAAGATGTGTAGCCATTTGAAGTGCGTGATGCCAAAATGATAAGGGAAGGGATGCATGAGAAAGAAGAGTTCGAATAATATTAATAATGGCTCGTATTTTTCGTTCGGATTTACCATTCTGAGGAGAAGAATATGGGCAAGAGAATCGAAATGTCATCCCGTTCTTTTGACAAAATTCATGAAATTGTTTGTTATTATACTCTGTGCCGTTATCACATTGAAACGATTTAATAGGTTTGTTAAATTGTGTACGAATGTAATTGTTGAAATTGCAAAAAGTGGAGAAGACATCTGCTTTGTTGTTTATTGGGTATGTCCATAGAAAGTTGGAAAAGTTATCAAGAAACAATATATAATAGCGGTGTCTTGATGTGCTAGACACAGGAGATGTCCATAAATCGCCGTGAACAATGTCAAAAGGTAATAAGGTAGTAGAGGATGACGAATTAAACGGAAATTTTATTTGTTTACCAAACACACATGATTGACAAACAGAATTCAAGGAAGTTTTATTACATGCAATAAACTTCTTATTTCTAAGAGAACGTAAAACTTCAACGCCTGGGTATCCTAGGCGATGATGCCAAATGTCTGGAGATAAAGCAGTAAAAGTTGAAGGTGACGATAAACGATTCAGCAGAGAAGTGGTGAGAGGATATAAGTCTCCAGTACTGTTACATCTCAGAATTGGTGTGCCCTGTGGAAAATTTTTGACAGTGAAACCAAAAGGATCAAATTCCAAAGACAGGTTATTATCAGTAGATAAGCGACGAACAGAAATAAGATTTTTAATTAAGTGGGGAGCATGCAAAATATTTCGTAGATATATGGGACAAGAGGGATTAGGTAAAATAGATTGACCGAAACCTTTGATTGGAATGCCATGGCCATTACCGACAATTATATTTTTAGGTTGCCTTAACGGATAATAATATTTGAGATTACCTGAACTCGAAGCCATATGAGATGTAGCCCCTGTATCCATATACCAAGTATCCTCTGGAGGGTTCAGAGTCATAGTGTGCAACGCATTGTCAATATCAGTGGGGCAATACCCTGCAGAAGAAGACGCACTTGATAAATGGGCCTGAGGCCTAGGTCCAAGAATGCCAGCCTGTGATGAAGTAACATTTGGTCTGGCCCAGGTTGCTGTAGGAAACGGACAAGGGGGAGGAGTCCATTGGGCTGGATAAAGAAACGGCCCATAACCATTCCAAGGAGTCTGGTACCAGTTAGATTGACTCCAATTAGATGGATTGTACCCACGACCACGACCACGAGCACCTCTACCACCACGCGAACTGCTATTGCTCCTGCCACGACCTCGAGTGTTACTGTTACGATTATTGGTGGTATTGCGGTCGTAGTTTATAGAGGAATCATGATGTGGTTGCTGGCGATTGGAAAAATTGGTGGTGGAGACCAGTGCCGAATCACTAGGGTTTGGAGAATTGAGCGCTGCTTGTTTCTGCTTCATGGTTTCTTCCAATATTAGCTTGGATCTGGCTTCATAAAATGAAGGTAACTTACTCAATTGTGTGTAAAATAGGTACCAACAGTATCATAATTATTGTTGAGTCCAACGATAAGTTGCAAAACCATTCTGTCATCTGAGACTTTGTCGCCAACATTGGCCAATTGATCGGCAAGCACTTTGATTTCCTGACAATATGCCGAAACATTGGGAAAATCATCCAAGCGAATGGTGTTAAATTGGCGTTGTAGGTATAAAGCTCGTAAGTTTTTATTGTCTTGAAAGACACTTTGCAATCGAGCCCAAGCATCTGCAGCGGTGGTTTCATCTTCAAGTATTATACTGAGTAATTCATTGGATATTGTGCCATATATCCATTGAAGGACAAGGGCATCCAATCGAATCCAGAAAGCGTCATGAGTTGGAGAAGTATCAGATTCAGTTGTGGTGGAGGATGAAGTTGTTGCAGGTGTTGTGATGATATGATCCAAGACATCATAGGCACGCCAGTGATTTTTAAAGAGTTGTGCCCATGAATTGTATTGACTATTTTCGAGAGTTAAGGTGATTGGGATTAGGTTTTTGATACTGGAGATGGTGATGGCAGGATGGTATTTGGTGTTATTGTCAGACATTGGAAGATTGAGATGAAGAAAGATTGATGAGAAAGAGTCAGGAAGAGGCCTGATACCATGTAAGTTTTATAAACTTCGATGCTTTTCATTATGTGCAAAGGATACAATATATACAGAATAGAAACCGTGTGCTAGCTATCATCGACTGGCCTAGATACAAATAAGGAATGGATACATATTCCCATTTATACAAAGATCAGCTTTAAGTTTACAATCTATTCTATATATAAAAATATATGCCAGCTGTGATTATAAGTCAACTATCGCTAATATTTAGTATCTTCTGAAACATTTGTATTTAATTTTCACCACTTTGCACTGATGTTCACCGTTTTGATAATAATAATGTATACTTTGTGTTGATGTTCAAATGCTCACAAATTAACTGTTATCATATGTATGGCCATCATATATGGTAAATCATATGCCATCATATATGGTAAATCATATGCCTCTCTCATGTGTATCAGCTTGTGTTGTATGTTGCCGAAATAACCGTTAAATAGCATACAAACGTTCACCTAATTGTGATTATGCAATTGTGAACATGTGAACATTTACTATAATAGCTTATATTAATTAATTATGAACATGTGCATAACGTTCATAAGAACTCAAAGTAAAAAAAAAAAAAAAAAAAAAAAAAACGAGAATGAATATTATTCACCGGATTGATAACATTCATCAAACAAATGATAATCTTCATCATCATCATCATAAACTTAATAATAACATTCATAATAACATTTTGATGAATATTTACTAATTTTTTTTATAAGAAATTAAAAGAAAAAAAATTAGAATGAATATTATTCACTAGATTGATAACATTCATCAAAGAAATGATAACATTTATAAGAAAATAGATAACTTTCATTAAAAAAAATGATACCATTCATCAGGAAATGGTAACATTCCGATGAAGATTTAGTACTTTTTTCATAAGAAACCAAAATAAGAGACGAGAATGAATATTATTCAACAGATTGATAATATCATAAAGAAAAATAATTACATTCATCCAAAAAATTATAACATTCATCAGACAAATGATAACATTTCAATTAATATTTACTACTTTTTTCATAAGGAATTAAAATAATAAACTAATTATGATAAATATAATTATCATTCATAAGAAAACAATTATGATTCATAAAATATTAATTATCATTCATAATTCATAACTATGATAAAAGCGGTTATCATTTATAAAAACATAATATGACATTTATAAGATACATCCATAAACCTACATCAACAACATCCATAAACCTACAAGCTCATATATGCACTAACAACCCTAATCTACTATATGCATAAATCCAAACGCCCACACCAGTTCATATAAAGGGAGTTGATTCCATCATATTATGGGACTTGTAAGTGCACACCCTACATATGCCGATATGTGGTCTTGGACTATATATGATTACAAAATATATATCTATGCACATTTAGGGGTGTTTAGCTATGCGTTTTGAAGTTGGCTATGCATCATTGGATTAATAGCTTTAATCCACGAAACTACGTACATTCTTCTTATACATTTCATCAAACACTTTATATGCATCACCCAAACACCGACACCAGTCACCAGGGACGTCTCAAAAGGTGTGCAAGTGTAACAATCGCACAAGGTTAATGTTTTGAAAGGTCCCAAATTTTTTAAAACCCACATGTTATTCTTTCTAGACTGAACAAAAAAAAATACATCAATTATAAAACAGTTTTGCGCAATCTAAAAAAAATTGGAGACCAACTCAATGATATGAAGTGAAAAATATGTGCAAATCCCATTAATTGAGGATGCATTAAGTTTTAACTCATGTACACGCCTTCAAAGATAAATTATAATTTAATTACTAGTCGTAACATATTGACATTGATAACTATTGATAATAATATATTCGATAGGATTGACTAGAAACTATGCTTTCAAAAAATATCGAGAGTCTTGATTTATTTAAAAAATAGTTAATGTGTAATGAGATGAAAAATATTTGCGAATAAAACACTTTGATGGAGTTTTTTTTTTAGAATTTTATGTTTGTCGATTACTTTTACTATTCCCTCCGTCCCATCTTAAGCGTCCAGTATTGACTTTTCAAAGTCTTTATTTGTTAGTTTTGATCATAAATATTTTTATATCTATTATATAATATTTGATAAAAATTATATGAACGAATTGTTTTAAATGTGTTTTCATTCCACACAATTTTCATCAAAAATAATATAACACAAATAAAAATATTTACGGTCAAAATAGATGATAATAATAATAATAATAATAATAATAATAATAATAATAATAATAATAATAATAATAATAATAATAATAATAATAATACAAACAATAATAATAATAATAATAATAATAATAATAATAATAATAATAATAATAATAATAATAAACAAGTAGACACAGATTTATAAGCGAATCTAATAATAGGACCCAAAAATCATGTGTCATATTCTATAGCTTTTTAAGACTCCATTTTATAAACGTATCACGTTTTAGGACACTACTTATTTTGCATATATCATATGAGACTCCAAAAATTGTCCCGTCCTATTTTTTTGGTTGATTAGGACCCTATTATAGCGGGTACCTAAAAAAAGTCATAAGATAATATATTACCGTTAGATTATTACACTGAGTTAGAGTGGGCTATAAAATCTAATGTTTAAGTATCCCACAATATATTACCGTTAGATTATCACACGTGTACGCTCTAAACTAACCATTCTTCATGTCCATAAAGAAATAAAAAATTTCATCATTTGTGCACCTTGCATCAAACTGCACTTCACGTATTTCATCGGCAATATATTCCATTCTTTATCTTCTTCGTTTATTTTATTTTATTTTAATTTTATTTTTTTAATATCTATTGATTGTTACCAAGTTTTTGGTCGTTTCATTTGGTGGCTTTTGTGTTTTGGCTAGGGGAAGAAACAATCAAGTGACTTAAAGTTAGAGGGTTTAAAGGTCAAATTGTTAGGGTACAAAAGGTGTAAAAGTATAACTTTTAAGGAATAAAACATGTAGATTTTCAATTTTAATTAATAATAATTAAATAACACCCACCAAATTTTGAAACATGATTTATCTTTTTTTTCGCCACGAGCTAGGTTTTGCCGTCATCACCGTTCAACTCGAAATAATTTTACAAACAACAAACAACTAATTATATTTGCAATGGAGATTCTTTTGTAAGGAAAACATATTGGATAAAATATATTATATTATATATACAAAATAAACAAACACAATTAATTATATCAAATTAATGGCTGGAGTAAGTGGTAAGTTCATGAGTTTGTAAAGAAAATTACTTGAGTTCGAGTCCTTCTGCCCTCCTTTTTTTTTGCAACTTTTTCCTCAGTTTTTTTTAACATTAGTTTCATAAAAGACTTTAAAATGTTTCACCGTAAATCGCAAGTTGTTAGGTATATTAGGTGTCAAGCAATCCAAATGCAGCCACCGCAACGCGCGATCCGTATTTTTCCTGGTTCATTCTATTTGATTACTCAAAAAAGTAGAAGTCATTAAACTTTCATTACTCTTGCTTATATTATTTCTTCGTTATCAACTTCATACATGGCATCGACTAGTGAAAAACCTCAATCTAATTCTAAAGAAGAAATTATTCTTAACGACTTTACGATCGATAATGTTAGAACTTCGATTACAAATGTTTAGTGATTAAGAATAAATTATTTCTAGGGGTTCAGTTCATGCAAGATCAACAATAAAGGAGGATTTGAGGGTTCCTTGAGTTTAACTCTCCGATCCGGAGTATCGTGAATAACCCTCATACGAGATAATGATATCAGAAAGGGTGGGTAAACATGACCCACTATCATTCAGGTTAACCGGAGACGATGGCTCGTTGGACGGTGTTAGGATTTGATGTTCAAAGAACGTTACCTGAGAACCGTTTTGTTATGATTGCGCAGATAGAGTGTTGTGAATGGATAGTGTTTTTTTCTCTCTATCTTGAATGGGATGTTTGTGAAGTTGGATGTGAGTATTTATATGTAAGAGTAGATGTCCTTGTACTCTGCCACGTAGGTGACAAGAAAGGGGGAGGGGACAGAATGGTGTAGAATAGTACTATTCTCTCGCATGGATCGTGTAGTCATGTGGTCCCCTCCATATTGTGCTATTTTGCCACATCCTGCCACTCGTACGAATACTGAGATTCCGTCCTTAGTGTCTCGTACTATCTTTTGTCTTATTCAACCTCCGCAAACATTTCGCGTATTCTCCTGATGGCACAATGCTCGACGCGCGTTGTCATTAGCCGAATCGCGCCATACACTGCGCGCAACTGGCCTTTAGGGACGGTCGAGCAAGACTTTTCGGTCATAAGCTTGCGTGATATGTTAACGTATTATGTATGCGTCATTAAGTCCTCCCCAGTTATATGGTATGCATAGTTTATACGCGTATGGCGTAGAACTATTGTCATTTCATACTGAATTTTGATGTGACAGTTCTGATGCAATAATTATTGGGTTCCATAACTGTCACTTTCGCAGTCGGGTCTTTAAATTTTGTTTTTAGATCTAATTTGACACGTGTACGGTTCAGATTCGTTCTGTATTCTCTTTCCTCCTTTTCCTCCCCTATAAATGCTCTCAAACTTCTCATTTTTATCTTTACTTCTACCTTCTTTCTTCTCACACACATTATAAAATGGTTGCAAGTAGCGCGAGCGACAAGTTTTCGAATGTAGGAACTATCATCTCCGACGTAATGAAAGAGTATATAGACAAGCTGGTTACGTGGTACCCTCCTATTATAGAATTTCATCCGTCCGTTCCAAGCTTTTGCGAGCGCGCCAATCATCCCCACAGGGTAAGGTTGTGGTTTATGATTTGGTGATGGAGAGGGGTAATATACGCATTCCTCCCACAAATTTTTTCATGCTCGTGCTATCCCATTTTAACATTGGTGTGGGGCAGTTGGACCCGAACAGCGCATGTAGGGTATCGCTATTTTAGATGTGGTGTCGCGCGCACAATTCCACACCCACGGTCAATCTATTTTAAGAATATTTTTAGCTATGGGCGACTCGACAAGGACTGGTACTGCTTTAAGGATAATCGGGAGTTCAAGCGTGAAATCAAGTGACAAATTTCGTCCAACTGGAAGGAGAACTTCTTTTTTGTCGACAACACCTTTATTACTTCCTCTTATGCCAACATAGGTCAATGACAATACGGTTTCAACGCTGATCTTAACAGTGTGCCTCCATTGAGTTCAGTGGAGCGCGATATGTTTGATAAGTGTGTGGGCCAATTTTTGTACATGTACATGTACCAAAACATTGCCTTATACGCTGGTGGTATATCTAAACATTGGCATCGCCACGATTTTCTTCCTTGCTTTACGCATCATCTGAAAGGTTAGCAAATTTCCTGTAATTTGTTTGTGCATAGTGCGGCATGTGTTGACACACATTGCGCCTTGTATTTTTCTTCTTTTCAGAGATACCGCTTGCGACGTATCTTAAGACGGAGAGGTTTCCTTCAATGCTCCATTACGCAAAGCTTCTGGGCATGCTTGCTCATCCTGTGCGCCCTGCAGTTCTTTACGCACGTACGAATCTGCAGAAGCGGGGTCGTCTAATCGTCACCCGTTTTACGTTGGTAAGCAAAAATTGATACCCAAGCAATTCAACGACATGTTTGCGCCATTCGTTCCTCATTTTATTTATAATCCCTCATCATCTCCAAACCGCGAAATACCTAGTAAAATTTTGATTGCCCGTTTAGCTTCCTTATCATGGTTTAATTATTTAATATGTTTTGTCACTTTCAGATGATGATTAGGAGGAGGTAGCCTCATCGAATTCTACTAATACCACCCCCAAGGGCGATCACCAAACCAATGGAGATTCAGGTGATAACGCGTGCATAGATGTAGCTGATGAAGTGCGGGCCCTGCGAGAGGAAAATCAGCGACTTCGCGAAGTGCTGGAAATGTCTAACTCTGAAAGAGACGATTTGCAGCTCAAGTTAGGGGTTGCTCTTTTGGAGAAGACTCAAACTGAGGCTGACATGAGTGAATTAATGGACCGCCATTACGCTCTTGTCCAAGATACATGAAAATCAGAGCGCGAGTTTAAGCGTTTAAAGGCAGGACTATCTCACATTGTCAGTATTGCGCTTAATTGCGAGGCGGTCAACTATGCTTATAACTCGCTACTGAAGGCTGTCCAAGATCGGGAATGAAATGTCCCGTTCTTATTGATTAAAAACGTTCCATATTAATTGATTTCGTTGCGAGGTTTTGACCTCTATATGAGACGTTTTTTAAAGACTGCATTCATTTTAAAACAAACCATAACCTTTATTTCATAAATAAAGGTTTAAAAAGCTTTACGTAGATTATCAAATAATGATAATCTAAAATATCCTGTTTACACACGACCATTACATAATGGTTTACAATACAAATATGTTACATCGAAATCAGTTTCTTGAATGCAGTTTTTACACAATATCATACAAACATGGACTCCAAATCTTGTCCTTATTTTAGTATGCAACAGCGGAAGCTCTTAGTATTCACCTGAGAATAAACATGCTTTAAACGTCAACAAAAATGTTGGTGAGTTATAGGTTTAACCTATATATATCAAATCGTAACAATAGACCACAAGATTTCATATTTCAATACACATCCCATACATAGAGATAAAAATCATTCATATGGTGAACACCTGGTAACCGACATTAACAAGATGCATATATAAGAATATCCCCATCATTCCGGGACACCCTTCGGATATGATATAAATTTCGAAGTACTAAATCATCCGGTTCTTTGGATGAGGTTTGTTAGGCCCAATAGATCTATCTTTAGGATTCGCGTCAATTAGGGTGTCTGTTCCCTAATTCTTAGATTACCAGACTTAATAAAAAGGGGCATATTCGATTTCGATAATTCAACCATAGAATGTAGTTTCACGTACTTGTGTCTACTTTGTAAATCATTTATAAAACCTGCATGTATTCTCATCCCAAAAATATTAGATTTTAAAAGTGGGACTATAACTCACTTTCACAGATTTTTACTTCGTCGGGAAGTAAGACTTGGCCACTGGTTGATTCACGAACCTATAACAATATATACATATATATCAAAGTATGTTCAAAATATATTTACAACACTTTTAATATATTTCGATGTTTTAAGTTTATTAAGTCAGCTGTCCTCGTTAGTAACCTACAACTAGTTGTCCACAGTTAGATGTACAGAAATAAATCGATAAATATTATCTTGAATCAATCCACGACCCAGTGTATACGTATCTCAGTATTGATCACAACTCAAACTATATATATTTTGGAATCAACCTCAACCCTGTATAGCTAACTCCAACATTCACATATAGAGTGTCTATGGTTGTTCCGAAATATATATAGATGTGTCGATATGATAGGTCGAAACATTGTATACGTGTCTATGGTATCTCAAGATTACATAATATACAATACAAGTTGATTAAGTTATGGTTGGAATAGATTTGTTACCAATTTTCACGTAGCTAAAATGAGAAAAATTATCCAATCTTGTTTTACCCATAACTTCTTCATTTTAAATCCGTTTTGAGTGAATCAAATTGCTATGGTTTCATATTGAACTCTATTTTATGAATCTAAACAGAAAAAGTATAGGTTTATAGTCAGAAAAATAAGTTACAAGTCGTTTTTGTAAAGGTAGTCATTTCAGTCGAAAGAACGACGTCTAGATGACCATTTTAGAAAACATACTTCCACTTTGAGTTTAACCATAATTTTTGGATATAGTTTCATGTTCATAATAAAAATCATTTTCTCAGAATAACAACTTTTAAATCAAAGTTTATCATAGTTTTTAATTAACTAACCCAAAACAGCCCGCGGTGTTACTACGACGGCGTAAATCCGGTTTTACGGTGTTTTTCGTGTTTCCAGGTTTTAAATCATTAAGTTAGCATATCATATAGATATAGAACATGTGTTTAGTTGATTTTAAAAGTCAAGTTAGAAGGATTAACTTTTGTTTGCGAACAAGTTTAGAATTAACTAAACTATGTTCTAGTGATTACAAGTTTAAACCTTCGAATAAGATAGCTTTATATGTATGAATCGAATGATGTTATGAACATCATTACTACCTTAATTTCCTTGGATAAACCTACTGGAAAATAGAAAAATGGATCTAGCTTCAATGGATCTTTGGATGGCTCGAAGTTCTTGAAGTAGAATCATGACACGAAAACAAGTTCAAGTAAGATCATCACTTGAAATAAGATTATTATAGTTATAGAAATTGAACCAAAGTTTGAATATGATTATTACCTTGTATTAGAATGATAACCTACTGTAAGAAACAAAAATTTCTTGAGGTTGGATGATCACCTTACAAGATTGGAAGTGAGCTAGCAAACTTGAAAGTATTCTTGATTTTATGAAACTAGAACTTTTGGAATTTATGAAGAACACTTAGAACATGAAGATAGAACTTGAGAGAGATCAATTAGATGAAGAAAATTGAAGAATGAAAGTGTTTGTAGGTGTTTTTGGTCGTTGGTGTATGGATTAGATATAAAGGATATGTAATTTTGTTTTCATGTAAATAAGTCATGAATGATTACTCATATTTTTGTAATTTTATGAGATATTTCATGCTAGTTGCCAAATGATGGTTCCCACATGTGTTAGGTGACTCACATGGGCTGCTAAGAGCTGATCATTAGAGTGTATATACCAATAGTACATACATCTAAAAGCTGTGTATTGTACGAGTACGAATACGGGTGCATACGAGTAGAATTGTTGATGAAACTGAACGAGGATGTAATTGTAAGCATTTTTGTTAAGTAGAAGTATTTTGATAAGTGTCTTGAAGTCTTTAAAAAGTGTATGAATACATATTAAAACACTACATGTATATACATTTTAACTGAGTCGTTAAGTCATCGTTAGTCGTTACATGTAAATGTTGTTTTGAAACCTTTAGGTTAACGATCTTGTTAAATGTTGTTAACCCAATGTTTATAATATCAAAAGAGATTTTAAATTATTATATTATCATGATATTATGATGTACGAATATCTCTTAATATGATATATATACATTAAATGTCGTTACAACGATAATCGTTACATATATGTCTCGTTTCAAAATCATTAAGTTAGTAGTCTTGTTTTTACGTATGTAGTTCATTGTTAATATACTTAATGATATGTTTACTTATAATAATATCATGTTAACTATATATATAACCATATATATGTCATCATATAGTTTTTACAAGTTTTAACGTTCGTGAATCACCGGTCAACTTGGGTAGTCAATTGTCTATATGAAACCTATTTCAATTAATCAAGTCTTAACAAGTTTGATTGCTTAATATGTTGGAAACATTTAATCATGTAAATATCAATCTCAATTAATATATATAAACATGGAAAAGTTCGGGTCACTACAGTACCTACCCGTTAAATAAATTTCGTCCCGAAATTTTAAGCTGTTGAAGGTGTTGACGAATCTTCTGGAAAGAGATGCGGGTATTTCTTCTTCATCTGATCTTCACGCTCCCAGGTGAACTCGGGTCCTCTACGAGCATTCCATCGAACCTTAACAATTGGTATCTTGTTTTGCTTAAGTCTTTTAACCTCACGATCCATTATTTCGACGGGTTCTTCGATGAATTGAAGTTTTTCGTTGATTTGGATTTCATCTAACAGAATAGTGAGATCTTCTTTAGCAAAACATTTCTTCAAATTCGAGACGTGGAAAGTGTTATGTACAGCCGCGAGTTGTTGAGGTAACTCAAGTCGGTAAGCTACTGGTCCGACACGATCAATAATCTTGAATGGTCCAATATACCTTGGATTTAATTTCCCTCGTTTACCAAATCGAACAACGCCTTTCCAAGGTGCAACTTTAAGCATGACCATCTCTCCAATTTCAAATTCTATATCTTTTCTTTTAATGTCAGCGTAGCTCTTTTGTCGACTTTGGGCGGTTTTCAACCGTTGTTGAATTTGGATGATCTTCTCGGTAGTTTCTTGTATAATCTCCGGACCCGTAATCTGTCTATCCCCCACTTCACTCCAACAAATCGGAGACCTGCACTTTCTACCATAAAGTGCTTCAAACGGCGCCATCTCAATGCTTGAATGGTAGCTGTTGTTGTAGGAAAATTCTGCTAACGGTAGATGTCGATCCCAACTGTTTCCGAAATCAATAACACATGCTCGTAGCATGTCTTCAAGCGTTTGTATCGTCCTTTCGCTCTGCCCATCAGTTTGTGGATGATAGGCAGTACTCATGTCTAGACGAGTTCCTAATGCTTGCTGTAATGTCTGCCAGAATCTTGAAATAAATCTGCCATCCCTATCAGAGATAATAGAGATTGGAATTCCATGTCTGGAGACGACTTCCTTCAAATACAGTCGTGCTAACTTCTCCATCTTATCATCTTCTCTTATTGGCAGGAAGTGTGCTGATTTGGTGAGACGATCAACTATTACCCAAATAGTATCAAAACCACTTGCAGTCCTTGGCAATTTAGTGATGAAATCCATGGTAATGTTTTCCCATTTCCATTCCGGGATTTCGGGTTGTTGAAGTAGACCTGATGGTTTCTGATGCTCAGCTTTGACCTTAGAACACGTCAAACATTCTCCTACGTATTTAGCAACATCGGCTTTCATACCCGGCCACCAAAAATGTTTCTTGAGATCCTTGTACATCTTCCCCGTTCCAGGATGTATTGAGTATCTGGTTTTATGAGCTTCTCTAAGTACCATTTCTCTCATATCTCCAAATTTTGGTACCCAAATCCTTTCAGCCCTATACCGGGTTCCGTCTTCCTGAATATTAAGATGCTTCTCCGATCCTTTGGGTATTTCATCCTTTAAATTTCCCTCTTTTAAAACTCCTTGTTGCGCCTCCTTTATTTGAGTAGTAAGGTTATTATGAATCATTATATTCATAGATTTTACTCGATCAAGGCATCGGCTACCACATTTGCCTTCCCCGGGTGGTAACGAATCTCAAAGTCGTAATCATTCAACAATTCAATCCACCTACGCTGCCTCATATTCAGTTGTTTCTGATTAAATATGTGTTGAAGACTTTTGTGGTCGGTATATATAATACTTTTGACCCCATATAAGTAGTGCCTCCAAGTCTTTAATGCAAAAACAACCGCTCCTAATTCCAAATCATGCGTCGTATAATTTTGTTCGTGAATCTTCAATTGTCTAGATGCATAAGCAATCACCTTCGTTCGTTGCATTAATACACAACCAAGACCTTGCTTTGATGCGTCACAATAAATCACAAAATCATCATTCCCTTCAGGCAATGACAATATAGGTGCCGTAGTTAGCTTTTTCTTCAATAACTGAAACGCTTTCTCTTGTTCATCATTCCATTCAAATTTCTTCCCTTTATGCGTTAATGCAGTCAAGGGTTTTGCTATTCTGGAAAAATCTTGGATGAACCTTCTGTAGTAACCAGCTAGTCCTAAAAACTGGCGTATGTGTTTCGGAGTTTTCGGGGTTTCTCACTTTTCAACAGTTTCTATCTTTGCTGGATCCACCTTAATACCTTCTTTGTTCACTATGTGACCGAGGAATTGAACTTCTTCCAACCAAAATGCACACTTTGAAAACTTAGCGTACAATTCTTCCTTCCTCAATACTTCTAACACCTTTCTCAAATGTTCACCGTGTTCTTGGTCATTCTTTGAGTAAATAAGTATGTCATCAATGAAAACAATGACAAACTTGTCAAGGTATGGTCCACACACTCGGTTCATAAGGTCCATGAACACAGGTGGTGCATTAGTTAAACCAAACGGCATGACCATAAACTCGTAATGACCGTAACGTGTTCTGAAAGCAGTCTTTGGAATATCATCTTCTTTCACCCGCATTTGATGATACCCGGAACGTAAGTCAATCTTTGAATAAACATACGAGCCTTGTAGTTGATCAAATAAGTCGTCGATTCTCGGTAGTGGGTAGCGATTCTTGATGGTAAGTTTGTTCAACTCTCGGTAGTCGATACACAACCTGAATGTACCATCTTTCTTCTTGACAAACAAAACAGGAGCTCCCCACGGTGATGTGCTTGGTCGAATGAAACCACGCTCTAAAAGTTCTTGTAATTGGCTTTGCAGTTCTTTCATTTCGCTGGGTGCGAGTCTGTAAGGAGCACGAGCTATTGGTGCAGCTCCTGGTACAAGATCTATTTGAAATTCAACGGATCGATGTGGGGGTAATCCCGGTAATTCTTTCGGAAATACATCGGGAAATTCTTTTGCAATGGGAACATCATTGATGCTCTTTTCTTCAGTTTGTACTTTCTCGACGTGTGCTAGAACAGCATAGCAACCTTTTCTTATTAGTTTTTGTGCCTTCAAATTACTAATAAGATGTAGCTTCGTGTTGCCTTTTTCTCCGTACACCATTAAGGGTTTTCCTTTTTCTCGTATAATGCGAATTGCATTTTTGTAACAAACGATCTCTGCTTTCACTTCTTTTAACCAGTCCATACCGATTATCACATCAAAACTCCCTAACTCTACTGGTATCAAATCAATCTTAAATGTTTCGCTAACCAGTTTAATTTCTCGATTCCGACATATATTATCTGCTGAAATTAATTTACCATTTGCTAATTCGAGTAAAAATTTACTATCCAAAGGCGTCAATGGACAACTTAATTTAGCACAAAAATCTCTACTCATATAGCTTCTATCCGCACCCGAATCAAATAAAACGTAAGCAGATTTATTGTCAATAAGAAACGTACCCGTAACAAGCTCCGGGTCTTCCTGTGCCTCTACCGCATTAATATTGAAAACTCTTCCGCGGCCTTGTCCATTCGTGTTCTCCTGGTTCGGGCAATTTCTAATAATGTGGCCCGGTTTTCCACATTTATAACAAACTACATTGGCATAACTTGCTCCGACACTACTTGCTCCGCCATTACTCGTTCCGACACCATTTGTTCCTTTTGTTCTATTAACCCCTGGTCTGTAGACCTCACACTTCGCCGCACTATGACCATTTCTTTTACACTTGTTGCAAAATTTGGTGCAGAATCCCGAGTGATACTTTTCACACCTTTGGCATAGCTGCTTCTGATTGTTGTTGTTGTTGCGGTTATTATTGTTGTTGGGATGATTGTTGTAGTTGCTGTTGCTGTTGTTGTTGTTGTTGTTGTTGTTGGGCCGTTTGTTGTAGTTGCGATTGATGTTGCGATTGTTGGGATAATTGTTGCGATTATTGTTGTAATTGCTGTTGTTGTATTGGCGATTCTTATCACCGTTTTCCTCCCACTTTCTTTTGACTTGCTTCACATTGGCCTCTTCAGCAGTCTGTTCTTTAATTCTTTCTTCAATCTGGTTCACTAGTTTGTGAGCCATTCTACATGCCTGTTGTATAGAGGCGGGCTCGTGTGAACTTATATCTTCTTGGATTCTTTCCGGTAATCCTTTCACAAATGCGTCGATCTTCTCTTCCTCATCTTCGAATGCTCCCGGACACAATAGGCACAATTCTGTGAATCGTCTTTCGTACGTGGTAATATCAAATCCTTGGGTTCGTAACCCTCTAAGTTCTGTCTTGAGCTTATTGACCTCGGTTCTGGGACGGTACTTCTCGTTCATCAAGTGCTTGAATGCTGACCACGGTAGTGCGTACGCATCGTCTTGTCCCACTTGCTCTAGATAGGTATTCCACCATGTTAACGCAGAACCTGTGAAGGTATGCGTAGCATACTTCACTTTGTCCTCTTCAGTACACTTACTTATGGCAAACACCGATTCGACCTTCTCGGTCTACCGTTTCAATCCGATCGGTCCTTCGGTTCCATCAAATTCCAAAGGTTTGCAGGCAGTGAATTCTTTATAGGTGCATCCTACACGATTTCCTGTACTGCTAGATCCAAGGTTATTGTTGGTATGTAGCGCAGCCTGTACTACGGCTATGTTTGAAGCTAGAAAAGTACGGAATTCCTCTTCATTCATATTCACGGTGTGTCGAGTAGTCGGTTCCATTTCCTTCAAAATAGTCAAATGGAACAAGTTAATCATACAGAATATTAAGAGTAGTTAATAGTATTTCGTAGCATAATATGAACTCATTTATAAAAGCTTTTTCTTCATATTAGCGTTTTATAAGTTTAAATTCGGGTAGTACCTACCCGTTAAGTTCATACTTAGTAGCTAATATACAATTCAACTACTACAATTCTATATGAAAAACTGATTATAATAATATTTCGCGTTCAAACTTTTATACAATATTTTACAAACTTACAATACCGCTTATTTTACATAAAGCATGAAATATAGCACACAATAACTTTGATACAAGATAGTTGTGAAGATAATTCTAGCTAGTACACAAGTCGTTCAGCAAAGGCAATAAAGACACGTAATTCATACGTCCAGAAACAAGTCATGCATTCTGGTTTTACTAGGACTACTTCCCATCCTTGGTCTTGTGGAACGTAACCGTTATGGCCGTTGATAAGACAGCGTGTTGTAACGTCGTCAAAGGGACGAGGGTTACGTAATGTCCAACAGTCCCGTAATAATCTAAAAACCTCATTTCTTACCCCAATTACCGACTCCGTCACTTGTGGAAACGTTTTGTTTAATAGTTGTAGCCCGATGTTCTTGTTCTCACTTTGGTGAGAAGCGAACATTACTAATCCGTAAGCATAACATGCTTCTTTATGTTGCATGTTAGCCGCTTTTTCTAAATCACGAAGTCCAATATTCGGATATATTGAGTCAAAATAATTTCTTAACCCGTTGCGTAAAATAGCATTTGGGTTCCCCGCAATATATGCGTCAAAGTAAACACATCGTAACTTATGGGTTTCCCAATGTGCTATCCCCCATCTTTCAAACGAAAGTCTCTTATAAGCCAAGACATTCTTGGAACGTTCTTCGAATGTCTTACAAACCGATCTCGCCTTAAATAGTTGTGCCGAGGAATTCTGGCCGACTCTAGACAAAATTTCATCAATCATGTCTCCGGGTAGGTCTCTTAAAATATTGGGTTGTCTATCCATTTTGTGTTTTTAAACTGTAAAATAGACAAGAGTTAGATTCATAAAAAATACTTATTAATACAAGCAATTTTTTACATATATCATAAAGCATAAGAACACTATATTACATATATTACACCACACAAATACAACTATCTTATTCCGACTCGCTCGTTTCTTCTTCTTCGGTTTTGGTTCGTTTTGCCAAGTTTCTAGGGATATATGATGTTCCCCTAATACGAGCCGTCGTTGTCCACATTGGTTTAGAAAAACCTGGTGGTTTAGAGGTTCCCGGGTCATTGTTACAACTTAAGGACTTCGGGGGTTGACGATACATATAAAGTTCATCGGGGTTGGAATTAGATTTCTCTATTTTTATGCCCTTTCCCTTATTATTTTCTTTTGCCTTTTTAAATTCAGTTGGGGTAATTTCTATAACATCATCGGAATTCTCGTCGGAATCCGATTCATCGGAGAATTGGTAATCCTCCCAATATTTTGCTTCCTTGGCGGAAACACCATTGACCATAATTAACCTTGGTCGGTTGGTTGAGGATTTTCTTTTACTTAACCGTTTTATTATTTCCCCCACCGGTTCTATTTCTTCATCCGGTTCCGATTCTTCTTCCGGTTCCGATTCTTCTTCCGGTTCCGACTCTTCTTCCGGTTCCTCTTCGGGAACTTGTGAATCAGTCCACGAATCATTCCAATTTACATTTGACTCTTCATTATTA
Source organism: Rutidosis leptorrhynchoides (assembly GCF_046630445.1). Lineage (NCBI taxonomy): Eukaryota > Viridiplantae > Streptophyta > Magnoliopsida > Asterales > Asteraceae > Rutidosis > Rutidosis leptorrhynchoides. The sequence goes on from NC_092341.1 coordinate 113,305,222, forward strand.
TTAGGTGAGTCAATGGGACTTGTTCTAGAGGTAGACATCTATCACATAATATCAAACACGTTAAGAGATTAATATATCACATAATATTCATATGTTAAAAATATATAGTTTCCAACAAAAATGTTAAGCAATCATTTTTAAAGAAAACACGGTCGAAGTCCAGACTCACTAATGCATCCTAACAAACTCGATAAGACACACTAATGCAAATTTTCTGGTTCTCTAAGACCAACGCTCTGATACCAACTGAAATGTCCCGTTCTTATTGATTAAAAACGTTCCATATTAATTGATTTCGTTGCGAGGTTTTGACCTCTATATGAGACGTTTTTTAAAGACTGCATTCATTTTAAAACAAACCATAACCTTTATTTCATAAATAAAGGTTTAAAAAGCTTTACGTAGATTATCAAATAATGATAATTTAAAATATCCTGTTTACACACGACCATTACATAATGGTTTACAATACAAATATGTTACATCGAAATCAGTTTCTTGAATGCAGTTTTTACACAATATCATACAAACATGGACTCCAAATCTTGTCCTTATTTTAGTATGCAACAGCGGAAGCTCTTAGTATTCACCTGAGAATAAACATGCTTTAAACGTCAACAAAAATGTTGGTGAGTTATAGGTTTAACCTATATATATCAAATCGTAACAATAGACCACAAGATTTCATATTTCAATACACATCCCATACATAGAGATAAAAATCATTCATATGGTGAACACCTGGTAACCGACATTAACAAGATGCATATATAAGAATATCCCCATCATTCCGGGACACCCTTCGGATATGATATAAATTTCGAAGTACTAAAGCATCCGGTTCTTTGGATGGGGTTTGTTAGGCCCAATAGATCTATCTTTAGGATTCGCGTCAATTAGGGTGTCTGTTCCCTAATTCTTAGATTACCAGACTTAATAAAAAGGGGCATATTCGATTTCGATAATTCAACCATAGAATGTAGTTTCACGTACTTGTGTCTACTTTGTAAATCATTTATAAAACCTGCATGTATTCTCATCCCAAAAATATTAGATTTTAAAAGTGGGACTATAACTCACTTTCACAGATTTTTACTTCGTCGGGAAGTAAGACTTGGCCACTGGTTGATTCACGAACCTATAACAATATATACATATATATCAAAGTATGTTCAAAATATATTTACAACACTTTTAATATATTTCGATGTTTTAAGTTTATTAAGTCAGCTGTCCTCGTTAGTAACCTACAACTAGTTGTCCACAGTTAGATATACAGAAATAAATCAATAAATATTATCTTGAATCAATCCACGACCCAGTGTATACGTATCTCAGTATTGATCACAACTCAAACTATATATATTTTGGAATCAACCTCAACCCTGTATAGCTAACTCCAACATTCACATATAGAGTGTCTATGGTTGTTCCGAAATATATATAGATGTGTCGACATGATAGGTCGAAACATTGTATACGTGTCTATGGTATCTCAAGATTACATAATATACAATACAAGTTGATTAAGTTATGGTTGGAATAGATTTGTTACCAATTTTCACGTAGCTAAAATGAGAAAAATTATCCAATCTTGTTTTACCCATAACTTCTTCATTTTAAATCCGTTTTGAGTGAATCAAATTGCTATGGTTTCATATTGAACTCTATTTTATGAATCTAAACAGAAAAAGTATAGGTTTATAGTCGGAAAAATAAGTTACAAGTCGTTTTTGTAAAGGTAGTCATTTCAGTCGAAAGAACGACGTCTAGATGACCATTTTAGAAAACATACTTCCACTTTGAGTTTAACCATAATTTTTGGATATAGTTTCATGTTCATAATAAAAATCATTTTCTCAGAATAACAACTTTTAAATCAAAGTTTATCATAGTTTTTAATTAACTAACCCAAAACAGCCCGCGGTGTTACTACGACGGCGTAAATCCGGTTTTACGGTGTTTTTCGTGTTTCCAGGTTTTAAATCATTAAGTTAGCATATCATATAGATATAGAACATGTGTTTAGTTGATTTTAAAAGTCAAGTTAGAAGGATTAACTTTTGTTTGCGAACAAGTTTAGAATTAACTAAACTATGTTCTAGTGATTACAAGTTTAAACCTTCGAATAAGATAGCTTTATATGTATGAATCGAATGATGTTATGAACATCATTACTACCTTAATTTCCTTGGATAAACCTACTGGAAAAGAAAAAAATGGATCTAGCTTCAATGGATCCTTGGATGGCTCGAAGTTCTTGAAGCAGAATCATGACACGAAAACAAGTTCAAGTAAGATCATCACTTGAAATAAGATTATTATAGTTATAGAAATTGAACCAAAGTTTGAATATGATTATTACCTTGTATTAGAATGATAACCTACTGTAAGAAACAAAAATTTCTTGAGGTTGGATGATCACCTTACAAGATTGGAAGTGAGCTAGCAAACTTGAAAGTATTCTTGATTTTATGAAACTAGAACTTTTGGAATTTATGAAGAACACTTAGAACTTGAAGATAGAACTTGAGAGAGATCAATTAGATGAAGAAAATTGAAGAATGAAAGTGTTTGTAGGTGTTTTTGGTCGTTGGTGTATGGATTAGATATAAAGGATATGTAATTTTGTTTTCATGTAAATAAGTCATGAATGATTACTCATATTTTTGTAATTTTATGAGATATTTCATGCTAGTTGCCAAATGATGGTTCCCACATGTGTTAGGTGACTCACATGGGCTGCTAAGAGCTGATCATTGGAGTGTATATACCAATAGTACATACATCTAAAAGCTGTGTATTGTACGAGTACGAATACGGGTGCATACGAGTAGAATTGTTGATGAAACTGAACGAGGATGTAATTGTAAGCATTTTTGTTAAGTAGAAGTATTTTGATAAGTGTCTTGAAGTCTTTCAAAAGTGTATGAATACATATTAAAACACTACATGTATATACATTTTAACTGAGTCGTTAAGTCATCGTTAGTCGTTACATGTAAATGTTGTTTTGAAACCTTTAGGTTAACGATCTTGTTAAATGTTGTTAACCCAATGTTTATAATATCAAAAGAGATTTTAAATTATTATATTATCATGATATTATGATGTACGAATATCTCTTAATATGATATATATACATTAAATGTCGTTACAACGATAATCGTTACATATATGTCTCGTTTCAAAATCATTAAGTTAGTAGTCTTGTTTTTACGTATGTAGTTCATTGTTAATATACTTAATGATATGTTTACTTATCATAATATCATGTTAACTATATATATAACCATATATATGTCATCATATAGTTTTTACAAGTTTTAACGTTCGTGAATCACCGGTCAACTTGGGTAGTCAATTGTCTATATGAAACCTATTTCAATTAATCAAGTCTTAACATGTTTGATTGCTTAATATGTTGGAAACATTTAATCATGTAAATATCAATCTCAATTAATATATATAAACATGGAAAAGTTCGGGTCACTACAGGGAACGCGTTAGATTTTGGAACTTCATCAAGAAACACGTATGTGTTCCTGACCCTCCAACTGCTGCCTTCGACGCTTGCCTTACTCATGACGCCAGAGTGATTTCCAAGGAGGTTGCAAAATCTTTAGAGAATATTGAAATTATTCGTCTAAAGGGGTATTCGCGCGATCCGAGGATGACTGCGCATGATTTGATAAATGCAGAACTGAAGTTTGCGCATATATAGATTTTAAAGATCATTTTTGAATTGTATATATAGTTTCGCTCTTTTGATGCAATTAATCAAAGTATGATGTTTATAAGCCTTTTCACCATCTCCCATTTTATTGCTATTGTTAAGTGCGCGCAGGGGTGTGTTAATTGTTTTACTTGTCTCATGATGTCGCGTTTATGTGCTTTTCACGTTTTACGTTATGGACTTGTTTAAGTACTTAGCTTTATACTCGAGGCATATCAATATTGGTCTCTACGTATATTTTTGTGCATACAATATACATATTAACACAACACTCGTCGCGCGTGTTTAAGAGTTTTCTAAGTGCGCCAACACTTAGGATCGAGGTCAGAGGCGACCAACCCTATCGTTTATAGCCATGACTTACAGATCTCTAGTTCTGCGCTGGTGAGGCTAGGACAAACTAATGTTCATCGCCCTCCGGTAAATAAAGCTAGCCTGTCGCCAAAAAGGCTTCTTCCGCGCGGGAGCTTGAGAAGACATCCCTTACCTAAGCAAGACCGGCGCAAGCATCTTTCCGCGCGCCAACAATTTAAGTCAAGTAGCTATTTTTCTTAAAGCAGGTGCATGAAATTATAGACTGGAAATGACTTGATGTATGAAAAGTACAATTGTAAAGACATTTTTCAATAGTCAAATTAACTAGTAACCTATCTTTGCGCGTAATAACATTATCGTTACATGTAAATTAAGACAAACTAGTGGAATGATCAGTTCCTCTACTTTCTTTGTTACATATAGCATCTTTTCAGCGCGGTAGCGTGCCAAGTGCGTTTAATCATCTTACCATTGTGCTCCGCCAGTTTGTAGTTTCTAGTTTTTCTAATTCTAATGACTCTGTAGGGACCCTCCCAATTGGGACCCAGTCTCTCGGTGTCTTTGATTCTGCTTGCCTGGTTATCGCGCCAAACAAGGTCACCAACCGCGTAATTGATGAGTCTAACTCTCTTATCGTAGTACCTTACGATTCACTGTTTATTGACAGCCTCGCGCACGACCGCCATTTCACTGCACTCTTCTAGTAAATCAAGGTTAGTGCGTAGATCTCTAGAGTTCTGGTTCTGATTGAATGACAGCATTCTTTCTGTGGTAATGGCTATTTCTGCGTGTAAGACTACATCTGAGCCATACACCAGACTGAATGGCGTCTCTCCAGTACTGTTTTTTGGCGTCGTGAGATGAGCCTAGAGAACTTTAGGAAGCTGATCTACACATCCTCTTTGTTGTTTTCCTAACCTTGCCTTGATCGCATAGACTATGTCTCTATTGGTAACTTCGCATTGCCCATTGGCTTGAGGATGCGTGACAGATGTGAAGCTTTGTTTTATGTTCAACCCTTGACACCAACTGCGAAAGGTTTCTCCTTTGAATTGCATCCTGTTATCGCTTACTATCTCATTCGGGATGCCAAACCTGCAAACAATACTTTCCCAGAAAAAATCCCTCACCGTGACATCTTCTAAGTCAATCGCAATTGGCATATTGGAAGTGGTCTCTGCTAAGTAGTCTGATAGTATTTGCTGTAAGATCCTGTTTTCCCAGATGGGTGGGACGCCGTCCAAAATGGTGGGATGCAGTCCCAATGTGAAGAGCTGGACGCCGTCCAGTAACTTGGACGCCGTCCAGATGAACTGGCGGGTCTGCTGCCTTGTTTTTAGATATTACAAGGGGTATTTTGGTATTTTCACTTAGTGGACGAATTTAAGGGTATTAGATCAGTTTGGTGGGTGACTTAACTCCACTTTCATCTACCATTACCCTTCCACTTCAATTCTAGAGAGAGAGGAAGTTCTAGAGTGAGAGAGCTCAAATCAAGGAAGAATGATGTTATGCGAGGTGTATATAAAATAGTTATTATTTTACTAGGAAACACTATTAAATACGATACAATTTTACACAAGATATTTATTTATTTATAGAATGGATATACTTAAACCTTGCTACAACACTTATAGGCAGTGTACCTAATCGTACAGTAGTGTAGTTTTTAGTAAGTCCGGTTCGTTCCACAGGGAAATCTTTAAACAAAGCTCAACGCTATATTAGTTTACTTTTATAAAAATACAAATATATATATATAAGTAATATTATTATTATAAAGGGGGGTTTTTACCGTTTAATGACCGGTTTGTCGATTTTAAGACTTTAGTCGCAGTTAAAACTAATGTAAAATATAAAATAAATACAAGGCTTAAATTAAAGCGTAAAGTAAATAATGATAATGAAATTGCGAATAATAGAAGTGCGATAAAATAAAATTGCGATAATTAAAAAGTACGATAATTAAAAGTGCGATAAAATAAAATAACAATAAATAAAAGTGCGATAATTAGAAGTGCAATTAAATATAAAATAAAGGAAATTAAATATGAAATAAAAGAATTATGCTTATTTAAACTTCCGTAATCATGATGTTTGACGTGTTGATTTTAGTTTTATGCCCATGGGTTAATTGTCCTTTGTCCTGGATTATTTAATATGTCCGTCTGGTTTTTGTCCATAACAGTCCATCAGTCATAAATATAAATTGCAAGTGTCCTTGTCAAATTATTATTATACCCGAAGATAAATATTCCAACTAATTGGGGATTCGAATTGTAACAAGGTTTTAATACTTTGTTTAATGAATACACCAGGTTATCGACTGCGTGTAAACCAAGGTTTTACTACTTTGTTAACAATTACACCAATTACCCTTGAATGTAATTTCACCCCTGTTTTAATTATTCTAGTGGCTATTAATCCATTCCCGTGTCCGGTTAAATGAACGATTATTCGTACATATAAATACCCTGCCCATCGTGTCCGATCGAGTGTATATGGTAATTTATAGGGACGCCCAATTGTAAATCTTTATATTAACATTAACAAACTTCCATTTAGTTAAACAAATATAAAGCCCATTCATAGCCCATAGTCTAATTTCCACAAGTGTCGTTCTTTTGTCCAAACCCCAATTATGGTACAAAGCCCAATTACCCAATTTTAGTAATTAGCCCAACATCATGATTACTTCGTTTTAAATAAGCATAATAATAACTTAGCTACGAGACATTAATGTAAAAAGGTTGAACATAACTTACAATGATTAAAAATAGCGTAGCGTTACACGGACAGAATTTCGACTTACACCCTTACAACATTCGCTAACATACCCTTATTATTAGAATTATAATTAAAATTAAAATATAAATTATAAATATAAATATAAGTTTTACGTATGAAGAGGAAGAAAAAAGATGATATAATTTGATCAGAATTCGGTTGGCTTTATAGCCAGAGTTGAAAATTGGGGCTCCGCGACTCGCGGCAAAATGCCCTTAAAACTCCGCGAGTCGCGGAGATGTATTTACAGCTCACACCCTTGGAGTTTCTTGCTGCCGACGGTTTTTAATATATATATATAATATATATATAATTAATATAATTAATTATATATTATATTATATTTATATACATAGTTAACTTGTAATTTTTAGTCCGTTGCGTCGAGCGTTAAGAGTTGACTCTGGTCCCGGTTCCGGATTTTCGAACGTCCTCGCGTACAATTTAATATCTTGTACTTTGCGTTTTGAATCTTGTACTCTTGTGATTTCGAGACGTTTCTTATCAATAATTGGAACCTTTTCGATTGTCTTTTGTACTTTTGAGCTTTTTGGTCGTTTGCGTCTTCAATTCGTCGAATCTGTCTTTTGTCTTCACCTTTTATTATTTAAACGAATATCACTTGTAAATAGAACAATTGCAACTAAAAGCTTGTCTTTCTTGAGGAATAATGCTATGAAATATATGTTCGTTTTTAGCATTATCAAATATTCCCACACTTGAGCGTTGCTTGTCCTCAAGCAATATCGTCTTGAAATACTAGAATCACTTCTTTATTCTTCACACTTTGTACATCAGTGATTTCTATACGGTGGTATAAACAATGGTAGTAACGATATGGTTTACAGTCCCACATGACTATAAAAATTTAGATCCATTAAGGAAATTGGATCTTTATGAAAACATTTGATCTTTTGAAAATTAAATCTAGTTTTTACCCTAGATAAGTTTTCCGGAATAACCCTTTACCGGTGTTTGAAAAATATTTTTGTGGGTTTGGTGGGTTTCAGATTTGAAAATTTTAGCTCAAAACTTGCGGTTTTGTGTCACCCACTTGCTAACCTTGTATTTGGAAAGCAACACGTCCAGTTTACTTGTTCCGTATATTACCTTTCGGCAAACTACCGTCCGGTTGTAAAGGAAAGCGTTGAACAAGCAACTGTTAAGGCAATGTCCCGTGACATGCTTTTGATTATGGTCTATAACGTGTCGGACGCAATTACTATCCTTGGTAGGAGCAATAGTAAAGCTCACCCTTATAATTTTTTCGGTCTGGCACAAGGTCCTGTCTTTGACCACTATGCAACCACCGTTCTTACGGTTGACACCCGATTTAGTTCAGGTGACCTAATGAATTCCAGGTGAATTCCTAGGATTTTACGTTCAATGGTAATGAACGCATTGAAAATAGGGTTTTCAGAAAACAAATCAGTTTGTAATTTTTTTTTTTTTTTTTCAAAATATTTTCTCGTTTAAGCTCGAGTTTAGATATCATCGAATTCCATGAGTTTGAATTCTCAATCTTTAAGGTCAATCTCTAGGATTGAGTAATATCAGTCTTAAAAGCTGATTTTTAATCTTTAAGGAGATTATCCTTTCTGGGGATCTGATTCATTAGTCTTATCCAGCTAATTTGCATGGTGCCCCCCCATTGTACGAGATAAATCCTTCTCATGGTTAGTATAAATCTGACCACTTGGCGACCCTGTTTAATGCTGAGGTCCGTGGATTTCCTGCTGATTTTAGTGATGACTTTTCTAGATTTTTCGTCAACCTACAGCTGGTCTGGACGACAACTTCATGACCTAAATCAAGAAGCGCGTGTCTTTTTCGGAAGACTTTACTTCCTTTTAATGATGGAATTGATTCATCGTGTAGATCCATCTCTTCTTTTCTTTCATTGGGTAAAACAGTTTAGTTTAGTCATAAGCAAAAGTATTTTCAGTTATTTGTTACAAATATATGTGGCATATGTTTAAAATAACTTGGTAAATTTTCCCACACTTGGCTTTTTATTTTTCTTTTTATCGTCCTCTATTCCATTTTAAATGAATTTTAACATTTTAATTTGTTTCTCAATTTATGTCCTTTCCGAGGTAACAATAATTTCGGTGTTAAAACCTAGTTTTATCGTTCATAAATATGTATAAACATGATTTTGAATTCATTTAATTGAAAATTTTGAAAAATTTTACTAGAATTGGGTAGTCAGTATATAAGACTAGGGCTGTTCTTTTTTATCAGAGAGCACTAGATTCTAATACAACTACTGCTTTACTAGTATTTTTAATGGTAACCAAGTGTATAAAGTAAAAAAAATTTTAAAATCCGAAAGAATTTAACCCCTTCCCACACTTAAGATCTTGCAATGCCCTCATTTGCAAGAAATCAGTAACAATTTAAATTATTGAGGGTGATTTGTGTGAAAATGATTAAATTTTTACCAAAGTTTCCAAATATATTGGCATTTGTTTGCTGAATGATAAATGGTGCACATCATTTGTTCATTCCGTCTTGTTGTTATTTCACATATATTTTGCATCTTGTCGTCAAAATTAGTTGCTTTTGCTGAACTTAATGCCAGTCTTTGAAAATGCGTTGTTTTACCCTGTTGTGTACATAAGATAAACTGCAAACATATATACATATTTTTGAAGTTTGGTATATTACCCCACATTCAAAAATTATTAAAATCTAAGAATAAAAGTTAGATAATTATAAAAATGATTACAATATTAACAAAAGTATTAAACATATCAATAATTACAAATTACAAAATAAAAAAAATAAGTAAACTAAGGATGATATTGGTACCAATAGGGGTTCCACGCATAACCATAAGTGCTATAGAATGCTTCGGCAGGGTCATACGTAGGATATGGTGGCTGCATCTCTATCGACCAAGGAGGGAAGACGGGTTTCGGTGTAGGAATATAGTTTCTACCTATATGTTGGCAATGCGCTATGATCTGGTTCTGATGAACTTGCCAATCTTCAAATGCTCTTTGTCTAGCATTTTCGTATTCCTGAGAAGCTATAAACCTATGCATTTCTTGCATCTCATTCCCCCCTCCTACATTACCTTGCTGCTGGTTTCTCTCTACCTGTGGATGTCTACCATTGTATCGTACTGCGGCGTTATTTCGCCGCTTCAAAACTTTTGCACCATGGTATACATTTAAACCTATAGTGTCGCGGGGTTCCGGCTCTTCTACTAATAATCCCCCCCGACTTATATCCACACCGAGATATTCACCAATCAAAGTAATAAAAATACCACCTCCTATTATGCTATGTGGACGCATCCCCCGAACCATAGCTGATAAATAATAACCCACACAATATGGTATAATTACAGCGCTCTGTGGGTCTCGAATACACATATGGTAAAACAAATCCTGTTCATTTACTTTTTCTTTGTTCTTACCCCTTTGTGTAATCGAATTAGCTAAAAACCTATGTATCACTCTTAATTCGGCTCTATCTATATCCAAATAAGAGTAGTTTCCCCCTTTGAAACGGTGATGGCTTGTCATTTGACTCCACACACCGTGTGTATCAAAATTCTCATCTATCTTTCTACCGTTTAGTATCAATCCTCTACAATCGGCAGACGCTAATTCCTCAGGCGTATATATACGTAAAGCCTGAGCCATGTCCAGTAAAGACATGTGGCGCATCGAACCGCCTAACAAAAATCTAATAAAAGAACGATCGGTTAAACTAGCTACCCGATCATTCAACTCTATACTACATAACAACTCTTCACACCATACTTTATATACAGGTCTGCGTATGGTGAATAAACATATCCAGTCATTAAAAGAAGAATTACCATACCTCTGTACAAGTAATTCCCTAATTGGCCCGGCCAATTCTACAGCTTCCAAGGGTCCCCATTCTATGACCCTCGGTACCTCAACAACCTTGGAATGAAGAGTATGCAAACCCCGTTGATATTTTGGATAATCTATCCAAAGTCTGTCAAATCTCAGGTTCGGGTGCAACTGTTCCAAGTGCATATCTGAAAAGGTCATGACTGGATGAGGTACATCCTGCTTGTAGTAGTTATCTACCTCCTGTTGTTCCAAGTTCTCAGCAGGAGCATGGCGGGCTTGGGATGAAGATTCACCCCTTTCATTCTGCAAAACACATCAAACACAAATTTTGTGCATCCAAATATGCATTAGTGTCAGCAAAATCATCAATCAAAATAATTACAATGACATTATCAATTTATATCAAACTTAAGCTCATTTTCACATTTTTATCAAATCTATACTTTTTTAAATAAGCATATACGAAAATTTTCGCCAAGTTCATAAGCATTCAACTCAAATAACATGTCAAAATAATCATTACTAGCAATTAAACAAGTCTCAAATGGCATTATCTTTCAAAAATCAAGTTCATGAATTTTAGACTTGAAAAAGTCCACTTTAATTCTCAAAATCATGTTTAGGCTCAAAGTTTGGATCATTTAACTACCTAGACATGTTACACTACTCAATTTAGCAACAATTCATGACAAAAATCGGCCATAACCTGTTTATATCAAAAAGCCCCAAATTTGCTCAAGAACACAAACCCTAGATTATTCAAAAATTGAAGTTTAAGGCTTCTAATCATGTTAAACAACATCAATCTAGGTTATACAAGCATAATACATAAACAATTTAAGTCTAATTACACTAAAAAGCATCAAAATCAAATTGGGGAAAAATAGCTCAAGAACACCTAATTTCGAATTAATGGTGTTTAGGTGTAGAAATTTACCGTTTTTCTTGAGAAATTCTTATATAGCATCCTTCTCAACATGATTTTAGCAAAAAATTTGGTGATTAACGGTTAAAAATTGAGATTTTTGGGGGTGATTTTCGGGTTTTTTCGGGGTTTTTTCGAGCTGTATTTTTGCAGTTTTTGTGTGTGGGAGCTGATCAGTTCGTGCAGCTCTCTATATTTTTTTTCTGTAATTTGGTCCCTCCGCGAGTCGCGGAGATTTAGGCTCCAAACTCCGCGAGTCGCGGAGTTTGGAATTTTTTTTTTTTTTTTTTTTTTTTTTTTTTTTAATCATTAACTTTTGAAAACAATTAAGAAATTAATTTTAAAATTTTGTTTCCCTTGTTATCTAGGACGAGGTCGTTTCGGATCGATGTCCTAGTCCGTCCCTCGACAAAATTTTAAAATTTGTCTTTTTGTAGCGATTGTTTTAAAAGCTAAGATTTTTTGGGTTTTTTCAATGTTTTTGGCATACTTTAAATCAATAAGATTAAAAATATTGATAATAAAAGTTCTCGTCCCTCCCTCGGGTAAAGCAATTTCGGTTCAAAGACCTAGTCTTCAACTTACGACGAATTTTAAAAATCATATTCTTAACTTAATGAGATAAAGTAAATTTTTGTTTTTAAATTCACACAACTTAAATATAAAATTCAAAATTAAAAATTAAAAATTAAAAATTCACACCAAACTTAAAATTTGAAATGCATAAAATTAAAATTTCATATTTTAAAAATTAAAAATTCACACCAAACTTAATTTAAAAATTCATAAATTCATACCAAACTTATATTAATTTTTCAAATATTTACAATTTTAAATATATTGTTTTTACAAAGTTTACAATATTAATTTAAGATTTAAATATTAATTTTAAAAACATGGTAAAAATAAAATTAAAAATCTTTTTGTCTTTTTATCCCACTTTAATCAATCAAATATTATCAAAAATATGCGCCCCTCTTTTCGGTAAAGTAATTTCGGTTCCAAGACCTAATTTAACTCATGACGAATTTTTGAAATATTTTGGGTTGATTGATTAAAGATATTTATACCTTAAGAATAAACGTTAAATTTCGCAGTGATGTAATAAATTTTTGAATGATATCAATAATTTCGGTCGCCAAACCTAATTTTATTTAATACCAATTTAATACTTTTTAGCGAACAAATTAGCGTTTATTATCAAAAGGTTAAAAATAAAAATAAAAATAAAAACTGTACAGACATACCTGTGAAATAGATTTCTTAGTTATATGATCTATTATATTCATAAGATAGTCGGTTTAATTGGTTTTCCATGGCTCCAAAGGCGTAACCTCGAGCATTCAGTGTCTTTTCTTCTAAACATATGAACGGTCCGTCTCTGCATAAAGTAACAAATTCGGTATTTGAATAGGTTTGATTATTTGAACATTTACCTCCATGTGACCATTTTCTGCATTTGTGACATCGTTCTAGGTGTCGTGCTTTTCTTTTCGCTGCGGATTTTGATTTTCCTTTACCAAATTGTAACTTATTATCTTCGCATCTGGATCCTTTTCTAACTCCGTCCATTCTTTCTCTGATTACTGATACTAATTCACTCGGTAGTATGTCATTATTTCTTTTAGTGATCAAAGCGTGTAGCATTAGACCATGGTTTAGTTCACAGGCAGTCTTCATTTCGTAAAAACCTAAAAAAAATAAAAATTCAGAATGGGGGGAGAAGACTAGTTCTTTAGGGTCTGCTAGGAAAAGACCATACGTGTTCCATTTTCGAGAACTACACGAAAACAGACAATCTAACTCTAACAGAAATACATATTATCCTTTAAAGACTTTATTCTCCCCACACTTAGTTAGCTGTGGTGTCGAAATTGTGATTAACTTCGTTGTCGACTTCCATCGGACCATGTATGTAATGTTTAACTCTGTGACCATTAACTTTAAATTAAATCCCATTTGAATTTATTAATTCTATCGTTCCGTATGGGAAAACTCTTTTGACTATGAATGGTCCAGACCATCTTGATTTCAATTTTCCAGGAAATAGCTTGAATCGTGAATTGAAAAGAAGAACTCTGTCTCCTTCTTTAAATTCTTTTGAACTTCTGATTCTTTTATCATGCCATTTCTTCGTTCTTTCTTTATAGATTAATGAATTTTCGTATGCTTCATGTCTTAATTCTTCTAATTCGTTTAGTTGACTTAATCGTAGACGTCCGGCTTCATGTAAATCAAGATTACATGTCTTCAAAGCCCAAAATGCTTTGTGTTCAATTTCTACTGGAAGATGACATGCTTTTCCATACACAAGTCTAAAAGGTGTGGTTCCAATTGGAGTTTTGTAGGCTGTTCTAAAAGCCCAGAGTGCATCCTCCAATTTAATGGACCATTCCTTCGGATTTGATCCTACGGTTTTCTCTAGAATACGTTTTAAAGCTCGGTTTGTATTTTCAACTTGTCCACTTGTTTGTGGATGATATGCGGTGGAGATTTTATGAGTTACTCCATATCTTTTAAGAACTTTCTCAAGTTGATTATTACAGAAATGAGTTCCCCGATCACTTATTAAAGCTTTCGGTGTTCCAAACCTTGCAAAAAGACGTTTTAAAAAGTTGACTACAACTCGTGCATCATTAGTTGGGAGAGCTTGTGCTTCCGCCCATTTAGATACATAATCAATGGCTACGAGTATATATAGATTATTATGAGATTTTGGAAATGGACCCATAAAGTCAATACCCCAAATGTCAAATACTTCACATACTTGGATGACATTTTGTGGCATTTCATCACGTTGACTTATTCTTCCGGCCCTTTGACATGCATCACAGGATTTGCAAAGAAGGTGTGCGTCTTTGTAAATTGTAGGCCAATAGAATCCAGCTTCATAAATTTTTCTTGCTGTTAGTTGAGGCCCATAATGCCCTCCTGTTGGTCCTGTGTGACAATGGTTTAAAATTTTACTAGCTTCATCTCCAAATACACATCGGCGTATTATTCCATCAGGACAACTTTTAAACAGATGTGGATCTTCCCAGAAATAGTGTTTTATATCACTGAAGAATTTCTTTCGTCTTTGGTACGATAATCCTTTTTCAAGGAATCCACAAACTAAGTAGTTTGCATAGTCTGCAAACCATGGGATTTCTTTATAATCTATCTTCAATAGATATTCATCAGGAAAGTTGTCTTGTATGGCCGATTCATTCAAAACTTCTAATTCGGGATTTTCAAGACGAGAAAGATGATCAGCGGCGAGATTTTCTGCTCCTCTTTTATCTCGGATTTCAATATCAAACTCTTGTAAGAGTAAGATCCAACGGATTAATCTTGGTTTAGCATCTTGTTTTGAAAATAGGTATCTAAGAGCAGAATGGTCGGTATAGACCACCGTTTTTGCTAGAACGAGATATGATCGAAATTTGTCAAAAGCAAAGACAATAGCAAGGAGTTCTTTTTCAGTAGTTGTATAGTTCGTTTGTGCTCCTTGTAATGTCTTACTAGCATAATATATAGGTTGAAATCGTTTTTCAATCCTTTGTCCTAAAACGGCTCCCATTGCAAAATCACTTGCATCGCACATTAGTTCAAATGGTAGATTCCAATTTGGTGTTATCATGATCGGCGCATTAGTGAGTTTTTCTTTAAGAATATTAAAAGATTTGATACATTCATCTGAAAAGATGAATGGAGCATCCTTTTCTAGGAGTTTATTCATAGGAGTGGCAATTTTTGAAAAATCTTTTATAAAACGTCGGTAAAAACCGGCATGCCCTAGAAAACTCCTAACTCCTCTAACATTGGTGGGATGTGGAAGTTTAGCAATTACATCTACTTTAGCTCTATCCACTTCAATTCCTTCTTTTGAAATTTTATGTCCAAGAACGATGCCTTCTTTAACCATGAAATGGCATTTCTCCCAATTAAGTACTAGATTTGATTTTTCGCATCTAATTAGCATTCGTTCCAGATTAACTAGACATGATTTAAATGTATCACCGAAGACTGAAAAGTCATCCATGAATACTTCCATGCATTCTTCTATCATGTCATGAAAAATCGCCATCATACACCTTTGAAAGGTTGCAGGGGCGTTACAAAGTCCAAATGGCATTCTTTTGTAAGCAAAAGTACCATAAGGGCACGTGAATGTGGTTTTCTCTTGATCTTCGGGTGCTATTGGAATTTGAAAATATCCGGAAAATCCATCTAGAAAACAATAGTAACTATTTCCTGCTAATCTTTCCAACATTTGATCTATGAAAGGTAAGGGAAAGTGATCTTTTCTGGTGGCGTCATTTAATTTTCTATAATCAATACATACACGCCATCCTGTTACAGTCCTAGTAGGAATAAGCTCATTTTTCTCATTTGTAATGACAGTCATGCCACCCTTCTTAGGCACGCATTGAACTGGGCTTACCCATGGACTATCAGAGATTGGATAAATTAAACCTGCATCTAGCAGTTTAATAATCTCTTTCTTAACTACATCTTGCATATTAGGATTTAGTCTTCGTTGGCGTTGCACATACGTTTTATGACCTTCTTCCATAAGGATTTTATGTGTGCAATACGAAGGACTTATTCCTTTAATATCATGAATCTTCCATGCAATGGCTGGTTTATGAGCTTTCAACACAGAAATGAGTTGTGATTTCTCATTTTTAGTAAGAGAAGACGATATTATTACAGGTAATTCAGATTCACCATGTAAATAAGCGTATTCCAAATGGTTTGGAAGTGGCTTTAACTCTAATTTCGGAGGTTCTTCTATCGATGATTTATATCGATATCTGTCTTCTTCTTTTAGCATTTGAATTTCTTCTGTTGTTGGTTCATATCCATTAGCTATAAGTGTAGCTAACATTTCAGCTTCATCAATTGGTTCATTACCTTCTCCTAAAGAACATTCTCCTGTTCCTTGTAATTCTGGAAATTCTTCTAATAATTCTGCATGTGCATCTATAGTTTGAATATAATAACATGTATCATCTGCAGATTGTGGTTGTTGCATTGCTCTATCAACTGAAAAGGTAACACTCTCATCCTCTATACTTAGGGTCAGTTTCTTACCGAACACGTCTATCATTGCTTTAGCCGTGTTTAAGAATGGTCTTCCTAATATGAGAGGAACTTGAGAATCTTCTTCCATGTCCAAAACAACAAAATCTACTGGAAATACTAAAGTACCAACTTTAACTAGCATGTTTTCCATTATCCCTCTAGGATATTTTATTGATCTATCGGCTAGTTGTATGCTTATTCTGGTTGGTTTCAATTCTCCAAGGTCTAGTTTAGCGTATAGTGAATACGGCATTAGATTTATACTAGCACCTAAATCTGCTAATGCTTCTATTGAACTAAGACTACCCAGAAAACATGGAATTGTGAAACTTCCTGGATCAGATAGTTTTTCTGGTATCTTATTCAACAGCACTGCTGAACAATTAGCATTCATAGTAACAGCCGAGAGTTCTTCCATTTTCTTTCTATTTAAGATTAGATCTTTCAAGAATTTAGCATATCTTGGCATTCCTGAAATCACATCAATGAAAGGAAGATTTACATTTATCTGTTTAAACATATCCAAGAATTTGGATTGCTCGGCTTCAAGTTTTTCCTTCTTCATTTTACTCGGGTAAGGAAGTGGTGGTTGGTATGGTTTAACATAAGGTTTATCCTTAACTGTGTTATCTTCATTAACCTTTTCAACTACCGGTTCTTTTTCCTTATCTTGATCAGGTTGTGGTTCTTGTGGAGTAGGAATAGTTTCATCAGAAGTTACAGGTATTTCAGGTGGTTTAAGTGTTGTACCACTTCTTGTGGTAATGACTTTAGCTGTTTCATTCCTGGGGTTAGCATTTGTATCACTAGGTAAATTTCCCGGTTTTCTTTCACCTATTAACCTTGCTAGGTTACTTACTTCTTGTTCTAGATTTTGAATAGAAGCTTGTTGATTTCTAAATGCTTGAGCATTTTGTTCATTGGTTTGTTTTTGAGATGTGAAAAACTGCGTTTGAGTTTCAACTAGCTTCGTCATCATATCTTCTAAATTCGGCTTTTTATCATCGGTTTGTTGTGGTGGTTTGTTTTGAAAATTAGGTCTTTGCTGATTGTAAGTATTATTGGATACTTGTTGATTGCTAGGACCTTGTTGGTTGTTGTATGGAATATTTCGGTTATAATTCTGGTTTTGATTGTAAATCGGTCTTGGCGGTTGATAATTATTCTGATAATTATTTCCAGGCCTTTGGTTTATGTATGAAATATTCTCTCTTTGTTCCATTGTTAATTCAATACTTAGACAATCTTTTGTCAAATGTGGTCCTCCACACTGCTCACAACTAATTCGTATAGCATGAATATCTTTAGTCATTTTTTCCATTCGTCTCTCCACAGCATCTATCTTTGCGGAAATGGAATCTAAGTCATGGCTAGAATCGGCTCTAGCTGCTTTAGATGATCTAACGATATCTTTTTCTTGGTGCCACTCATGTGAGTGGGAAGCAGTGTTATCAATAATTTTGTAAGCATCAGTTTCGGTTTTCTTCATAATCGAACCACCAGCTGCTATATCTATGTCTTTTCTTGTAGTGATGTCGCATCCTTGGTAGAATATTTGTACTATTTGACAGGTGTCTAAACCATGTTGCGGACATCCTCTTAACAACTTTCCATATCTTGTCCACGCCTCATATAGAGTTTCATTTGGTTTCTGTGTGAACGTAACAATTTCTGCTTGAAGTCTTACGGCTTTAGATGCAGGAAAGAATTGTTTAAGAAATTTGTCAATTAAAACGTCCCATGTATCGATCGCCCCTTCAGGTAACGATTCCAACCAATCTTTGGCTTCTCCCTTTAAAGTCCAGGGAAATAACATGAGATATATCTGTTCATCCTCCACTTCTCGTATTTTAAATAGTGTGCAGATCCTATTAAAGGTACGTAGATGTTCATTTGGATCTTCCTTCGGCGCACCACTAAATTGGCATTGATTAGTCACCATGTGTAAAATTTGTCCTTTGATTTCATAATCTGGCGCATTAATGTCTGGATGAGTAATTGCGTGACCTTGGCCAGTGCGTTTAGCTCTCATTCGGTCTTCCATACTTAAAGGTTCCAGATTCTCCATAATTGAATTTGTTGAATCGGTATCACTAGATGATTCTGTTTTAATGGTTCGTTCCTCAACAATCTCTGTTTGAATGATTGGTGGTTCCGGAGGAAAGTTTAATGGTTCAGGATCTATGAACCGTTCCTGAATATTTTCTGGATTCTCAATTGTGAGGTTGGGTTCAAAAAATGGATTATCGGAAATTTGAACTGAAGTACTTGGTCGACTGGATGACGATTCTAAAGAAAAATCAACGGCGGTTATATTTGTTAAACGATGTCTTGATCGAGTTACAGGTGGTGAACGTACAAAAGGTGATGAACGTCTTGCTCGGTGCATTCACTGAATATCCTATTAGTTTTTAAAAGGAAAGAAAAATTATAATAAGTTATCCAATCAATAGACTTTTCTGATTTTGCCCACGTTTCGAATAGCCAAAAGATGCAGCAGAGGGGCAGGATTCGTTTGGTCTCAATATAATTGAGGACTGTTTGGCTCCAATAACCCGGTCCACGTACAAATCCAACTATTACTACGAACCAGAAAATTTTGATGTCTATTAATTTAACCACTTAAAATAAATTTTCGTAATTTTAAGAAATTTAGATAAGAAGTAGAAAAAATTCTAAGTCCTAAAAACTAGAATGGCGAGAAATAAGAGAGAAAAAGAGTTCGTCGAAAAAGGTCGAAAAAGAAAAAAATGGTTGAAAAATAAAAGTTGACGGAAAAATAAAAGAAACTTATAAAAACTTAAAAATACTTTACTAACCTAACCTTATTACTACAACTAACTTAAAATTATAATCGCAAATTGAAATTACTAATTGGAATGATAATTGGTACATAGTAAAAGGTGTCTAAAAATATTAAAGCTTACAGGAAAAACTAAATCCCAAATGGAAATAACTTAAAAAGAAACTAAAACTTAAAAAGGCGTCGCAAAATTCTAAAGCACCTAAATTTTAGTCTAAAGAAAAAGCACTTAAGGAATTCTACGGCAAAGCCTAAAAATCTAGGAGTAAAAATAACTATAGCAAAAACTAAGTTTAAAATCAAATATGAGCTAAA
Organism: Rutidosis leptorrhynchoides; assembly: GCF_046630445.1. NCBI lineage: Eukaryota > Viridiplantae > Streptophyta > Magnoliopsida > Asterales > Asteraceae > Rutidosis > Rutidosis leptorrhynchoides. Next base: position 113,325,012 of record NC_092341.1, read on the forward strand.
AATACAAATATTACGCTACAACGATTAAAAAGGTACAAAATATAAAAATATACAAAAAGTTGTAAAAAGTACAATTTTTATAAAAATATTATTTTTATATTATTTATTTAATAAAACTACTAATTTTACAATTTAATAAAAACTAATTAAAACTAAATACAACAAATTAAATAAAAAGTAAAAATAAAACTAAAACTAAAACTAATAATAATAATAATAATAATTAGGTTTTAATAATAATTAATTAATAATAACCGTAATTAATGCAGGTTTAGGGCTTCCTGTCGCCTGTCAGAAACCCTCCGCGAGTCGCGGCAATTAAAGAAGAAAACCCCGCGAGTCGCGGGGTTCAGAAATTCTGTTGACAGCTGATAATTTTTACGCGTTTTCTTTATTTTTATTTTTATTTTTTTTTATTTTTTTCTGTTTTTAATTTAAATAAACGATTTTAAAATAAAACTTATATTTTTATAAACTAAAATAGAAATAAAGAAACTTATAAAACTTAAATATTTACAAAATCTTAAAAATACATATATTTTTGTTTTTCTTTTTATATTTTTGAATAATTAAAACGTATTTCTACAAAAGCGAATTTTTAATAAAAGTAACTAAAAATCTTTTTTTTTTATATTAGCGTTGCGCTTCCGGCGTTTAAGAGTTTTTCCCCGGCAGCGGCGCCAAAAATATACTTGATGTTATGCGAGGTGTATATAAAATAGTTATTATTTTACTAGGAAACACTATTAAATACGATACAATTTTACACAAGATATTTATTTATTTATAGAATGGATATACTTAAACCTTGCTACAACACTTATAGGCAGTGTACCTAATCGTACAGTAGTGTAGTTTTTAGTAAGTCCGGTTCGTTCCACAGGGAAATCTTTAAACAAAGCTCAACGCTATATTAGTTTACTTTTATAAAAATACAAATATATATATATAAGTAATATTATTATTATAAAGGGGGGGTTTTACCGTTTAATGACCGGTTTGTCGATTTTAAGACTTTAGTCGCAGTTAAAACCTAATGTAAAATATAAAATAAATACAAGGCTTAAATTAAAGCGTAAAGTAAATAATGATAATGAAATTGCGAATAATAGAAGTGCGATAAAATAAAATTGCGATAATTAAAAAGTACGATAATTAAAAGTGCGATAAAATAAAATAACAATAAATAAAAGTGCGATAATTAGAAGTGCAATTAAATATAAAATAAAGGAAATTAAATATGAAATAAAAGAATTATGCTTATTTAAACTTCCGTAATCATGATGTTTGACGTGTTGATTTTAGTTTTATGCCCATGGGTTAATTGTCCTTTGTCCTGGATTATTTAATATGTCCGTCTGGTTTTTGTCCATAACAGTCCATCAGTCATAAATATAAATTGCAAGTGTCCTTGTCAAATTATTATTATACCCGAAGATAAATATTCCAACTAATTGGGGATTCGAATTGTAACAAGGTTTTAATACTTTGTTTAATGAATACACCAGGTTATCGACTGCGTGTAAACCAAGGTTTTACTACTTTGTTAACAATTACACCAATTACCCTTGAATGTAATTTCACCCCTGTTTTAATTATTCTAGTGGCTATTAATCCATTCCCGTGTCCGGTTAAATGAACGATTATTCGTACATATAAATACCCTGCCCATCGTGTCCGATCGAGTGTATATGGTAATTTATAGGGACGCCCAATTGTAAATCTTTATATTAACATTAACAAACTTCCATTTAGTTAAACAAATATAAAGCCCATTCATAGCCCATAGTCTAATTTCCATAAGTGTCGTTCTTTTGTCCAAACCCCAATTATGGTACAAAGCCCAATTACCCAATTTTAGTAATTAGCCCAACATCATGATTACTTCGTTTTAAATAAGCATAATAATAACTTAGCTACGAGACATTAATGTAAAAAGGTTGAACATAACTTACAATGATTAAAAATAGCGTAGCGTTACACGGACAGAATTTCGACTTACACCCTTACAACATTCGCTAACATACCCTTATTATTAGAATTATAATTAAAATTAAAATATAAATTATAAATATAAATATAAGTTTTACGTATGAAGAGGAAGAAAAAAGATGATATAATTTGATCAGAATTCGGTTGGCTTTATAGCCAGAGTTGAAAATTGGGGCTCCGCGACTCGCGGCAAAATGCCCTTAAAACTCCGCGAGTCGCGGAGATGTATTTACAGCTCACACCCTTGGAGTTTCTTGCTGCCGACGGTTTTTAATATATATATATAATATATATATAATTAATATAATTAATTATATATTATATTATATTTATATACATAGTTAACTTGTAATTTTTAGTCCGTTGTGTCGAGCGTTAAGAGTTGACTCTGGTCCCGGTTCCGGATTTTCGAACGTCCTCGCGTACAATTTAATATCTTGTACTTTGCGTTTTGAATCTTGTACTCTTGTGATTTCGAGACGTTTCTTATCAATAATTGGAACCTTTTCGATTGTCTTTTGTACTTTTGAGCTTTTTGGTCGTTTGCGTCTTCAATTCGTCGAATCTGTCTTTTGTCTTCACCTTTTATTATTTAAACGAATATCACTTGTAAATAGAACAATTGCAACTAAAAGCTTGTCTTTCTTGAGGAATAATGCTATGAAATATATGTTCGTTTTTAGCATTATCAAAGAAGATGGTCGAATTCGGGCTTAGTACGAGTTCTAAAGTTGTTCATCTACTCTCTAGCTACATTTTGATTGTAGTGGTAAGTCTTAACCTTGATTTCCTTGTTTTAATTGTGTAAGGGTTAGGGTTTGGGTTAGTAATGAACATAAAAACCCAATTGTTAGTGTTTTGGGGGGTTTTGGGTAAGTTTGGGTCATGAGGACTCAAAGATGACTAACCTAGGTTTGAAATGTCAAATTGTGTATATGGATCTTAAATGTTAGTAAATCACTAGCACACTTAGTGGTTAAAGTGAATGGGTGTATATGGGTATGATAGTGACCCAAATGAGTGTGTTAACCTTGAAATGGGTCAAATGAGTCTTTGATGACCTAATTGGGTTAATGGGTGCGAAAGTGTGATAACTTTGTGTTAAAAGGTGTATTAAGACCATAATCGAATTGTTTGTAAGGGTTTGACGAAATCCCGACCTAGTGTTAGAATGAATGGTGCAAATGGGTCACGTTTGCACTATGGGCCAAATGGCATTTGTATGGTGAATAAGTTGCTTGACCAACTTGAATGAATGTTTGATATATGTGCCTAATGTAATAGGTACGTTACCTTGAAGTTGCGAGCTTGGTTTATCAATTCACCAAAGACGTAAGGTGAGTGGAATAATTATGCGTGTACGTATATAATGTATTTATTTGTGTAGCGTGGGATGTGGAATTGTCGTGGTGTTCAAGACACCACATTCTACGTAACGAGTGGAATTGTCGCGGTGTTCAAGACACCACTCGTTGATTTGATTGACATGTGGAATAGTCGCGGTGTTTAAGACAACACATTGTCATGGGAGTGGAATTATCGCGGTGTTCAAGACACCACTCATTGGTTTGATTGACATGTGGAATTGTCGCGGTGTTCAAGACACCACATTGTCATGGGGGTGAAATTGTCGCGGTGTTCAAGACATCACCCGAGGGATTAGTGATTACGCGTCGTATGTACACTAATGGATGTTATGAACTCCGATGGTCTCTAGCGAGTACCGTTCCCTTGTACGATTGGTTAACCATGGTTGTGTGAATTTTATATTAGCATATTTAATTGTGAACTATATGCTTTTGGCGTCGCTAGCTTATTATGAATTGCGGTTATTGGTTTATGCATAATGTTTGCATAGTTGTCGAATTGCTAGCTTGTATGCGGTATTGTGTAAGTGATTGCAAGTAAGTAGGTTATATATGTATATGTATAATTATTGCATTCACTAAGCTTTAGCTTACCCTCTCGTTGTTTACCTTTTTAGGCTCCGGCGTGGACAAGGGCAAAGGTATTCGTTTGGAATAGTAGTGGCTCTCGGGGGTTTAGCTTTTTGGAAGTTCGGCCAAGATTTGGGTAGTTTAACCCCAAACACCATGCTCTAGTGTCGTTTTAAAATTAAACTAGTACGGTCGAAACTTGTATTTTTGAACGAAACTCGTAAAACGGCCGATGTGGGCACGATGTTGTAAAACTTGATTTTATTGTGGAAATCTCTTAGTTTAACTTATTATGACATGTTGTGAAAAGGTTTTCATTTAAAAGTGTCGGGAAACGGGTTTTCTGCTCATGTAAGTTGGACCCCGGAGATAGCAGACTTTAGTTCATTTGGACGCCGTCTCGATCTTCTGGACGCCGTCCAAGGCTTCTTTGCTGGACGCCGTTCAGAAGTCTGGACACCGTCCAGATGTATTGAAACAAAATTTTTTTTTGGGTCATATTTTTGGCGTATTAAGGTTTGGGTTGTTACATTTGCCCTTTTACTGCGCTTCTGGCGCAGAGGTTAAACTTGTGTTCTCCCAACTCGATTACCCACTTTGTTAATCGTTCCGGTGTTTCTGGTTTATACAAGATTTGTCGAATAGGCTGATCTGTAAATACCACTATGGGATGGGCTTGGAAGTATCGCCGCAACCGTCGCGCGGTGATCACGAGCGCGTACATGAACTTTTCAATTGGCTGATAGTTCAGCTCACTCTCAGTCAGCGCTTTGCCAGCAATGTCTGCACCCCATCCCTTTCAGCGATCAAGACCAAGCTAACAGCTTCTTGTGCAATTGCTAAATACAAGATGAGGGTTTCCCTAGCAATTGGCACGGTTAAAGTGGGGAGGCTTTTAAGCAGCGCGTTCATTTCTTGAAATGCCTTTTCAGCCTCCTCTGTCCATTTTAAGTCAGATCTTTTCGCGTAGTTCTTTAGCGTGCTGAAGAAAGGGAGAGATATTTCAGCTGCTTTTGACAAGAACCTAGTTAACGCGGGAAGTTTTCCATTGAGATTTTGAACATGTTTCTTAGTTTTTATAGATGGTATGCGTTCAATAGCTTCGATCTTTTTTGGGTTAGCTTTGATTCCCCTAGTGGTGATTACGTGCCCTAAGAATGATCCTTTTTCTTCTCCGAAACTACACTTTGATGGTTTGAGTTTCATGTTAACGTTGCGCAGTGTGTCGAAAGTTTCGAGGATGTCTGCTAGCAGCTGTTCCACACTGTTACTTTTGATTACCAAGTCATCGACATATGCTTCCAGGTTGCGACCAATCTGCTTAGCGAAGGTCGTGTCGATCATGCGCTGATAAGTGGCGCCAGCATTTTTATGTCCGAACGACATTTTTGTGTAACAGTATATGCCATGGTCCGTGTGAAACACTGTCTTTTCTTTGTCTTCCTCTGCAATGGGGATTTGATGATATCCCTTGTACGCATCTAAGAAACACTTAAACTTGAATCCTGCGAGAGACTCAACCTTCCAATCGATTTCGGTAGAGGGTAGTTATCCTTCGGGCACACTTTATTAATATCTTTGAAGTCGACACATAAGCGCCACGATCCATAGGCGTTAGGTACCAGGACCGGATTAGCCACCCACGTTTGATAATTGACGTTGCGAAAAATGTTTGCCTTAACCAGCTTATTTACTTCTCCGCGCAGCCATTCGCTCCTGTCGGGCGCCATGAGCCTCTTCTTTGGCCGAACAGGTGTCATGTTCACGTTAGCGTTAAGGTGATGTTGCGCGACATTTCGCGGAACGCCTGTCATATCTGCGTCGCGCCAGTAAAATACATCCAAGCTTGTCATAAGGATATTGCGCAACTTGGCTTGCTTTTCCTTCGTCAAACCCACTCCTATTTTCACATTCTGATCTGGGTAAGTGGGGTTTATCACGATGAGGTATCCCGGCGATGTCTGACCCCCTAACTTTTCTTCTTGTTTTATTGTGATCAAAGCATATAATGCTTCAAATGGGTTTGACTCGAGAGTAACAACTCCTTGCTTTTTAGAATACTAATCCATGAACCATTGATGGTATTGCTCCAAACCTTTGAAGGGATATTTTATCAAGTATGGCGTTATACCTGGAGCTTGTACGCATTACAAAGAATTCGATGTCTTCGGTGCGCGTCTTAGACTTGTCCTTACGATCCGCAACTCTAGTTTCAGATCCAGGGTACCTATCGGCCACGCTGATTCCCCTGAGAATCCAGAGAGTACCATGGTTGAGGTCCGATAGCTTGATTTACAGACTCTGGAAATTGTCTGAAACATTGCTCATACATGATATCAACGCTGCTACCGGTATCCATATGCAAACGTCTTATCCTGTACCCAGATTCAGGTAGGTACCCCTGAAATACTATGGGCGTGCATGACGTATTGTTCAACCAGATAGCAGGGAAAGAGATTCCTGTAATCTCTTTGCCTATTTGGTCAGCTTTGCATTTTCCATCTCTGTACGATGAGATAGTGGTCATATTTGCATACGCCTCTCTTTCGACCGCTTGTTATGGGTAGTGCAACGAAAACTGAGAAGAGAAAATCGAAAAACGTTATGAACAATAAAAGAAAAGGATATATTTAAATCTTTTAACTTTGGAGTCCAATGGATGGTGCCTTTTGATCAAGCATAAATTAGTCCAAGGGGTTCAGTTCATGCAAGATCAATAATAAAGGAGGATTTAAGGGTTCCTTGAGTTTAACTCTCTGGTTGGAGTACCATGAATAACCCTCATACGAGATGATGATCTCAGAAAGGGTCGTTAAACATGACCCACCATCATTCGGGTTAACCGGAGACGCTGGCTCGTTGGACGGTGTTAGGATTTGATGTTCAAAGAACGTTACCTGAGAACCGTTTTTTTATGATTACGCAGATAGAGTGCTGTGAATGGATAGTGCTTTTTCTCTCTATCTTGAATGGGATGTTTGTGATGTTGGATGTGAGTATTTATAGGTAAGAGTAGTTTTCGTTTTACTCTGCCATGTAGGCGACAAGAAAGGGGGTGGGGATAGAATGGTAAAGAATACTACTATTCTGTCGCATGGATCGTGTACTCACGTGGTCCCCTCCATATCGTGCTATTTTGCCACATCCTGCCACGTATGATTACTGAGATTCCATCCTTAGTATCTTGTAATGTCTTTTGTCTTATTCAGCCTCCATAATCATTTCGCGTATTCTCCTGATGTCGCAATGCTCGACGCGTGATGTCATTAGCCGAATCGCGCCATACACTGCGCCACTAGTCTTTGGGGTCGGTCAAGCAAGACTACGCGGTCATAAGCTTGCACGATATGTTAGCGTGTTTTTTGCGCATCATTATTTAGTTAAGGTAACTGATAAAAAAATATCCACCCTGAATCAATTTAACCCAATCGTTCCTGGCCCCGATGATAAAGCCAACACTCCTTTGTAAGATAAAGTTTCGATTTACGAAAGCTCTCTTTACCATGGCAACTTTAGGATTTTGTTAACTTACTTCTTCTAAGAGTGTTACATTTGTATAACGTAGGAATAGGTTAATTAACCCTTAAGGGTAAAGTTATATTGTTTGATTTATATGCGCGAGCATGTGGCGAAGTACCCCTTCTAGATGTTTTCCATATTATTTTCAAACTCTCCATTCACCACGATAGCATGGTTTCTTTTATGTCACGTGCTAAATTTATTAGCACACCAAAGACTGGCATACCTAGGTAGAAAAAAATCCTTTTTCGTTGTTGAATAAGTTATTGCCAAAGTCATGCCACATACGCCTATCTGGCAAGAAAAAAACAGCTGCCCATTTCAATACATGTCCAAAACTTAACCCCGATGCAATGCATCTTTTCTAACTCTGTAAGAATGCAGACCTTCAATTGCACCCTTATGGAAATACCCCTCGACTCATGGGTGGGATATCCACTTACTGGCCCCAGAAACACTTAAAGCCTCGAAATGAAGATGCAATAGAAATAATATATAAAACACTAGCATTTTATATAAAAAAATGTTTAACAATTATGTTTAACATATTTTCCAGCTCCTATTTTTCTTTTAGAAATGAAGCTTGACGATTGGTTCATGATTGTTCCATATTTACAAAGTATTCCTCGACACACATTCCTTTTATGGCTCGCAATCAAGAAAAAATTAAAGAAACATGATCGTTTACATGAATGGGAGATGCAGGAGGGTATCAGCTTGGTATGTTTCTTTTACACAAATTTTGCTAAAACTCAAGAGCATTTGTTCTTCGTGTGTGGTTATACAGCTTCGGTTTGGGCGAAGGTTAAAATAATGATTCAATTGTCTCTCAACAGCGCGCAATGTCAGAATATTATCAACATTCTGCAACCAAATGATGCTAGAAATTGTGTGAATGCGGAAGTGTCGAAGCTTGTGTTTGCTGCTACGATTTCTTTGTATGGCAAGAATGTTAGGATTTAGGACTCAAACAAGACAGGTGATTTATACTAATCATCACACCCACGAACGACAAATGAATAATAAAGCATAAATAAATAAAGATAAACGACACGGGATTTAACGTGGTTATATCCCAACTTCAAAACACGGCAAAGGGTTTACTCCACGGGCCCAAATCAGAGATTTTTCACTATAAATTTCGTGCAAATATTGTATGGGTTATATATGGTGTTTATATAGGCAAATCTAAACAAGGACACAACTTAACGAGCAAGAAAACTCAATTCTATAATTTTCTCCCGTCTTGACGAACCTCGTGACCGCAATAGAATTCTTATGGTTGCGAGTTTTGTTTTCTCAGCATACCATTTCTCTTATGTGATTCTTGCGACCATAACTCTAAACTCGCGGTCACAAGTTTCACAGATTCAGAAAACCTTATTTAATTCGAACTTCGCACTCTGAAAAATCTCCCACTCGAAGGAGACATTCAACAACCTTCGCCATCCCGTCAGTATGTTTAAACAAACCCACAATAACTCTAGACTAGCCGATTACTAACTCATTTTGATACCGCTGGATGAGACACACGAATCACGCCGCACTTCATTCATTAGTCTACGAGCAAGTGAAGTCTTTCGACACCAAAAAACACTGCTGAGCGATAATCCAAACTCTTAGTTACTAGCTTGGGCCATCTCGGTTTTTATCGCTACCATCTTCTAACACGAAGATAATATTCTTACACTAGAAGACCAATTGAAGTGAACGAGACTTCAACCTTAGGATTCTTCATGAGACAACACCGCCTCACACATCGATCTAGACATGTCTAATCCCGAAGACACATGTCAACAATCACTCATACAGATTATACCCGTCTATCTATGATTTCCTTCACCAACAAAAAAGGAACCCCAACAGACACCTTTGTAGACTATCCTTCAAGATACCCTAGTGAGAACGCAATCACCACCTTCCAGTCTACCACCTTTTCAACTTTCCGCTTACTCGTTGGTACACTAACCTGCTCATAGCGCTATGAATTTCACAAACCCCATATTCTCACCCAAGCACACTCCCACAATACGATCCAGAATCAAACTGCAGCTTTGAGAATACACTTGGTTCGTATTACCGGTCAGTCACAAATTACGTTTTCATCAGCGAGTAGAACAAGTATTCGAAGCCATAGTATTACCAAAAAATAACACACTAATCTTGAGAACATTGGAGAAACAAGTCGCTCAACCATCTCCACAACTCCACTAGTTGTCTAACTCCCATTACCTCGATAACTTCCGTTAGTTACCAAACTCAAACCGAGTTCCTGATACCCTCAACGATCCTAGCAAACTCAAGTTACGGGACTTACGCGATTATCCGCCTCTCTTCCAATCACCTAAAGACTTCTAATTGATCACCCTTGAAAAAGAACCGCTCCCTTTGTTGAAACATCAACCAATACCTGAGTAACCATTGAACGCTATCTATCTGACTCCCTTCGACATTCAATTTCTTTTTGTGACAAGGAACTCTAATCCGCCCACATACTCCATAGATCATGGAATATCCGACCATAAACTTGGTCACCCCGTTTCAAAACACGTAACCAACAAACTTCCCCCGATAGCTCCCACTATCGACTTTCCAAACCGATGCACCTCTTTCATTACAACACCTCCCAAATCTGAGTTAAACCACCCTACTGAGCTCTCATAATAAACACACATCTCAAAAAACATAGCTCGTATCATTCGAAGTTTCCGTGACAAAACCATCTCTCGCTCGCGTCATCAAACCCGAAAAATGTCATCCTGAAAACTGCCCATATTCAAAAAATCGTATCTCAAGATCCAACGGTCAGATCAGCCTCAAACGTTTACCACATATAGACTAGTGTGTCTACTATTAACACGCAAAAAATCAAGTCGATCCAGCGATTAACCAACCCACAACAAATTTTTTCTATAGTATCTCTCGAAACTCTGAATTTGAAAGGTTAATCATTCTTTCGCACGGGATCGCGAAGAACGAGAACTCAGATCCGTCACCCGGATCTCCCAAAAAAATATCTCCGCAATGAACTCATCGACCCGACCTATGACTCCGTACCCTTCGCGAAAAAGAACCACCATCATCATAAAAACGACGCATATGATTGCATGATAACTTTTAGAACTGTTACCCGAATTCCGATGTGATCAACTCACCCGAATACATAGACATATCCATGAGTTCATCACGACCAACTCAGTCATCTAGTCTGGATACATGTTGCAAGACAAATCCCTAGCACGTCGTTTAACCTAAACCAAAAAATGAATCTGACTAGCAACAATTTCTGTTTTTGTCTTCTTGCTTCCAACTCGACATCGCTCGCAAACTCGAAACATTGAGCTCATATACCACTTGTTAGGTTTTAGGACCCAAACAAGACATATGATTTATACTAATCACCACACCCATGAATGACAAACAAATAATAAAGCATAAATAAATAAAGATCAACGACACAGGATTTAACGTGATTATATCCCAACTTGAAAACAAGGAGAAGGGTTTACTTCACGGGTGCAAACCAGATATTTTTCGCTATAAACTTCGTGCACATATTGTATGGGTTACATAGTGAAATGCCCCGTTCATATTAATTATAAACGTTTCATATTAATTGGTTTCTTTGCGAGGTTTTGACCTCTATATGAGACGTTTTTCAAATCTTGCATTCGTTTTTAAAACAACCATAACCTTTATTATTGAATAAAGGTCTTAATGACATAATTTAGATTGTCTATCAAAGACAATCTCCTCAAATAAATAAGTTTTTACACAACCCATTACAATATGATCAAATATATTACAACAAATACTCCGAATGCAAATTTAAACAATATAAACAATTATGCCGACTCCAAATCTTGACCTTGGGTTGGCATACGACAGCGGAAGCGTTTTTAATATTCACCTAAGGATAAACATGCTTAAAATGTCAACAAAAATGTTGGTGAGTCATAGGTTTAATTTCTATATAATAATCATAACATTTAATAAGCCACAAGATTTCATTTAATTAAATGCGCAAGATCATTACAACTGCAATAATCATTCATACGATGAGTCGCCTGGTAACCGACCTTAACATAGAGCGCTTAAGATATCTGGCATCATACATTCCACTATTCAAATGTATGACAAGAACCCTTCGAAGTACTAAAGCATTTCCACTATTCGAAAATGGGGGTGGTTGGTGCCCGTAGATCTACCTTTAGAATTCGCTTCAATTAGTGTTTTTCACTAATTCTTAGGTTACCAAGCATAATAATAATAAGTACAGATATCCGGTATAACAAAACAATCGTAGAATGTAGTTACATGAACTTGTGCTTATTTTGTAAAATATTTATAAATTTTGCATGTATTCTCATCCCAAAAAAATTTAGATAGTAAAAATGGGACTATAACTCACTTGTGATGATTTCCGAATAGATGGTGATAAGACTTGGCCTTTTGACAAATTCACGAACCTAATAATAATATTCTTGTGCCAAGATATATATATATATATATATATATATATATATATATATATATATATATATATATATATATATATATATATATATATATATATATATATATATATATATATATATATATATAAAATTAATATTCCATACTTATGATACTTGTGATAATTTTAATTGTCCATTGTTAGTAGTCCAACGTTCGTAGTCCAATAGTCCAATAGTCCAACAGTATAAATGTATATATAAATATAAATGCGTATATTGTATTAGAATTCACTAACACTATAATATATTGTCTTAATATAATAAGACACATAATATGTATATTGTCTGAAGCAATCCGCGACCCATTGTATACATGTCTCAGGCTCGATCACAACTCAAAGTATATAATATTTTGGAATCCACTTCGACCCACAGCTAACTCGAGATTACTGCCAATGGTGTCTAATAGATCGTTCCAATAATATATATAGAAGAAGTCAAAATGATATGTCAAAACTTTGTATACGAATCCACGGTGATCAAGTCATATATATATATATATATATATATATATATATATATATATATATATATATATATATATATATATATATATATATATATATATATATATATATATATATATATGGTGCCTTACGATCTTTATTAAGACTATAATATATTGTCGTAGAACTTAATCATGACTATTATAAATTGTATTTCCATAAGTTCGGGAACAAGACATGTATAAATACATGTAGGATACAAGGTAAGTTAGCTAGGATAAGGTTAGCATCCATTTTTATAAATCATGTCAGTAGCTAAAAATTAAGAAAAATATCCAATTTTGTTTTACCCATAATTTCTTCGTTACAAATCCGTTTTGAGTGATTCGAGTTGCCATGGTTTTGTATCGAATTCAAAATTATTAATCTTAATAGAAAAAGTATAGATTTATAGTCAAAAATACAGCTTGGGTGTCAAATAAGAGAAGATAGTCATATCCGTCGTAAGAACGACATCTTGATGACCCTTTTAAAAAACATACTTCCACTTAGAGTTTAACCATGGATTTTGGATATATTTCATATCCATATAAAATAAGATTTTTTACCAAAGGAAATCTTTTAATTCAAAGTTTAAGAAAGGTTTTTAAAATTAAACCCAAAACAGCCCCCGTTCGACTAAGACGGCGTATATTCGATTTTAAGGTGTTCTTCGTGTTTACAAGTTTTATATTCTTATGTTAGCTTAACATACTGTCATAATACATGTGTTGAAGTATTTTAAAAGTCAAGTTAGAAGGATTAAGTTTATTTGCAAATAAGTTTAGAAATAATCTAAACTATGTTCTTGTTGTTATTAGTTATAACTCAAAATAAGATAGCTATATGAATACGAATCGAATAAGATTATGAATAAGGTTACTACCTCAAATCAAATGAGTAAAGTTGCTGGAGAAATAAGGAGAATATCTTGAGTTCAAAGATACCCTTGATGGCTTGGAATTCTTGAAGTGTTCTTGATCAAGCTTTGTTATGATGATTATAACTTGGATTATGAGACCAATACTTGCTGAATTGAATGGAGGTTTAAGAGAGTGTTTGAGTTTAGAGAGTAAAATGATGTAGTTAATTGGAATGAAATGTATGGTTATTTATCCTACATGTTGGCATCAAAATGGGGACAACAACATGGCTCCATGGTTTGTAATTTTATGCATTTAGTCATACTAGTTTCCAAGCCATGGTTCCCACAAGTCTACATCATATTTATACATGTCTCACAACTGATTGAGGGCTGCTAATATCAATGATTTGGTATGTATATACCTATAGTAAATACGTATAGAAGCTGGGTATTATACGGGTATAAATACCGTATGAATACAAATAGGATTCTTGATAAAATTGAATGAGAAAATGAGTATAGCTATCTTTATTGAGTATAAATATATTGATAAATATTATTAAGTCTTTAAAAAGTGTATTAATACATAATAATACAATACATATACATACATTTTAATTTAGAAGTTATTACAACGTTAATCGTTATATATATGTATATAGTCTTGAAGTCTTTAAGTTAGTAATCTCATTTTATGTATATAACCAATTGTTATTATATATAATGAGATACTTAAATATCATTTTAACAAATCATAAGTATATATATCCATATATACATCATTATATAATTATTTCAAATTATGATGTTCGTGAATCGTCAGACAGACTGGGTGGTCAAACATTTGCATAAAATCCATTTCAAAAATATATATATTGACAAGTTTGATTGCTTAACATGTTGGAAATATTTAATTATGTAAATATTAATCTTCAATATATTATCAGAAAAATCCGGGTCGTTACATTACACACCCGTTAAATTAAATTTCGTCCCGAAATTTAGAATAGTACCTAGTTAACGTGCGATATCGGAAAAAAAATGTGGGTACTTCAGCTTCATTTGGTCTTCTCGTTCCCAAGTGAATTCAGGTCCTCTACGAGCATTCCACCGAACCTTAACTGAAATGTCCAGTCCTTATTGATTAAAAACGTTCCATATTAATTGATTTCGTTGCGAGGTTTTGACCTCTATATGAGACGTTTTTCAAAGACTGCATTCATTTTAAAACAAACCATAACCTTTATTTCATCAATAAAGGTTTAAAAAGCTTTACGTAGATTATCAAATAATGATAATCTAAAATATCCTGTTTACACACGACCATTACATAATGGTTTACAATACAAATATGTTACAACAAAATAAGTTTCTTGAATGCAGTTTTTACACAATATCATACAAGCATGGACTCCAAATCTCGTCCTTATTTAAGTATGCGACAGCGGAAGCTCTTAATAATCACCTGAGAATAAACATGCTTAAAATGTCAACAAAAATGTTGGTAAGTTATAGGTTTAACCTATATATATCAAATCATAATAATAGACCACAAGATTTCATATTTCAATACACATCCCATACATAGAGATAAAAGTCATTCATATGGTGAACACCTGGTAACCGACATAACAAGATGCATATATAAGAATATCCCCATCATTCCGGGACACCCTTCGGATATGATATAAATTTCGAAGTACTAAAGTATCCGGTACTTTGGATGGGGTTTGTTAGGCCCAATAGATCTATCTTTTGGATTCGCGTCAATTAGGGTGTCTGTTCCCTAATTCTTAGATTACCAGACTTAATAAAAAGGGGCATATTCGATTTCGATAATTCAACCATAGAATGTACTTTCACGTACTTGTATCTATTTTTAAATCAATTATAAAACCTGCATGTATTCTCATCCCAAAAATATTAGATTTTAAAAGTGGGACTATAACTCACTTTCACAGATTTTTACTTCGTCGGGAAGTAAGACTTGGCCACTGGTTGATTTACGAACCTATAACAATATATACATATATATCAAAGTATGTTCAAAATATATTTACAACACTTTTAATATATTTTGATGTTTTAAGTTTATTAAGTCAGCTGTCCTCGTTAGTAACCTACAACTAGTTGTCCACAGTTAGATGTACAGAAATAAATTGATATATATTATCATGAATCAATCCACGACCCAGTGTATACGTATCTCAGTATTGATCACAACTCAAACTATATATATTTTGGAATCAACCTCAACCCTGTATAGCTAACTCCAACATTCACATATAGAGTGTCTATGGTTGTTCCGAAATATATATAGATGTGTCGACATGATAGGTCGAAACATTGTATACATGTCTATGGTATCTCAAGATTACATAATATACAATACAAGTTGATTAAGTTATGGTTGGAATAGATTTGTTACCAATTTTCACGTAGCTAAAATGAGAAAAATTATCCAATCTTGTTTTACCTATAACTTCTTCATTTTAAATCCGTTTTGAGTGAATCAAATTGCTATGGTTTCATATTGAACTCTATTTTATGAATATAAACAGAAAAAGTATAGGTTTATAGTCGTAAAAATAAGTTACAAGTCGTTTTTGTAAAGGTAGTCATTTTAGTTGAAAGAACGACGTCTAGATGACCATTTTAGAAAACATACTTCCACTTTGAGTTTAATCATAATTTTTGGATATAGTTTCATGTTCATAATAAAAATCATTTTCTCAGAATAACAACTTTTAAATCAAAGTTTATCATAGTTTTTAATTAACTAACCCAAAACAGCCCGCGGTGTTACTACGACGGCGTAAATTCGGTTTTACGGTGTTTTTCGTGTTTCCAGGTTTTAAATCATTAAGTTAGCATATCATATAGATATAGAACATGTGTTTAGTTGATTTTAAAAGTTAAGTTAGAAGGATTAACTTTTGTTTGCGAACAAGTTTAGAATTAACTAAACTATGTTCTAGTGATTACAAGTTTAAACCTTCGAATAAGATAGCTTTATATGTATGAATCGAATGATGTTATGAACATCATTACTACCTTAAGTTCCTTGGATAAACCTACTGGAAAATAGAAAAATGGATCTAGCTTCAACGGATCCTTGGATGGCTCGAAGTTCTTGAAGCAGAATCATGACACGAAAACAAGTTCAAGTAAGATCATCACTTGAAATAAGATTGTTATGGTTATAGAAATTGAACCAAAGTTTGAATATGATTATTACCTTGTATTAGAATGATAACCTACTGTAATAAACAAAGATTTCTTGAGGTTGGATGATCACCTTACAAAATTGGAAGTGAGCTAGCAAACTTGAAAGTATTCTTGATTTTATGTAACTAGAACTTGTAGAATTTATGAAGAACACTTAGAAATTGAAGATAGAACTTGAGAGAGATCAATTAGATGAAGAAAATTGAAGAATGAAAGTTTTTGTAGGTGTTTTTGGTCGTTGGTGTATGGATTAGATATAAAGGATATGTAATTTTGTTTTCATGTAAATAAGTCATGAATGATTACTCATATTTTTGTAATTTTATGAGATATTTCATGCTAGTTGCCAAATGATGGTTCTCACATGTGTTAGGTGACTCACATGGGCTGATAAGAGCTAATAATTGGAGTGTATATACCAATAGTACATACATCTAAAAGCTGTGTATTGTACGAGTACGAATACGGGTGCATACGAGTAGAATTGTTGATGAAACTGAACGAGGATGTAATTGTAAGCATTTTTGTTAAGTAGAAGTATTTTGATAAGTGTATTGAATTCTTTCAAAAGTGTATAAATACATATTAAAACACTACATGTATATACATTTTAACTGAGTCGTTAAGTCATCGTTAGTCGTTACATGTAAGTGTTGTTTTGAAACCTTTAGGTTAACGATCTTGTTAAATGTTGTTAACCCAATGTTTATAATATCAAATGAGATTTTAAATTATTATATTATCATGATATTATCATGTATGAATATCTTTTAATATGATATATACATATTAAATGTTTTTACAACGATAATCGTTACATATATGTCTCGATTAAAAATCATTAAGTTAGTAGTCTTGTTTTTACATATGTAGTTCATTGTTAATATACTTAATGATATGTTTACTTATCATAGTATCATGTTAACTATATATATATCCATATATATGTCATCATATAGTTTTTACAAGTTTTAACGTTCGTGAATCACCGGTCAACTTGGGTTGTCAATTGTCTATATGAAACATATTTCAATTAATCAAGTCTTAACAAGTTTGATTGTTTAACATGTTGGAAACATTTAATCATGTAAATATCAATCTCAATTAATATATATAAACATGGAAAAGTTCGGGTCACTACAGTACCTACCCGTTAAATAAATTTCGTCCCGAAATTTTAAGCTGTTGAAGGTGTTGACGAATCTTCTGGAAATAGATGCGGGTATTTCTTCTTCATCTGATCGTCACGCTCCCAGGCGAACTCGGGTCCTCTACGAGCATTCCATCGAACCTTAACAATTGGTATCTTGTTTTGCTTAAGTCTTTTAACCTCACGATCCATTATTTCGACGGGTTCTTCGATGAATTGAAGTTTTTCGTTGATTCGGATTTCATCTAACGGAATAGTGAGATCTTCTTTAGCAAAATATTTCTTCAAATTCGAGACGTGGAAAGTGTTATGTACAGCCGCGAGTTGTTGAGGTAACTCAAGTCGGTAAGCTACTGGTCCGACACGATCAATAATCTTGAATGGTCTAATATACCTTGGATTTAATTTCCCTCGTTTACCAAATCGAACAACGCCTTTCCAAGGTGCAACTTTAAGCATGACCATCTCTCCAATTTCAAATTCTATATCTTTTCTTTTAATGTCAGCGTAGCTCTTTTGTCGACTTTGGGCGGTTTTCAACCGTTGTTGAATTTGGAAGATCTTCTCGGTAGTTTCTTGTATAATCTCCGGACCCGTAATCTGTCTATCCCCCACTTCACTCCAACAAATCAGAGACCTGCACTTTCTACCATAAAGTGCTTCAAACGACGCCATCTCAATGCTTGAATGGTAGCTGTTGTTGTAGGAAAATTCTGCTAACGGTAGATGTCGATCCCAACTGTTTCCGAAATCAATAACACATGCTCGTAGCATGTCTTCAAGCGTTTGTATCGTCCTTTCACTCTGCCCATCAGTTTGTGGATGATAGGCAGTACTCATGTCTAGACGAGTTCCTAATGCTTGCTGTAATGTCTGCCAGAATCTTGAAATAAATCTGCCATCCCTATCAGAGATAATAGAGATTGGTATTCCATGTCTGGAGATGACTTCCTTCAAATACAATCGTGCTAAATTCTCCATCTTGTCATCTTCTCTTATTGGCAGGAAATGTGCTGATTTGGTGAGACGATCAACTATTACCCAAATAGTATCAAAACCACTTGCAGTCCTTGGCAATTTAGTGATGAAATCCATGGTAATGTTTTCCCATTTCCATTTCGGGATTTCGGGTTGTTGAAGTAGATCTGATGGTTTCTGATGCTCAGCTTTGACCTTAGAACACATCAAACATTCTCCTACGTATTTAGCAACATCAGCTTTCATACCCGGCCACCAAAAATGTGTCTTGAGATCCTTGTACATCTTCCCCGTTCCAGGATGTATTGAGTATCTGGTTTTATGAGCTTCTCTAAGTACCATTTCTCTCATATCTCCAAATTTTGGTACCCAAATCCTTTCAGCCCTATACCGGGTTCCGTCTTCCCGAATATTAAGATGCTTCTCTGATCCTTTGGGTATTTCATCCTTTAAATTTCCCTCTTTTAAAACTCCTTGTTGCGCCTCCTTTATTTGAGTAGTAAGGTTAGTGTGAATCATTATATTCATAGATTTTACTCGAATGGGTTCTCTATCCTTTCTGCTCAAGGCGTCGGCTACCACATTTGCCTTCCCCAGGTGGTAACGAATCTCAAAGTCGTAATCATTCAACAATTCAATCCACCTACGCTGCCTCATATTCAGTTGTTTCTGATTAAATATGTGTTGAAGACTTTTGTGGTCGGTATATATAATACTTTTGACCCCATATAAGTAGTGCCTCCAAGTCTTTAATGCAAAAACAACCGCGCCTAATTCCAAATCATGCATCGTATAATTTTGTTCGTGAATCTTCAATTGTCTAGACGCATAAGCAATCACCTTCGTCCGTTGCATTAATACACAACCGAGACCTTTCTTTGATGCGTCACAATAAATCACAAAATCATCATTCCCTTCAGGCAATGACAATATAGGTGCCGTAGTTAGCTTTTTCTTCAATAATTGAAACGCCTTCTCTTGTTCATCCTTCCATTCAAATTTCTTCCCTTTATGCGTTAATGCAGTCAAGGGTTTTGCTATTTTGGAGAAATCTTGGATGAATCTTCTGTAGTAACCAGCCAATCCTAAAAATTGACGTATATGCTTCGGAGTTTTTGGGGTTCCCCACTTTTCAACGGTTTCGATCTTTGCCGGGTCCACCTGGATACCTTCTTTGTTCACTATGTGACCGAGGAATTGAACTTCTTCAAACGAAAATGCACACTTTGAAAACTTAGCGTACAGTTTTTCTTTCCTCAATACTTCTAGCACTTTTCTCAAATGTTCTTCGTGCTCTTGATCATTCTTTGAGTAAATAAGTATGTCATCGATGAAAACAATGACAAACTTGTCAAGATATGGCCCACACACTCGGTTCATAAGGTCCATGAACATAGCTGGTGTGTTAGTCAATCCAAACGGCATAACCATAAACTCGTAATGACCATAACGCGTCCTAAAAGAAGTTTTTGGAATATCATCCTCCTTTACTCGCATTTGATGATATCCAGAACGTAAATCGATCTTCGAATAAACCGACGAGCCTTGTAGTTGATCAAATAAGTCGTCAATTCTCGGCAGTGGATAACGGTTTTTGATGGTAAGTTTGTTCAACTCTCTGTAGTCAATACACAACCTAAATGTACCATCCTTCTTCTTGACAAACAAAACAGGAGCTCCCCATGGTGATGTGCTTGGTCGACTGAAACCACGTTCTAATAGTTCTTGCAGTTGGCTTTGCAGTTCTTTCATCTCGCTGGGTGCGAGTCTGTAAGGAGCACGAGCTATTGGTGCAGCTCCTGGTACAAGATCTATTTGAAATTCAACGGATCGATGTGGGGGTAATCCAGGTAATTCTTTCAGAAATACATCGGGAAATTCTTTTGCAATGGGAACATCATTGATGCTCTTTTCTTCAGTTTGTACTTTCTCGACGTGTGCTAGAACAGCATGGCAACCTTTTCTTATTAGTTTTTGTGCCTTCAAATTACTAATAAGATGTAGCTTCGTGTTGCCCTTTTCTCCGTACACCATTAAGGGTTTTCCTTTTTCTCGTATAATGCGAATTGCATTTTTGTAACAAACGATCTCTGCTTTCACTTCTTTCAACCAGTCCATACCGATTATCACATCAAAACTCCCTAACTCTACTGGTATCAAATCAATCTTAAATGTTTCGCTAACCAGTTTAATTTCTCGATTCCGACATATATTATCCGCTGAAATTAATTTACCATTTGCTAATTTGAGTAAAAATTTACTATCCAAAGGCGTCAATGGACAACTTAATTTAGCACAAAAATCTCTACTCATATAGCTTCTATCCGCACCCGAATCAAATAAAACGTAAGCAGATTTATTGTCAATAAGAAACGTACCCGTAACAAGCTCCGGGTCTTCCTGTGCCTCTGCCGCATTAATATTGAAAACTCTTCCGCGGCCTTGTCCATTCGTGTTCTCCTGGTTCGGGCAATTTCTAATAATGTGGCCCGGTTTTCCACATTTATAACAAACTACATTGGCATAACTTGCTCCGACACTACTTGCTCCGCCATTACTCGTTCCGACACCATTTGTTCCTTTCGTTCTATTAACCCCTGGTCCGTAGACCTCACACTTCGCCGCGCTATGACCATTTCTTTTAAACTTGTTGCAAAATTTGGTACAGAACCCCGAGTGATACTTTTCACACCTTTGGCATAGCTGCTTCTGATTGTTGTTGTTGTTGCGGTTATTATTGTTGCTGGGATGATTGTTGTAGTTGCTGTTGTTGTTGTTGTTGTTGTTGTTGTTGTTGTTGTTGTTGGGCCGTTTGTTGTAGTTGCGATTGATGTTTCGATTGTTGGGATAATTGTTGCGATTATTGTTGTAATTGCTGTTGTTGTTGTATTGGTGATTCTTATCACCGTTTTCCTCCCACTTTCTTTTGACTTGCTTCACATTGGCCTCTTTAGCAGTTTGTTCTTTAATTCTTTCTTCAATCTGGTTCACTAGTTTGTGAGCCATTCTACATGCCTGTTGTATGGAGGCAGGCTCGTGTGAACTTATATCTTCTTAGATTCTTTTCGGTAATCTTTTCACAAACGCGTCGATCTTCTCTTCCTCATCTTCGAATGCTCCCGGACACAATAGGCACAATTCTGTGAATCGTCTTTCGTACGTGGTAATATCAAATCCTTGGGTTCGTAACCCTCTAAGTTCTGTCTTGAGCTTATTGACCTCGGTTCTGGGACGGTACTTCTCGTTCATCAAGTGCTTGAATGCTGACCACGGTAGTGCGTACGCATCGTCTTGTCCCACTTGCTCTAGATAGGTATTCCACCATGTTAACGCAGAACCTGTGAAGGTATGTGTAGCGTACTTCACTTTGTCCTCTTCAGTACACTTACATATGGCAAACACCGATTCGACCTTCTCGGTCCACCGTTTCAATCCGATCGGTCCTTCGCTTCCATCAAATTCCAAAGGTTTGCAGGCAGTGAATTCTTTGTAGGTGCATCCTACACGATTTCCTGTACTGCTAGATCCAAGGTTATTGTTGGTATGTAGCTCAGCCTGTACTGCGGCTATGTTTGAAGCTAGAAAAGTACGGAATTCTTCTTCATTCATATTCACGGTGTGTCGAGTAGTCGGTGCCATTTCCTTCAAAATAATCAAATGGAACAAGTTAATCATACAGAATATTAAGAGTAGTTAATAGTATTTCGTAGCATAATATGAACTCATTTATAAAAGCTTTTTCTTCATATTAGCGTTTTATAAGTTTAAATTCGGGTAGTACCTACCCGTTAAGTTCATACTTAGTAGCTAATATACAATTCAACTACTACAATTCTATATGAAAAACTGATTATAATAATATTTCGCGTTCAAACTTTTACACAATATTTTACAAACTTACAATACCGCTTATTTTACATATAGCATGAAATATAGCACACAATAAATTTGATACAAGATGGTTGTGAAGATAATTCTAGCTAGTACACAAGTCATTCAGCAAAGGCAATAAAGACACGTAATTCATACGTCCAGAAACAAGTCATGCATTCTGGTTTTACTAGGATTACTTCCCATCCTAGGTCTTGTGGAACATAACCGTTATGGCCGTTGATCAGACAGCGTGTTGTAACATCGTCAAAGGGACGAGGGTTACATAATGTCCAACAGTCCCGTAACAATCTAAAAACCTCATTTCTTACCCCAATTACCGACTCCGTCACTTGTGGGAACGTTTTGTTTAATAGTTGTAGCCCGATGTTCTTGTTCTCACTTTGGTGAGAAGCGAACATTACTAATCCGTAAGCATAACATGCTTCTTTATGTTGCATGTTAGCCGCTTTTTCTAAATCACGAAGTCCAATATTCGGATATATTGAGTCAAAATAATTTCTTAACCCATTGCGTAAAATAGCATTTGGGTTCCCCGTAATATATGCGTCAAAGTAAACACATCGTAACTTATGGATTTCCCAATGTGATATTCCCCATCTTTCGAACGAAAGCCTTTTATAAACCAAGGCATTCTTAGAACGTTCTTCGAATGTCTTACAAACTGATCTCGCCTTAAATAGTTGTGCCGAAGAATTCTGACCGACTCTAGACAAGATTTCATCAATCATGTCTCCGGGTAGGTCTCTTAAAATATTGAGTTGTCTATCCATTTTGTGTTTTTATACTGTAAAATAGACAAGAGTTAGATTCATAAAAAAATTACTTATTAATACAAGCAATTTTTACATATATCATAAAGCATAAGCACACTATATTACATATATTACACCACACGAATACAACTATCTTATTCCGACTCGCTTGTTTCTTCTTCTTCAGTTTTGGTTCGTTTTGCCAAGTTTCTAGGGATATATGATGTTCCCCTAATACGAGCCGTCGTTTTCCACAACGGTTTAGAAAAACTTGGTGGTTTAGAGGTTCCCGGGTCATTGTTACAACTTAAGGGCTTCGGGGATTGACGATACATATAAAGTTCATCGGGGTTGGAATTAGATTTCTCTATTTTTATGCCCTTTCCCTTATTATTTTCTTTTGCCTTTTTAAATTCAGTTGGGGTAATTTCTATAACATCATCGGAATTCTCGTCGGAATCCGATTCATCGGAGAATTGGTAATCCTCCCAATATTTTGCTTCCTTGGTGGAAACACCATTGACCATAATTAACCTTGGTCGGTTGGTTGAGGATTTCCTTTTGCTTAACCGTTTTATTATTTCCCCCACCGGTTCTATTTCCTCCTCCGGTTCCTCCTCTTCCGGTTCTGATTCTTCTTCCGGTTCTGATTCTTCTTCCGGTTCTTCTTCGGGGAATCAATCCAAAATATATTCGACTCTTCGTTGTTATTAGGTGAGTCAATGGGATTTGTGCTAGAGGTAGACATCTATCACACAATATCAAATATGTTAAGAGATTAATATATCACATAATATATACATGTTAATAATATATAGTTTCCAACAAAAATGTTAAGCAATCATTTTTAAAGAAAACACGGTCGAAGTCCAGACTCACTAATGCATCCTAACAAACTCGATAAGACACACTAATGCAAATTTCTGGTTCTCTAAGACCAACGCTTGGATACCAACTGAAATGTCCCGTTCTTATTGATTAAAAACGTTCCATATTAATTGATTTCGTTACGAGGTTTTGACCTCTATATGAGACGTTTTTCAAAGACTGCATTCATTTTAAAACAAACCATAACCTTTATTTCATCAATAAAGGTTTAAAAAGCTTTACGTAGATTATCAAATAATGATAATCTAAAATATCCTGTTTACACACGACCATTACATAATGGTTTACAATACAAATATGTTACAACAAAATAAGTTTCTTGAATGCAGTTTTTACACAATATCATACAAGCATGGACTACAAATCTTGTCCTTATTTAAGTATGCGACAGCGGAAGCTCTTAATAATCACCTGAGAATAAACATGCTTAAAACGTCAACAAAAATGTTGGTGAGTTATAGGTTTAACCTATATATATCAAATCATAATAATAGACCACAAGATTTCATATTTCAATACACATCCCATACATAGAGATAAAAGTCATTCATATGGTGAACACCTGGTAACCGACATTAACAAGATGCATATATAAGAATATCCCCATCATTCCGGGACACCCTTCGGATATGATATAAATTTTGAAGTACTAAAGCATCCGGTACTTTGGATGAGGTTTGTTAGGCCCAATAGATCTATCTTTAGGATTCACGTCAATTAGAGTGTCTGTTCCCTAATTCTTAGATTACTAGACTTAAAAAAAAGGGCATATTCGATTTCGATAATTCAACCATAGAATTTAGTTTCACGTACTTGTGTCTATTTTGTAAATCATTTATAAAACCTGCATGTATTAGATTTTAAAAGTGGGACTATAACTCACTTTCACAGATTTTTACTTCGCCGGGAAGTAAGACTTGGCCACTGGTTGATTCACGAACCTATAACAATATATACATATATATCAAAGTATGTTCAAAATATATTTACAACACTTTTAATATATTTTAATGTTTTAAGTTTATTAAGTCAGCTGTCCTCGTTAGTAACCTACAACTAGTTGTCCACAGTTAGATGTACAGAAATAAATCGATAAATATTATCTTGAATCAATCCACGACCCAGTGTATACGTATCTCAGTATTGATCACAACTCAAACTATATATATTTTGGAATCAACCTCAACCCTGTATAGCTAACTCCAACATTCACATATAGAGTGTCTATGGTTGTTCCGAAATATATATAGATGTGTTGACATGATAGGTCAAAACATTGTATACGTGTCTATGGTATCTGAAGATTACATAATATACAATACAAGTTGATTAAGTTATGGTTAGAATATATTTGTTACCAATTTTCACGTAGCTAAAATGAGAAAAATTATCCAATCTTGTTTTATCCATAACTTCTTCATTTTAAATCCGTTTTGAGTTAATCGAATTGCTATGGTTTCATATTGAACTCTATTTTATGAATCTAAACAAAAAAATTATAGGTTTATAGTCAGAAAAATAAGTTACAAGTCGTTTTTGTAAAGGTAGTCATTTCAGTCGAAAGAACGACGTCTAGATGACCATTTTAGAAAACATACTTCCACTTTGAGTTTAACCATAATTTTTGGATATAGTTTCATGTTCATAATAAAAATCATTTTCTCAGAATAACAACTTTTAAATCAAAGTTTATCATAGTTTTTAATTAACTAACCCAAAACAGCCCGCGGTGTTACTACGACGACGTAAATTCGGTTTTACGGTGTTTTTCGTGTTTCCAGGTTTTAAATCATTAAGTTAGCATATCATATAGATATAGAACATGTGTTTAGTTGATTTTAAAAGTCAAGTTAGAAGGATTAACTTTTGTTTGCGAACAAGTTTAGAATTAACTAAACTATGTTCTAGTGATTACAAGTTTAAACCTTCGAATAAGATAGCTTTATATGTATGAATCGAATGATGTTATGAACATCATTACTACCTTAAGTTCCTTGGATAAACCTACTAGAAAAGATAAAAATGGATCTAGCTTCAACGGATCCTTGGATGGCTCGAAGTTCTTGAAGCAGAATCATGACACGAAAACAAGTTCAAGTAAGATCATCACTTGAAATAAGTTTGTTATAGTTATAGAAATTGAACCAAAGTTTGAATATGATTATTACCTTGTATTAGAATGATAACCTACTATAAGAAACAAAGATTTCTTGAGGTTGGATGATCACCTTACAAGATTGGAAGTGAGCTAGCAAACTTGAAAGTATTCTTGATTTTATGTAACTAGAACTTGTAGAATTTATGAAGAACACTTAGAAATTGAAGATAGAAATTGAGAGAGATCAATTAGATGAAGAAAATTGAAGAATGAAAGTGTTTGTACTTGTTTTTGGTCGTTGGTCTATGGATTAGATATAAAGGATATGAAATTTTGTTTTCATGTAAATAAGTCATGAATGATTACTCATATTTTTGTAATTTTATGAGATATTTATTGCTAGTTGCCAAATGATGGTTCCCACATGTGTTAGGTAACTCACATGGGCTGCTAAGAGCTGATCATTGGAGTGTATATACCAATAGTACATACATCTAAAAGCTGTGTATTGTACGAGTACGAATACGGGTGCATACGAGTAGAATTGTTGATGAAACTGAAAGAGGATGTAATTGTAAGCATTTTTGTTAAGTAGAAGTATTTTGATAAGTTTATTGAAGTCTTTCAAAAGTGTATAAATACATATTAAAACACTACATGTATATACATTTTATCTGAGTCGTTAAGTCATCGTTAGTCGTTACATGTAAGTGTTATTTTGAAACCTTTAGGTTAACGATCTTGTTAAATGTTGTTAACCCAATGTTTATAATATCAAATGAGATTTTAAATTATTATATTATCATGATATTATCATGTATGAATATCTCTTAATATGATATATATACATTAAATGTTTTTACAACGATAATCGTTACATATATGTCTCGTTTAAAAATCATTAAGTTAGTAGTCTTGTTTTTACATATGTAGTTCATTGTTAATATACTTAATGATATGTTTAATTATCATAGTATCATGTTAACTATATATATATCCATATATATGTCATCATATAGTTTTTACAAGTTTTAACGTTCGTGAATCACCGGTCAACTTGGGTGGTCAATTGTCTATATGAAACATATTTCAATTAATCAAGTCTTAACAAGTTTGATTGTTTAACATGTTGGAAACATTTAATCATGTAAATATCAATCTCAATTAATATATATAAACATGGAAAAGTTCGGGTCACTACATTAACGATTGGTATCTTACTTTGTTTGAGTTGTTTGTGTAGTGACCCGAACTTTTCCATGTTTATATATATTAATTGAGATTGATATTTACATGATTAAATGTTTCCAACATATTAAGCAATCAAACTTGTTAAGACTTGATTAATTGTAATAGGTTTCATATAGACAATTGACTACCCAAGTTGACCGGTGATTCACGAACGTTAAAACTTGTAAAAACTATATGATGACATATATATGGTTATATATATAGTTAACATGATATTATGATAAGTAAACATATCATTAAGTATATTAACAATGAACTACATATGTAAAAACAAGACTACTAACTTAATGATTTTGAAACGAGACATATATGTAACGATTATCGTTGTAACGACATTTAATGTATATATATATCATATTAAGAGATATTTGTACATCATAATATCATGATAATATAATAATTTAAAATCTCTTTTGATATTATAAACATTGGGTTAACAACATTTAACAAGATCGTTAACCTAAAGGTTTCAAAACAACATTTACATGTAACGACTAACGATGACTTAACGACTCAGTTAAAATGTATATACATGTAGTGTTTTAATATGTATTCATACACTTTTGAAAGACTTCAAGACACTTATCAAAATACTTCTACTTAACAAAAATGCTTACAATTACATCCTCGTTCAGTTTCATCAACAATTTTACTCGTATGCACCCGTATTCGTACTCGTACAATACACAGCTTTTAGATGTATGTACTATTGGTATATACACTCCAATGATCAGCTCTTAGCAGCCCATGTGAGTCACCTAACACATGTGGGAACCATCATTTGGCAACTAGCATGAAATATCTCATAAAATTACAAAAATATGAGTAATCATTCATGACTTATTTACATGAAAACAAAATTACATATCCTTTATATCTAATCCATACACCAACGACCAAAAACACCTACAAACACTTTCATTCTTCAATTTTCTTCATCTAATTGATCTCTCTCAAGTTCTATCTTCAAGTTCTAAGTGTTCTTCATAAATTCCAAAAGTTCTAGTTTCATAAAATCAAGAATACTTTCAAGTTTGCTAGCTCACTTCCAATCTTGTAAGGTGATCATCCAACCTCAAGAAATCTTTGTTTCTTACAGTAGGTTATCATTCTAATACAAGGTAATAATCATTTTCAAACTTTGGTTCAATTTCTATAACTATAACAATCTTATTTCAAGTGATGATCTTACTTGAACTTGTTTTCGTGTCATGATTCTGCTTCAAGAACTTCGAGCCATCCAAGGATCCGTTGAAGCTAGATCCATTTTTCTCTTTTCCAGTAGGTTTATCCAAGGAACTTAAGGTAGTAATGATGTTCATAACATCATTCGATTCATACATATAAAGCTATCTTATTCGAAGGTTTAAACTTGTAATCACTAGAACATAGTTTAGTTAATTCTAAACTTGTTCGCAAACAAAAGTTAATCCTTCTAACTTGACTTTTAAAATCAACTAAACACATGTTCTATATCTATATGATATGCTAACTTAATGATTTAAAACCTGAAAACACGAAAAACACCGTAAAACCGGATTTACGCCGTCGTAGTAACACCGCGGGCTGTTTTGGGTTAGTTAATTAAAAACTATGATAAACTTTGATTTAAAAGTTGTTATTCTGAGAAAATGATTTTTATTATGAACATGAAACTATATCCAAAAATTATGGTTAAACTCAAAGTGGAAGTATGTTTTCTAAAATGGTCATCTAGACGTCGTTCTTTCGACTGAAATGACTACCTTTACAAAAACGACTTGTAACTTATTTCTCCGACTATAAACCTATACTTTTCTGTTTAGATTCATAAAATAGAGTTCAATATGAAACCATAGCAATTTGATTCACTCAAAACGGATTTAAAATGAAGAAGTTATGGGTAAAACAAGATTGGATAATTTTTCTCATTTTAGCTACGTGAAAATTGGTAACAAATTTATTCCAACCATAACTTAATCAACTTGTATTGTATATTATGTAATCTTGAGATACCATAGACACGTATACAATGTTTCGACCTATCATGTCGACACATCTATATATATTTCGGAACAACCATAGACACTCTATATGTGAATGTTGGAGTTAGCTATACAGGGTTGAGGTTGATTCCAAAATATATATAGTTTGAGTTGTGATCAATACTGAGATACGTATACACTGGGTCGTGGATTGATTCAAGATTATAGTTATCGATTTATTTCTGTACATCTAACTGTGGACAACTAGTTGTAGGTTACTAACGAGGACAGCTGACTTAATAAACTTAAAACATCAAAATATATTAAAAGTGTTGTAAATATATTTTAAACATACTTTGATATATATGTATATATTGTTATAGGTTCGTGAATCAACCGGTGGTCAAGTCTTACTTCCCGACGAAGTAAAAATCTGTGAAAGTGAGTTATAGTCCCACTTTTAAAATCTAATATTTTTGGGATGAGAATACATGCAGGTTTTATAAATGATTTACAAAGTAGACACAAGTACGTGAAACTACATTCTATGGTTGAATTATCGAAATTGAATATGCCCCTTTTTATTAAGTCTGGTAATCTAAGAATTAGGGAACACACACCCTAATTGACGCGAATCCTAAAGATAGATCTATTGGGCCTAACAAACCCCATCCAAAGAACCGGATGCTTTAGTACTTCGAAATTTATATCATATCCGAAGGGTGTCCCGGAATGATGGGGATATTCTTATATATGCATCTTGTTAATGTCGGTTACCAGGTGTTCACCATATGAATGATTTTTATCTCTATGTATGGGATGTGTATTGAAATATGAAATCTTGTGGTCTATTATTATGATTTGATATATATAGGTTAAACCTATAACTCACCAACATTTTTGTTGACGTTTTAAGCATGTTTATTCTCAGGTGATTATTAAGAGCTTCCGCTGTCGCATACTTAAATAAGGACGAGATTTGGAGTCCATGCTTGTATGATATTGTGTAAAAACTGCATTCGAGAAACTTATTTTGTTGTAACATATTTGTATTGTAAACCATTATGTAATGGTCGTGTGTAAACAGGATATTTTAGATTATCATTATTTGATAATCTACGTAAAGCTTTTTAAACCTTTATTGATGAAATAAAGGTTATGGTTTGTTTTAAAATGAATGCAGTCTTTGAAAAACGTCTCATATAGAGGTCAAAACCTCGCAACGAAATCAATTAATATGGAACGTTTTTAATCAATAAGAACGGGACATTTCAGTTGGTATCCGAGCGTTGGTCTTAGAGAACCAGAAAATTTGCATTAGTGTGTCTTATCGAGTTTGTTAGGATGCATTAGTGATTCTGGACTTCGACCGTGTTTTCTTTAAAAATGATTGCTTAACATTTTTGTTGGAAACTATATATTTTTAACATATGAATATTATGTGATATATTAATCTCTTAACGTGTTTGATATTATGTGATAGATGTCTACCTCTAGAACAAGTCCCATTGACTCACCTAATAATAATGAAGAGTCAAATGTAAATTGGAATGATTCGTGGACTGATTCACAAGTTCCCGAAGAGGAACCGGAAGAAGAGTCGGAACCGGAAGAAGAATCGGAACCGGAAGAAGAATCAGAACCGGAAGAAGAATCGGAACCGGTGGGGGAAATAATAAAACGGTTAAGTAAAAGAGAATCCTCAACCAACCGACCAAGGTTAATTATGGTCAATGGTGTTTCCGCCAAGGAAGCAAAATATTGGGAGGATTACCAATTCTCCGATGAATCGGATTCCGACGAGAATTCCAATGATGTTATAGAAATTACCCCAACTGAATTTAAAAAGGCAAAAGAAAATAATAAGGGAAAGGGCATAAAAATAGAGAAATCTAATTCCAACCCCGATGAATTTTATATGTATCGTCAACCCCCGAAGTCCTTAAGTTGTAACAATGACCCGAGAACCTCTAAACCACCAGGTTTTTCTAAACCAATGTGGACAACGACAGTTAGTATTAGGGGAACATCATATATCCCTAGAAACTTGGCAAAACGAACCAAAACCGAAGAAGAAGAAACGAGCGAGTCGGAATAAGATAGTTGTATTCGTGTGGTGTAATATATGTAATATAGTGTTCTTATGCTTTATGATATATGTAAAAATTGCTTGTATTAATAAGTATTTTTTTATGAATCTAACTCTTGTCTATTTTACAGTTTAAAAACACAAAATGGATAGACAACCCAATATTTTAAGAGACCTACCCGGAGACATGATTGATGAAATCTTGTCTAGAGTCGGCCAGAATTCCTCGGCACAACTATTTAAGGCGAGATCAGTTTGTAAGACATTCGAAGAACGTTCCAAGAATGTCTTGGTTTATAAGAGACTTTCGTTTGAAAGATGGGGGATATCACATTGGGAAACCCATAAGTTACGATGTGTTTACTTTGACGCATATATTGCGGGGAACCCAAATGCTATTTTACACAACGGGTTAAGAAATTATTTTGACTCAATATATCCGAATATTGGACTTCGTGATTTAGAAAAAGCGGCTAACATGCAACATAAAGAAGCATGTTATGCTTACGGATTAGTAATGTTCGCTTCTCACCAAAGTGAGAACAAGAACATCGGGCTACAACTATTAAACAAAACGTTTCCACAAGTGACGGAGTCGGTAATTGGGGTAAGAAATGAGGCTTTTAGATTGTTACGGGACTGTTGGACATTACGTAACCCTCGTCCTTTTGACGACGTTACAACACGCTGTCTTATCAACGGCCATAACGGTTATGTTGCACAAGACCAAGGATGGGAAGTAGTCCTAGTAAAACCAGAATGCATGACTTGTTTCTGGACGTATGAATTACGTGTCTTTATTGCCTTTGCTGAACGACTTGTGTACTAGCTAGAATTATCTTCAAAACTATCTTGTATCAAAGTTATTGTGTGCTATATTTCATGCTTTATGTAAAATAAGCGGTATTGTAAGTTTGTAAAATATTTTATAAAAGTTTGAACGCGAAATATTATTATAATCAGTTTTTCATATAGAATTGTAGTAGTTGAATTGTATATTAGCTACTAAGTATGAACTTAACGGGTAGGTACTACCCGAATTTAAACTTATAAAACGCTAATATGAAGAAAAAGCTTTTATAAATGAGTTCATATTATGCTACGAAATACTATTAACTACTCTTAATATTCTGTATGATTAACTTGTTCCATTTGACTATTTTGAAGGAAATGGCACCAACTACTCGACACACCGTGAATATGAATGAAGAGGAATTCCGTACTTTTCTAGCTTCAAACATAGCCGCAGTACAGGCTGCGCTACATACCAACAATAACCTTGGATCTAGCAGTACAGGAAATCGTGTAGGATGCACCTACAAAGAATTCACTGCCTGCAAACCTTTGGAATTTGATGGAACCGAAGGACCGATCGGATTGAAACGGTGGACCGAGAAGGTCGAATCGGTGTTTGCCATAAGTAAGTGTACTGAAGAGGACAAAGTGAAGTACGCTACGCATACCTTCACAGGTTCTGCGTTAACATGGTGGAATACCTATCTAGAGCAAGTGGGACAAGATGATGCGTACGCACTACCGTGGTCAGCATTCAAGCACTTGATGAACGAGAAGTACCATCCCAGAACCGAGGTCAATAAGCTCAAGACAGAACTTAGAGGGTTACGAACCCAAGGATTTGATATTACCACGTACGAAAGACGATTCACAGAATTGTGCCTATTGTGTCCGGGAGCATTCGAAGATGAGGAAGAGAAGATCGACGCATTTGTGAAAGGATTACCGGAAAGAATTCAAGAAGATATAAGTTCACACGAGCCCGCCTCTATACAACAGGCATGTAGAATGGCTCACAAACTAGTGAACCAGATTGAAGAAAGAATTAAAGAACAGACTGCTGAATAGGCCAATGTGAAGCAAGTCAAAAGAAAGTTGGAGGAAAACGGTGATAAGAATCACCAATACAACAACAACAGCAATTACAACAATAATCGCAACAATTATCCCAACAATCGCAACATCAATCGCAACTACAACAAACGGCCCAACAACAACAACAACAACAACAACAGCAACAGCAACTACAACAATCATCCCAACAACAATAATAACCGCAACAACAACAACAATCAGAAGCAGCTATGCCAAAGGTGTGAAAAGTATCACTCGGGGTTCTGCACCAAATTTTGCAACAAGTGTAAAAGAAATGGTCATAGCGCGGCGAAGTGTGAGGTTTACGGACCAGGGGTTAATAGAACGAAAGGAACAAATGGTGTCGGAACGAGTAATGGCGGAGCAAGTAGTGTCGGAGCAAGTTATGCCAATGTAGTTTGTTATAAATGTGGAAAACCAGGCCACATTATTAGAAATTGCCCGAACCAGGAGAACACGAATGGACAAGGCCGCGGAAGAGTTTTCAATATTAATGCGGCAGAGGCATAGGAAGACCCGGAGCTTGTTACGGGTACATTTCTTATTGACAATAAATCTGCTTACGTTTTATTTGATTCGGGTGCGGATAGAAGCTATATGAGTAGAGATTTTTGTGCTAAATTAAGTTGTCCATTGACGCCTTTGGATAGTAAATTTTTACTCGAATTAGCAAATGGTAAATTAATTTCAGCAGATAATATATGTCGGAATCGAGAAATTAAACTGGTTAGCGAAACATTTAAGATTGATTTGATACCAGTAGAGTTAGGGAGTTTTGATGTGATAATCGGTATGGACTGGTTGAAAGAAGTGAAAGCAGAGATCGTCTGTTACAAAAATGCAATTCGCATTATACGAGAAAAAGGAAAACCCTTAATGGTGTACGGAGAAAAGGGCAACACGAAGCTACATCTTATTAGTAATTTGAAGGCACAAAAACTAATAAGAAAAGGTTGCTATGCTATTCTAGCACACGTCGAGAAAGTACAAACTGAAGAAAAGAGCATCAATGATGTTCCCATTGCAAAAGAATTTCCCGATGTATTTCCGAAAGAATTACCGGGATTACCCCCACATCGATCCGTTGAATTTCAAATAGATCTTGTACCAGGAGCTGCACCAATAGCTCGTGCTCCTTACAGACTTGCACCCAGCGAGATGAAAGAACTGCAAAGCCAATTACAAGAACTTTTAGAGCGTGGTTTCATTCGACCAAGCACATCACCTTGGGGAGCTCCTGTTTTGTTTGTCAAGAAGAAAGATGGTACATTCAGGTTGTGTATCGACTACCGAGAGTTGAACAAACTTACCATCAAGAACCGCTACCCACTACCGAGAATCGAAGACTTATTTGATCAACTACAAGGCTCGTCTGTTTATTCAAAGATTGACTTACGTTCCGGGTATCATCAAATGCGGGTGAAAGAAGATGATATTCCAAAGACTGCATTCAGAACACGTTACGGTCATTATGAGTTTATGGTCATGCCGTTTGGTTTAACTAATGCACCAGCTGTGTTCATGGACCTTATGAACCGAGTGTGTGGACCATACCTTGACAAGTTTGTCATTGTTTTCATTGATGACATACTTATTTACTCAAAGAATGACCAAGAACACGGTGAACATTTGAGAAAGGTGTTAGAAGTATTGAGGAAGGAAGAATTGTACGCTAAGTTTTCAAAGTGTGCATTTTGGTTGGAAGAAGTTCAATTCCTCGGTCACATAGTGAACAAAGAAGGTATTAAGGTGGATCCGGCAAAGATAGAAACTGTTGAAAAGTGGGAAACCCCGAAAACTCCGAAACACATACGCCAGTTTTTAGGACTAGCTGGTTACTACAGAAGGTTCATCCAAGACTTTTCCAGAATAGAAAAACCCTTGACTGCATTAACGCATAAAGGGAAGAAATTTGAATGGAAGGATGAACAAGAGAAAGCGTTTCAGTTATTGAAGAAAAAGCTAACTACGGCACCTATATTGTCATTGCCTGAAGGGAATGATGATTTTGTGATTTATTGTGACGCATCAAAGCAAGGTCTCGGTTGTATATTAATGCAACGAACGAAGGTGATTGCTTATGCGTCTAGACAATTGAAGATTTACGAACAAAATTATACGACGCATGATTTGGAATTAGGCGCAGTTGTTTTTGCATTAAAGACTTGGAGGCACTACTTATATGGGGTCAAAAGTATTATATATACCGACCACAAAAGTCTTCAACACATATTTAATCAGAAACAACTGAATATGAGGCAGCGTAGGTGGATTGAATTATTGAATGATTACGACTTTGAGATTCGTTACCACCCGGGGAAGGCAAATGTGGCAGCCAATGCCTTGAGCAGGAAGGACAGAGAACCCATTCGAGTAAAATCTATGAATATAATGATTCATAATAACATTACTACTCAAATAAAGGAGGCGCAACAAGGAATTTTAAAAGAGGTAAATTTAAAGGATGAAATACCCAAAGGATCGGAGAAGCATCTTAATATTCGGGAAGACGGAACCCGGTATAGGGCTGAAAGGATTTGGGTACCAAAATTTGGAGATATGAGAGAAATGGTACTTAGAGAAGCTCATAAAACCAGATACTCAATACATCCTGGAACGGGGAAGATGTACAAGGATCTCAAGAAACATTTTTGGTGGCCGGGTATGAAAGCCGATGTTGCTAAATATGTAGGAGAATGTTTGACGTGTTCTAAGGTCAAAGCTGAGCATCAGAAACCATCAGGTCTACTTCAACAACCCGAAATCCCGGAATGGAAATGGGAAAACATTACCATGGATTTCATCACTAAATTGCCAAGGACTGCAAGTGGTTTTGATACTATTTGGGTAATAGTTGATCGTCTCACCAAATCAGCACACTTCCTGCCAATAAGAGAAGATGACAAGATGGAGAAGTTAGCACGACTGTATTTGAAGGAAGTCGTCTCCAGACATGGAATACCAATCTCTATTATCTCTGATAGGGATGGCAGATTTATTTCAAGATTCTGGCAGACATTACAGCAAGCATTAGGAACTCGTCTAGACATGAGTACTGCCTATCATCCACAAACTGATGGGCAGAGCGAAAGGACGATACAAACGCTTGAAGACATGCTACGAGCATGTGTTATTGATTTCGGAAACAGTTGGGATCGACATCTACCGTTAGCAGAATTTTCCTACAACAACAGCTACCATTCAAGCATTGAGATGGCGCCGTTTGAAGCACTTTATGGTAGAAAGTGCAGGTCTCCGATTTGTTAGAGCGAAGTGGGGGATAGACAGATTACGGGTCCAGAGATTATACAAGAAACTACCGAGAAGATCATCCAAATTCAACAACGGTTGAAAACCGCCCAAAGTCGACAAAAGAGCTACGCTGACATTAAAAGAAAAGATATAGAATTTGAAATTGGAGAGATGGTCATGCTTAAAGTTTCACCTTGGAAAGGCGTTGTTCGATTTGGTAAACGAGGGAAATTAAATCCAAGGTATATTGGACCATTCAAGATTATTGATCGTGTCGGACCAGTAGCTTACCGACTTGAGTTACCTCAACAACTCGCGGCTGTACATAACACTTTCCACGTCTCGAAATTGAAGAAATTTTTTGCTAAAGAAGATCTCACTATTCCGTTAGATGAAATCCAAATCAACGAAAAACTTCAATTCATCGAAGAACCCGTCGAAATAATGGATCGCGAGGTTAAAAGACTTAAGCAAAACAAGATACCAATTGTTAAGGTTCGATGAAATGCTCTTAGAGGACCCGAGTTCACCTGGGAGCGTGAAGATCAGATGAAGAAGAAATACCCGCATCTCTTTCCAGAAGATTCGTCAACACCTTCAACAGCTTAAAATTTCGGGACGAAATTTATTTAACGGGTAGGTACTGTAGTGACCCGAACTTTTCCATGTTTATATATATTAATTGAGATTGATATTTACATGATTAAATGTTTCCAACATATTAAGCAATCAAACTTGTTAAGACTTGATTAATTGAAATAGGTTTCATATAGACAATTGACTACCCAAGTTGACCGGTGATTCACGAACGTTAAAACTTGTAAAAACTATATGATGACATATATATGGTTATATATATAGTTAACATGATATTATGATAAGTAAACATATCATTAAGTATATTAACAATGAACTACATATGTAAAAACAAGACTACTAACTTAATGATTTTGAAACGAGACATATATGTAACGATTATCGTTGTAACGACATTTAATGTATATATATATCATATTAAGAGATATTTGTACATCATAATATCATGATAATATAATAATTTAAAATCTCTTTTGATATTATAAACATTGGGTTAACAACATTTAACAAGATCGTTAACCTAAAGGTTTCAAAACAACATTTACATGTAACGACTAACGATGACTTAACGACTCAGTTAAAATGTATATACATGTAGTGTTTTAATATGTATTCATACACTTTTGAAAGACTTCAAGACACTTATCAAAATACTTCTACTTAACAAAAATGCTTACAATTACATCCTCGTTCAGTTTCATCAACAATTTTACTCGTATGCACCCGTATTCGTACTCGTACAATACACAGCTTTTAGATGTATGTACTATTGGTATATACACTCCAATGATCAGCTCTTAGCAGCCCATGTGAGTCACCTAACACATGTGGGAACCATCATTTGGCAACTAGCATGAAATATCTCATAAAATTACAAAAATATGAGTAATCATTCATGACTTATTTACATGAAAACAAAATTACATATCCTTTATATCTAATCCATACACCAACGACCAAAACCACCTACAAACACTTTCATTCTTCAATTTTCTTCATCTAATTGATCTCTCTCAAGTTCTATCTTCAAGTTCTAAGTGTTCTTCATAAATTCCAAAAGTTCTAGTTTCATAAAATCAAGAATACTTTCAAGTTTGCTAGCTCACTTCCAATCTTGTAAGGTGATCATCCAACCTCAAGAAATCTTTGTTTCTTACAGTAGGTTATCATTCTAATACAAGGTAATAATCATATTCAAACTTTGGTTCAATTTCTATAACTATAACAATCTTATTTCAAGTGATAATCTTACTTGAACTTGTTTTCGTGTCATGATTCTGCTTCAAGAACTTCGAGCCATCCAAGGATCCGTTGAAGCTAGATCCATTTTTCTCTTTTCCAGTAGGTTTATCCAAGGAACTTAAGGTAGTAATGATGTTCATAACATCATTCGATTCATACATATAAAGCTATCTTATTCGAAGGTTTAAACTTGTAATCACTAGAACATAGTTTAGTTAATTCTAAACTTGTTCGCAAACAAAAGTTAATCCTTCTAACTTGACTTTTAAAATCAACTAAACACATGTTCTATATCTATATGATATGCTAACTTAATGATTTAAAATCTGAAAACACGAAAAACACCGTAAAACCGGATTTACGCCGTCGTAGTAACACCACGGGCTGTTTTGGGTTAGTTAATTAAAAACTATGATAAACTTTGATTTAAAAGTTGTTATTCTGAGAAAATGATTTTTATTATGAACATGAAACTATATCCAAAAATTATGGTTAAACTCAAAGTGGAAGTATGTTTTCTAAAATGGTCATCTAGACGTCGTTCTTTCGACTGAAATGACTACCTTTACAAAAACGACTTGTAACTTATTTCTCCGACTATAAACCTATACTTTTCTGTTTAGATTCATAAAATAGAGTTCAATATGAAACCATAGCAATTTGATTCACTCAAAACGGATTTAAAATGAAGAAGTTATGGGTAAAACAAGATTGGATAATTTTTCTCATTTTAGCTACGTGAAAATTGGTAACAAATTTATTCCAACCATAACTTAATCAACTTGTATTGTATATTATGTAATCTTGAGATACCATAGACACGTATACAATGTTTCGACCTATCATGTCGACACATCTATATATATTTCGGAACAACCATAGACACTCTATATGTGAATGTTGGAGTTAGCTATACAGGGTTGAGGTTGATTCCAAAATATATATAGTTTGAGTTGTGATCAATACTGAGATACGTATACACTGGGTCGTGGATTGATTCAAGATAATAGTTATCGATTTATTTCTGTACATCTAACTGTGGACAACTAGTTGTAGGTTACTAACGAGGACAGCTGACTTAATAAACTTAAAACATCAAAATATATTAAAAGTGTTGTAAATATATTTTAAACATACTTTGATATATATGTATATATTGTTATAGGTTCGTGAATCAACCGGTGGTCAAGTCTTACTTCCCGACGAAGTAAAAATCTGTGAAAGTGAGTTATAGTCCCACTTTTAAAATCTAATATTTTTGGGATGAGAATACATGCAGGTTTTATAAATGATTTACAAAGTAGACACAAGTACGTGAAACTACATTCTATGGTTGAATTATCGAAATTGAATATGCCCCTTTTTATTAAGTCTGGTAATCTAAGAATTAGGGAACAGACACCCTAATTGACGCGAATCCTAAAGATAGATCTATTGGGCCTAACAAACCCCATCCAAAGAACCGGATGCTTTAGTACTTCGAAATTTATATCATATCCGAAGGGTGTCCCGGAATGATGGGGATATTCTTATATATGCATCTTGTTAATGTCGGTTACCAGGTGTTCACCATATGAATGATTTTTATCTCTATGTATGGGATGTGTATTGAAATATGAAATCTTGTGGTCTATTATTATGATTTGATATATATAGGTTAAACCTATAACTCACCAACATTTTTGTTGACGTTTTAAGCATGTTTATTCTCAGGTGATTATTAAGAGCTTCCGCTGTCGCATACTTAAATAAGGACGAGATTTGGAGTCCATGCTTGTATGATATTGTGTAAAAACTGCATTCGAGAAACTTATTTTGTTGTAACATATTTGTATTGTAAACCATTATGTAATGGTCGTGTGTAAACAGGATATTTTAGATTATCATTATTTGATAATCTACGTAAAGCTTTTTAAACCTTTATTGATGAAATAAAGGTTATGGTTTGTTTTAAAATGAATGCAGTCTTTGAAAAACGTCTCATATAGAGGTCAAAACCTCGCAACGAAATCAATTAATATGGAACGTTTTTAATCAATAAGAACGGGACATTTCAGTTTGACCTCACGATCCATAATTTCGACGGGTTCTTCGACGAAATTTAGTTTCTCGTCAATCATAATTTCGTCTAAAGGGATAATGAGAACTTCGGTAGCTAGGCATTTCTTCAGGCTCGAAACATGGAAGGTGTTGTGAATCTTTTCTAATTGTGGAGGTAGTTCAAGTCGATAGGCCACCTGCCCAATGCGTTTTTCGATCTTGAATGGCCCAATGTATCTTGGGCTCAATTTCCCTCGCTTTCTAAAACGAATAACACTTTTCCAAGGTGATACCTTAAGCATAACCATATCACCCTTCTCAAACTCTAAAGGCTTTTTCTAACATCCGCGTAGCTCTTTTGCCGACTCTGGGCTGTTTTCAATCGTTGCTGAATCTGAATGACCTTGTCGGTAGTTTCCTGGATAATTTCCGGACCTGTAATCTATTTTTCTCCCACATCACTCCAACAAATCGGAGACCTGCACTTCCTCCCATAAAGTGCCTCGAATGGTGCTGCCTCAA
The DNA here is from genome assembly GCF_046630445.1 of Rutidosis leptorrhynchoides. NCBI lineage: Eukaryota > Viridiplantae > Streptophyta > Magnoliopsida > Asterales > Asteraceae > Rutidosis > Rutidosis leptorrhynchoides. The sequence continues at coordinate 113,366,162 of NC_092341.1, forward strand.
TACTAGAATGATAGCTGTTGTCGTAGGAAAACTCAGCTAATGGTAGATGTCGATCCCAACTGCTTCCAAAATCAATAACACATGCTCGTAGCATGTCTTCGAGTGTTCGAATCATCCTTTCACTCTGCCCATCAGTTTGTGGATGATAGGCAGTACTTAAATCTAGACGAGTTCCCAACGCTTCGTGTAATGCCTGCCAGAATCTGGAAGTAAATCTGCTATCACGATAAGAGATAATAGAGATTGGTATACCATGTCTAGAAACAACTTCTTTCAGGTATAATCGTGCTAATTTCTCTATACTATCCTCTTCTTTTATTGGCAGAAAGTGTGCTGACTTGGTAAGATGATCGACTATTACCCAAATCATATCATAACCACCTGCGGTTCTCAGTAACTTAGCAATGAAATCCATGGTAATGTTTTCCCATTTCCATTATGGGATTTCAGGTTGTTGGAGTAGACCCGATGGTTTCTGATGCTCAGCTTTGAATTTAGAACAAGTCAAACATGCTCCTACATATATGGCTATATCAGCCTTCATTCATGGCCACCAAAAGTTTATCTTGAGGTCTTGGTACATTTTCCCCGCTCCGGGATGTATTGAATATCTGGTTTTATGTGCTTCATCTAGTACCACTTTCCTCAAATCCCCATTCCTTGGTACCCAAATTCTTTTAGCTAAATACCTGGTTCCATCTTCCCGAATATTAAGCTGTTTTTCTAATCCTTTGGGTATTTCTCTTCCAAAAATTCCTTCCTTCAAAACCTCCTGTTGTGCCTCTTTAATTCGAGTAGTAAGATTAGTATGAATAATCATGTTCATAGCTTTTACTCGAATAGGTTCTCTTTCCTTTCGACTCAAGGCATCGGCTACCACATTTTCTTTCCCCGGGTGGTAATGGATTTCACAATCATAATCATTTAGCAGCTCAACCCACCTACGCTGCCTCATATTTAGTTGCTTTTGATTTAAAATATGTTGGAGACTTTTGTGGTCGGTGTATACAATAAACTTGACCCCATATAGATAATGTCTCCACATCTTTAATGCAAAAACAACGGTGCCCAATTCCAGATCATGTGTGGTGTAGTTTTGTTCATGAATTTTGAGTTGTCGAGAAGCATATGCAATCACCTTCTTCCGTTGCATAAGAACACACCCAAAACCCATTCTTGATGCGTCGCAGTAGATAACAAAATCTTCCATTTCGTCAGGTAACGATAAAATAGGTGCCTAGTCAACTTCTTTTTTAACAATTGGAAGGCACCCTCTTGTTCGAAAGTCCATTCATACTTCTTCCCCTTATGTGTCAATGCGGTTAAAGGTTTGGCTACTCAGGAGAAATCTTGAATAAATCTCCTATAATAACCGGCTAAACCCAAAAATTGATGTATTTGCGTTGGAGTTTTTGGGGTCTCCCAATTTTTGATGGCTTCAATCTTGGCGGGATTAACTTTGATTCCATTACTACTGACTACGTGGCCAAGAAATTGTACTTCATTTAACCAAAAAGCACATTTAGAGAACTTAGCATAAAGTTATTCTTTTCTTAACAGCTCTAACACAAGTCTCAAGTGTGGTTCGTGTTCTTGGTTATTCTTTGAATAGATAAGGATGTCATCAATAAAGACAATAACAAACTTATCTAAATATGGACTACATACTCGGTGCATGAGGTCCATGAAAACTGCAGGTGCATTGGTTAAACCGAATGGAATAACCATGAATTCGTAGTGGCCATAACGAGTTCTGAAGGCTGTTTTCTATATCGGCTTCTTTAACCCTCAGTTGATGATAACCCGACCTTAAGTCGATTTTGGAGTATACGCTCGAACCTTGGAGTTGATCAAATAGATCGTCGATTCGGCGTAAAGGGTATCGGTTTTTGATGGTTACTTTGTTCAGCTCACGGTAATCGATACACATGCGAAAAGACCCATCATTATTTTTAACGAACAAAATTGGAGCTCCCCATGGTGACGTACTCGGTCGGATAAAACCACGTTCTAATAATTCTTGTAGCTGACTTTGTAATTCTTTCATTTCGGTGGGCGCAAGTCTATATAGAGCACGAGCTATTGGTGCGGCTCCTGGTACAAGATCTATTTGGAATTCAACGGATCGGTGTGGAGGTAGTCCCGGTAATTCGTCCGGAAAAACCTCAGGAAATTCTCTTGCAACGGGAACGTCATCGATTTTCTTTTCTTCTTTTTCAACCTTCTCGACGTGTGCTAGTACGGCATATCAACATTTTCTTATTAGTTTGCGCGCCTTCAAACTAATAATAAGATTTAATTTGGCATTACCCTTTTCTCCGTACACCATTAAGGGTAACCCGTTTTCTCTCGGAATGCGAATCGCCTTCTCATGACAAACAACTTCGGCTTTAACCTTGGACATCCAGTCCATTCCAATAATTACGTCAAAGCTTCCCAATTCCACCGGTATTAAATCAATTGCAAACGTTTTGCTAACTAAACTAATTTTTCGATTTCGGCAAATTTTATCAACCTTAATTAGTTTACCGTTTGCTACTTCAACTATACACTTTTTATCCAAAGGCGTTAACGGAAAATTTAATTTGGCACAAAATTCTCTACTTATATAACTTCTATCGGCACTTGAATCAAATAAAACATAAGCAGGTGTATTGTTGATAAGAAACGCACCCGTAGCAAGCTCCGGGTCTTCCTGTGCTTTCTCCCCATTAATGTTGAAGGCTCTCCCACGGCCTTGCCTATTTCCATTCCTGCACTGGTTTATGGTATGGCCCGGTTTTCCACATCCATAGCAAATAAAACGCTGTTATTATTTGTTCCGACATTATTTACTCCTTTGTTTCTATTTGGTCCGTAGACTTCACACTTTGCCGCAATATGGCCATTCCTATTACACTTGGTACATAATTCTCTACAAAACCATTCCGGATGAAACGTATCACACCTGGGGCATATAGTTCTTTGCCTTTTGTTGTCGTTGTTGTTGTTGTTATTGTAGTTGTTGTTGTTGTTGTTGTTGTTGTTGTTGTTGTTGTTATTGTTGTTGTTGTTGTTAGGGTTATTGTTGTTGAGTCGTTTGTTGTTGTTATTGTTGTGATTGGGATTGTTATTTTTGTTATTATTATTGGGATGGTTGTTGCGGTTATTGTTGCGGTTGTTGTTTTTATTATTGTTGTTGTTGGGGTGGTTGCGATTGTTGTTGTAGTTGTTATTTTGATTGTTGTTGTTGTACTGGTGACCCTGATCACTGCTTTCCTCCCACTTTCTTTTTCCCTGTTTCATTATGGCCTCCTCGGCCGCTTCTTTCTTTATCCTTCATGTAATTTGGCCTATCAATTTGTGGGCTATACGGCTCGCTTTCTGCATTGTTGCAGGGTCGTTAGCACCTACATGCTCTTGGATTCGTTCCGACAACCCTTTTATGAATGCTTTAATTTTTGCTTCTTCGTCCTCAAATACTCCAGGACACATTAAAGCCAGTTCATTGAAACGTCGCTCGTAGGTAGTGACATCTAACCCTTGGGTTGTCAGTGCTTTAAGCTCTGCCTTGAGCTTGTTGATTTCGGTTCTGGGACAGTACTCTTCCGTCATCATGTGCTTGAAAGCGGACCATGGAAGTGCGTAGGCGGTATTCTGTCCTATGTAATCCATGTAGGTATTCCACCATGTCAAAGCAGTACCCCTGAAAGTATGTGTGGCATACTTAACTTTATTGTCTTCTGCGTAGTTGCTGATTGCGAACACGGCTTCAACCTTCTCTGTCCACCCCTTTAGTCCAACGGGTCCTTCAGTTCCTTCAAACTCATTGGGTTTGCAGGCCATAAAAGCTTTGTAGGAACATCCTACCCGGTTGCCATTGTTTCCTCCACTGCTGGAGCCCGATTGGTTATTGTTGTTCATTGCATTCACTACTGTAGCCATATTTGCAGCGAAAGCTTGAAGTTCTTCTGTGTTCAGTTGTTGTTGTCTAGTAGCTGGAGGAGCCATTTCCTTCAAAAATAGCCGACTGAGTTAATCATATAGAATTTTAGAAGTAGACAAAAAGTATTTTGTAGCTTAATATGAACTTATTATTATAAAAGCCTTTTCTTCATATTAGCGTTTTATAACTATAATAATGTTCATACTTAGCAGCTAACACAAAAATTAACTACTAAAATTCTAATATGAAAAACTATGGTAAGTTATTACGTTACTACGTAATAATAAGTTGTAATAATAATAATAATAATAATAAACCTTCCATGCTTATTCTTATTATTATACAATCATAAGGAAAATTACATTGCGGATTTTCTTACAAACTTAAACACACAATATAATACATATTGTACAATGCATGGAATACAGGATAGCTGCCGATGGTTCAAGAATGGCGAGATTTCTTAGATGTTGATGTTGTTTCTTTCTCGGTCAAACGTTTGGATTTTTGTTTGGATAGTTCTTTTTCCAATTCCTCCCAATTGGTTCTTTCGGCTAATTGTTTGGGAGCAAAACCAACAGTCGTTATACGAGCGGTCATTTTATAAACTGGTCTCTTAGGTTGTTCAGGTGGATGATCACAAACATTTTGGGTCATAATAGGTTCATCGGGTTTAGGATCGTGTATAACAGCCAAAGATTTTCCCAAATCACGTTGTAGTTCGGTAATTTCCACAACTTCTTCAGGATCCTCTTCTTCGGGTTCCTCTTCGGGATCTTCTTCTGGATCCTCTTCTGGAACCTCTACTGGCAATTGTGAATCTTTCCAATTTTCCCAACAATTTTCCACTTTAATGGTAGCACCAAAAGTTAACTTTTCCGTTGGTTCATAAGTCGTATGCTTTGACTCAGCCTCCGAATCACTTGATAAGTAAATGAAATCTGAATCACTAGAGATGCTTATATGATCGGATGAAGTCATCTATCACATAATAGCAGGCACGTTAAGAGAATGATATATCTTATAATATTTATATGTTAATAATCTTATGTTTCCAACAATTATATTAAGCAATCATTTTTAAAATAATTACGGTCGAAGTCCAGACTCACTAATGCATCAAAAATCAGTTAGACACACTAATGAAAAATTTTCTGATTCTCTAAGACCAACGCTCGGATACCAACTAAAATGCCCTGTTCATATTAATTATAAACGTTTCATATTAATTGATTTCTTTGCGAGGTTTTGACCTCTATATGAGACGTTTTTCAAATCTTGCATTTATTTTTAAAACAACCATAACCTTTATTATTGAATAAAGATCTTAATGACATAATTTAGATTGTCTATCAAAGACAATCTCCTCAAATAAATAAGTTTTTACACAACCCATTACAATATGATCAAATATATTACAACAAATACTCCGAATACAAATTTAAACAATATAAACAATTATGCCGACTCTAAATCTTGACCTTGGGTTGACATACGATAGCGGAAGCATTTTTAATATTCACCTGAGGATAAACATGCTTAAAACGTCAACAAAAATGTTGGTGAGTCATAGGTTTAATTTCTATATAATAATCATAACATTTAATAAGCCACAAGATTTCATTTAATTAAATGCGCAGGATCATTACAACTGCAAAAATCATTCATACGATGAGTCGCCTGGTAACTGACCTTAACATAGAGCGCTTAAGATATCTGGCATCATACATTCCACTATTCAAATGTATGACAAGAACCCTTCGAAGTACTAAAGCATTTCCATTATTCGAAAATGGGGGTGGTTGGTGCCCGTAGATCTACCTTTAGGATTCGTGTCAATTAGTGTTTTTCACTAATTCTTAGGTTACCAAGCATAATAATAATAAGTACAGATATCCGGTATAACAAAAAAATCGTAGAATGTAGTTCCATGAACTTGTGCTTATTTTGTAAAACATTTATAAATTTTGGATGTATTCTCATCCCAAAATAATTTAGATAGTAAAAATGGGACTATAACTCACTTGTGATGATTTCCGAATAGATGGTGATAAGACTTGGCCTTTTGACAAATTCACGAACCTAATAATAATATTCTTGTGTCAAGATATATATATATATATATATATATATATATATATATATATATATATATATATATATATATAATATTCCATACTTATGATACTTGTGATAATTTTAATTGTCCATTGTTAGTAGTCCAACGTTCGTAGTCCAATAGTCCAATAGTCCAACAGTATAAATGTATATATAAATATAAATGCGTATATTGTGTTAGAATTCACTAACGCTATAATATATTGTCTTAATATAATAAGACACATAATATGTATATTGTCTGAAGCAATCCGCGACCCATTGTATACATGTCTCAGGCTCGATCACAACTCAAAGTATATAATATTTTGGAATCCACTTCGACCCACAGCTAATTCGAGATTACTGCCAATGGTGTCTAATAGTTCATTCCAATAATATATATAGAAGAAGTAAAAATGATATGTCAAAACTTTGTATACGAATCCACGGTGATCAAGTCATATATATATATATATGGTGCCTTACGATCTTTATTAAGACTATAATATATTGTCGTAGAACTTAATCACGATTATTATAAATTGTATTTCCATAAGTTCGGGAACAAGACATGTATAAATACATGTAGGATACAAGGTAAGTTAGCTAGGATAAGGTTAGCATCCATTTTTATAAATCATGTCCGTAGCTAAAAATTAAGAAAAATATCCAATTTTGTTTTACCCATAATTTCTTCGTTACAAATCCGTTTTGAGTGATTCGAGTTGCCATGGTTTTGTATCGAACTCAACATTATTAATCTTAATAGAAAAAGTATAGATTTATAGTCAAAAATACAGCTTGGGTGTCAAATAAGAGAAGATAGTCATATCAGTCGTAAGAACGACATCTTGATGACCCTTTTGAAAAACATACTTCCACTTAGAGTTTAACCATGGATTTTGGATATATTTCATATCCGTATAAAATAAGATTTTTCACCAAAGGAAATCTTTTAATTCAAAGTTTAAGATAGGTTTTTAAAATTAATCCCAAAACAGCCCCCGTTCGACTAAGACGACGTATATTCGATTTTAAGGTGTTCTTCGTGTTTACAAGTTTTATATCCTTATATTAGCTTGAAATACTGTCATAATACATGTGTTGAAGTATTTTAAAAGTAAAGTTAGAAGGATTAAGTTTATTTGCAAACAAGTTTAGAAATAATCTAAACTATGTTCTTGTTGTTATTAGTTATAACTCAAAATAAGATAGCTATATGAATACGAATCGAATAAGATTATGAATAAGGTTACTACCTCAAATCAAATGAGTAAAGTTGCTAGATAAATAAGGAGAATATCTTGAGTTCAAAGATACCCTTGATGGCTTGGAATTCTTGAAGTGTTCTTGATCAAGCTTTGTTATTATGATTATAACTTGGATTATGAGACCAATACTTGCTGAATTGAATGGAGGTTTGAGAGAGTGTTTGAGTATGTATTTAGAGAGTAAAATGATGTAGTTAATTGGAATGAAATGGGTGGTTATTTATCCTACATGTTGGCATCAAAATGGGGACAACAACATGGCTCCATGGTTTGTAATTTTATGCATTTAGTCATACTAGTTTCCAAGCCATGGTTCCCACAAGTCTACATCATGTTTATACATGTCTCACAACTGATTGAGTGCTACTAAGATCAATGATTTGGTATGTATATACCTATAGTAAATACATATAGAAGCTAGGTATTATACGGTTATAAATACCGTATGAATACGAATAGGATTCTTGTTAAAATTGAATGAGAAAATGAGTATAGCTATCTTTATTGAGTATAAATATATTGATATATATTATTAAGTCTTTCAAAAGTGTATTAATACATATTAATACAATACATATACATACATTTTAATTTAGAAGTTATTACAACGTTAATCGTTATATATATGTATATAGTCTTGAAGTCTTTAAGTTAATAATCTCATTTTATGTATATAACCAATTGTTATTATATATAATGAGATACTTAAATATCATTTTAACAAATCATAAGTATATATATATATATATATATATATATATATATATATATATATATATCCATATATACATCATTATATAATTATTTCAAATTATGATGTTCGTGAATCGTCAGACAGACTGGGTGGTCAAACATTTGCATAAAATCCATTCCAAAAATATATATCTTGACAAGTTTGATTGCTTAACATGTTGGAAACATTTAATTATGTAAATATTAATCTTCAATATATTAGCGAAAAAATCCGGGTCGTTACACATAGGGTGTTTATATAGGCAAATCTAATCAAGGAAACAACTTAACAAGTAAGAAAACTCTATTCTAGAATTTTCTCCCCTCCTGATGAACCTCACAACCGCAATAGAATTCTTGTGGTCGCAAGTTTTATTTTCTCAGCAGATCATTTCTCTTATGTGATTCTTGTGACCATAACTCTAAATTCGCGGTCACAAGTTTCACAGATTCAGCAAACCTTATTTAATTCAAACTTCACACTCCAACAATCTCCCACTTGAAGGAGACATTAAACAACATTCGCCAACCCGTCACTATGTTTAAAAAAAACCCACAATAGCTCTAGACTAGCCGATTACCAACTCCTTTTGATACCGCCAAATGAGACACCCGAATCACGCCGCACTTCACTCGTTAGCCTACGAGCAAGTGAATGATATTACTAATATGCCTAGACTAATGATTACCAATATCACTTGAAAGCATGTTCGTAAAGCGGGCACTTCCAGCGAACAAACGACTGAAAATCTTCCAATTAAAGCCGCGGATAATCTAATTAAGCGCGCTAAAAGAAAAACCATAGCTACAAGTCCTAATGTAGCAAAAAAGAAAAAAAAAAAAAGTCTATGGACGTAGATAGCTCAACATTTGTTGATTTGGATGAAATTGATGATGATCATTCTGTGAAAGGTATTACATTATACCTCGCCATTAATTTAACTGCTTCATTTTATGATTATATTTATGCATCTTTATACTATAATTGCAGTTCCCTATGCCTGACGTTGGTGATGAAGAAGAAGATGAATAAACTGAACATGAAGTTTCATTGAATATTGGTCCTCGCTAGAGGTTCCAGGTGCACAATTACCCGATTCTTTCAATATTGAAGATTTTTTTCTCAAAACACTACTGATTAAGTATAAATTAATCCAAGGGGTTCGGTTCATGCAAGATCAACAATAAGGGGGATTTAAGGGTTGCTTAAGTTTAACTCTCTGGTCCAGAGTACATTGAATAACCCTCATACGAGATGATGATCTCAGAAAGGGTGGTTAAATGTGACCCACCATCATTCGGGTTAACCGGAGTTGATGGCTTGTGGACGGTGTTAGGATTTGATGTTCAAACACGTTACCTGAGAATCGTATTTATGATTGCGCAGATAGAGCACTAGAACAAGTGATATTATTCTCTCTCCCTATCTTGTGTGTTATTATGAGGTCCATTGTGTGTATTTATAGGTGAGATCGGTTGTCCTTTTCTTACCACGTAGGCGACAAGAAAAAGGGGAAGGGACAGAATGGTACAAAATAGTAATATACTGTCACATGAATTGTGCACTCACGTGGTCCCCTCCATATCATGCTGTTCTGTCACATCCTGCTACTCGTACGACCATGAAGATTTTGTCCTTAATGTCTTGTACTATCTCTTGTCTTATTCAACCTTCACAATCATTCACGTATCCTCCTGATAGCGTGATGCATAATGCGCAATGACATCAACTGAATTGTGCAATAAATTGCGCGTCACTGGCCTTTAGAGATGATTGAATGCGCAGCTACAGTCATAAGCTTGCGCGAAATGTTATCGTATTTTATGCGCGTCATTAAGCCCCCCCAGTTCTATGGTATGTGCAGTTCATTCGCGCATGGCGTAGAACTATTGTCATTTCGTATTTGATTGTGATGTAACAGTTCTGATGCAACCATTATCGGGTTTCGTAACTGTCGCTTTCATAGTCAGCTCATTGAATTCTTTATTTAGCTGTCAGATCTAATCTGACACGTGTATGGTCCAGATTCGTTCCGTATTCTTTTCCTCCTTTTTCTTCCCTATAAATACTCTCAATCTTTTTATTTTATTCTGAAAGTATTTCGTATGCCCGAGAGACATATTAAATTAATGTGGCTAATGTGTTATGATCCAAGTCGGGTCATACCCAATAACAAGCTTACCGACACCTTATAAGTATTTAATATTAACGATTGGATCATTGATTAAATACGCGACACTTGAACTTTAAGAAAAATGGTTTTCTGAAATTTTACTTGATGTGTACATATATATATATATAAATTATGGAATAATTTATATAATATGGATTTAATTATTTATAGGTTAAATAATTAATAATGTTATATTACATTATTTTATATAATTGGTTTTATATAAAATGTAAATATAATTATCCATAAAAGTTTATAAAATGTTTTATAAAATCTTATTCTTTTATAAAACTCATTTAATAAACAAATGTGGGAGTGGCATTGGAGTCTCAACTTGCATGCTCTTGACTAGCCATTTTGAATGGTTAATTCCCTTTTCAAGGTGCATAATACCAAGGCTTTTGTGGAGACCAAGTAACACTTTGAATACACATCAAAACAACTAAAAAAAACTGCACTTGACCCTTTTTTTTCTGCCTGCTGCCGTGATTTTTTTTTAAAAGAAAGGGGTTCAAATTTTTTTTTACAAGTTGGTTCAAGTGTTGCAATCAAATCCAAACTAAAAGCAAAGGTGTTGGTGGTTAGCTTGGGGTATAACTACTTGAGGTTTCATTGTTTTGGAGCTCCATTCATCATCATCTTCATCATCATCTATCAACAAGCTAGGAGAAGGTATAAACACTTTTCTTACTTGTAGTTTGTAAGTATGTTTCATAACTTGATCCTTGTGGGATTTAACTTTAATTGGTTTAAAGATTAAACAAGTTTAATTGGTAATTCACGCTTCCGCAAATCTTATTTCTTGAATGATTATAAGTATTATGAAACTTGTTAAATCCCAACAATGGTATCTAGAGCCGAAGTTGTTGAAATATGCTTCAATATGTTATTTTAAACCCACTATATTTGCATTCTATAAAAATGCATGAATGTAGAATGCAAAAATAAAAGGGTTTGGGTGGGTTTAAAGTTAAGGCCGAATTTATGGAGTCCCAAAATGGGTTTGGGTTCTTCCATTTGGTTCATATTTTGGTTGCATGTTAATGTTCACAATTTTAGCCTTGACCTTGTGTTGCATGCATGTGTGTTTGAATGAATTGTATTATTTATTTGGTATGTAATATTAATTCATTCAATTTGGTTTGTAATAATTATTTATTTGGCATGTATTAATTCATTCATTTGGTTATGTAATTTATTTACATTTGGTATGTAAAATAGAATAGGTTGTATTTTCATTTTCTAGATAAAAATGTATTAGGATACATATTTTGTAAAATGAAGATACAAGATGATGAAGACTTGAAGAACGCAAGGAACATATGGATACAAGGTTAAGTGGGAGATTTGAAATCTCCTACTTTGTATTATTACCCCTTAACCCGGTGACATTTGTTTTCGGCTAAACAAATGTCCACCAAAATGGCTAGATTGTGAACATATTTGTTTTGCATGTGTGATTGTTTGTTTGTTTATTGTATTATATGTTTGGTTGATACAATTAATCACAAGATAACAACAAGCAAAACGACAATTTAATTGGTTAAACTAAACGTATTAATAACATGCAAAACGACAATTTAATTGGTTAAATTAAAAGCAACTAAAGACCTTAATAAATGGTTATTAAGAACAAGAAAAGGATCACGTATATATAAAATGGTTTATATCAAGTAATTGGCAAATTACAAGACATGAAAATGGTTTTTCATAAGTACCATACACTAAATGCATGTTGGTGTATGGCATAAAAGTTTTCTTAAACTAGAATTAACGAAAAACTTAAAATCCCTTAATCGACAAGGTAAACAAGTTTAACGCCATCCTTTTGTGGGACACTTAAACATAGTAGGGAACTCATAAATGGGATAAAGGTCACCTAACCGTTATGAGCTAACTAATATGGTTAAGGTAAAATTCGCATGCTTGTGGGATAAAGGTCACCTAACCACTTGTATGTTAATTTTACATGTTTACACAAGTAGGACGACTTGATTTGGGAATCATGAACTTAGGGTCACCGAAGCATGAGGAACAAATAGGCGTTGATGGGATAAATATGTCATGCAAAAGGATTGCATGATCCCATAATTTAGTAGTTGCAAAAGGATTGCAATTGTCATATAATGACTACCTAGCTAAATCAAATGACGGGATAAAGGTCACCTAACTGAAATTTGGTTTACCGTTGGATTCTAAAATTTAATATATATAACAATTGGATTTAAAAGGTATTGATTGTTAAATTTAAAATCGATACTTAAATGAACTTTGCTAAATTTTGTAGATGGCCGCCAATAACAACAACATGCAAAACGCACCTATTAACTTGAACAACCTATCGTTAAGGTCTCTCCTCGAGAAAGACAAACTCAACCATACGAACTTTATGGATTGGTTCCACAATCTTAGGATTGTCCTCAAACTTGAGGATAAGGCGTATGTGTTGGAAGACCCCATTCCCGATCAACCCGATGAGGATGATACGGAAGGCATGGCTTATTGGGATAAGTATTGCGCCGATTCGGTACAAGTCGCTTGCCTAATGCTTGGGACTATGATACCCGAACTCGAGCATTATACTGCATACGACATGATCACGCAATTGAAGGAGATGTTCCTTCAACAAGCTCGTGTCAAGCGCTTTGAAACGGTCCGAGCGCTTCATGCATGTCGTATGGACGACTCCCAATCCGTTTCATCTTATGTCCTTAAGATGAAAAGCCTCATTGATCGCGCAAACCGTCTTAATCTAAACATATCTAATGAGCTTGCCACGGATCTTATCCTAAACTCCTTGTCAAAGAAGTTTGACCAATTTGTAATTAATTACAATATGAATGGGATGGATAAGACCATTGGCGAACTTCATGGCATGCTCAGGACGGCGGAAACTAGCATGGGTAAGAGGGCTTCACCCGTGCTAATGATCAATGATGGTGGGTCCAAAGGTAACAACACCTCTAAGCCAAAGGCGGCTAAGAGGAAAGGACCCGCCCATCAAGGCAAGGGAAAGGGGAGGATGGTTACCCCAACCAAAAACAAGAACAAGAAGCAAAAGGTTGCCGGACAAGCAAACCCCAAGGAAGACCCGTGCTTCGGTTGCGGTGAAATGGGTCACTGGAAACGCAATTGCCCGGTCTACCTTAAGGAGTTGAAGGAAAAGAGGGATGCGGGGCAATCCTCAGGTAACATATATATGGTATATATAGAGCTTAGTATTACTTCTTATAATACATGGGTATTAGACACTGGATGTGGAACTCACATTTGCAATTCTTTGCAGGGGTTCAAAAGAAGTAGCAAGCAAGCGGGAACATCAAGTCTCTTTATGGGTAATGGAGCCAAAGTGCAAGTGAAGGCTCAAGGAGACTTTGTATTAAAACTTCCAAGTGGTTTGGAACTTATTTTGGACAATGTTTTGTATGCACCGGATTTATGTCGAAACATTATTTCAGTTTCCCGTTTAAAACAATGTGGTTTTTATCTTAATTTTGTTTATGATGATATCCACGTTTATTTAGATAATGTATTCTATTTTAAGGCTTCGCCTTCAAATGGAATTTATGAATTGGTTCATGATGACACATCATCTAGTAGCTCAATATACCATACTAGCACCAAGAAACTCAAAATGGATTTGAGTGATTCCTACTTATGGCATTGTCGCCTTGGTCACATAAACAAGAACCGAATGCATACACTTCAAAAGAATGGACTTTTGAAATCAAATGCACTAGACTCGTTTGATGTATGTGAGTCTTGTTTACAAGGCAAAATGACTAAATCACCTTTCAAAGGGACCTATGAAAGGGCTAAGGACTTATTGGGATTAATACATTCGGATGTATGTGGACCCTTTAAGCCCATAACTAGGAATGGTGAAAGATACTTCGTTACTTTCATTGATGACTTCAGTCATTTCGGATATGTCTACTTGTTAAGACATAAGGACGAAACTTTTGAAGCATTCAAAGAATATCAAAACGAAGTACAAAATCAACTCAATAAGACAATCAAGGTACTTCGTACTGATAGAGGAGGTGAATACCTAAGCGATGCTTTCCAAGATCATCTTAGAAGTTGTGGGATTATCTCACAACTTACTCCACCCGGGACACCACAGCTTAATGGTGTATCCGAAAGGAGGAACCGAACCTTAATGGATATGGTTCGATCTATGATGGCTAGAAGCTCCTTACCTCTATCATTCTGGGGTTATTGTCTATGCTCCGCGGCTCGTATTCTAAATATGGCCCCAACCAAGAAAGTGGAACGCACTCCTCATGAGATGTGGTTTGGAAAACCTCCATCTCTATCATACTTAAAGGTATGGGGATGTGAAGCTTACCCTAAGCGTTACGTCCCTAATAAGTTGAATGCTCGATCCACGAAGTGTATCTTCATAGGATATCCCAAGGATGATATGGGATACTATTTCTATGATCCAACCGAGCAAAATGTATTTGTTGCTCGAAAGGCGGAATTCCTTGAAACTAAGTTCCTAATGGAAGGAAATAGTGAAAGGAAGATAGATCTTGAAGAGGTTCAAGATCAAGTAGATGATACACAATTGGCTGACACTAGCACTCAACATGAAAATGTTGAGAGTGATCAGATGGATGATCAAAATACACAAGACGTTCGCAGATCTGGTAGGATTAGTAATCCTCCTGAGAGATATGGGTTTCTCATGGATGGTTGCTATGTGGTTGATTTGGATGAACCAATAAACTACCAAGATGCTTTATCAAGGATTGATAAAGATAAATGGCAGGAAGCCATGAACGCTGAGATGCAATCCATGTATGACAACCAAGTTTGGGAACTTGTTGCGCAACCTCCTGGCTCTAGGCTAGTTGATTGTAAATGGCTGTTCAAAATGAAAACCGACATACATGGAAACTTGGATACATATAAAGCTAGACTTGTAGCAAAAGGTTTCACTCAAACTCAAGGGGTTGACTATGATGAAACTTTTTCTCCTGTGGCGATGCTAAAGTCTATTAGGATATTACTTGACATTGCTGCTCATTATGATTATGAAATATGGCAGATGGATGTCAAGACCGCCTTCCTAAACGGACATCTTGAGGAAGATGTCTATATGGTTCAGCCTGAGGGTTTTGTTGATCCGAAATATCCTAAAAAGGTATGCAAGTTAAAGAAGTCAATCTACGGATTGAAACAAGGATCTAGAATGTGGAATCATCATTTTAATGAGGAGGCCAAGAAATTTGGCTTCATTAAAAATGGTGATGAAGCTTGTGTATACAAGAAAGCTAGTGGGAGCACTATCATGTTCCTTGTACTATATGTGGATGATATATTGTTATTTGGAAATGATATTCCGGCAATGCAAGGTGTTAAAGCTTGGTTAAGCAAATGCTTCTCCATTAAGGATCTTGGAGAAGCACAATACGTTTTGGGGATTGGGATCTACAGGGATAGATCCAAGAAACTGATAGGTTTAAATCAAAGTGCATAAATTGAAAAGATCTTGAAAAGGTTCAAGATGGAGAACTCTAAGAAAGGTTTGGTACCTATTCAAAAGGGAACACTTCTCAGTTCATCTCAGTGCCCCACCACGAAAGATGAACAGGAGATAATGAAGAAAGTCCCATATGCTTCTGCCATTGGGTCTATCATGTATGCAATGATATGCACTAGACCGGATGTGTCATGCGCTCTTAGCCTGACAAGTAGATACCAAAATAACCCAGGAAACAGTCATTGGATTGCTGTTAAAAGTATATTGAAATACCTTAGGAGGACTAAGGATATGTTTCTGATATATGGGTCTGGTGAGGAGGAACTCGCTGTAAAAGGTTACGTGGATGCGAGTTTCCAAACTGATCGTGATGATTCTCGATCGCAATCTGGTTATGTCTTCACATTAAATGGAGGTGCGGTCTCTTAGAAGAGTTCAAAACAGGATGTTGGTGCTCTATCCACTACAGAGTCGGAGTACATCGCCGCATCATTAGCAGCTCAAGAAGCTGCATGGATGAAGAAATTCATCGACGACTTAGGAGTAGTCCCTTCCATTCAGGACCCTCTTGAGATCTTTTGTGACAACGAGGGTGCGATTGCTCAAATCAAGGAACCTCGTGCTCATCAAAAGACCCGTCACATTGAGCGGAGATTCAACTACATAAGGGATGAAGTTGAAAAGGGAAAGATATGTATTCGCAAAGTTCACACAGATCTTAACATAGCGGATCCACTCACGAAGCTCTTACATGGATCAAAACATGCAGGACATGTTTGTGCTTTAGGGCTTCGATATTCTAGTGATTGGTCATGATTTGTTTTAAGTATTGTTACGGAAAGAAATTGTTCAAACTCATTAATATAATTATGGTATTAATTTATTTTGAGTTATGTTCCTATTTTGCATATTTTATCCATGAATAAGTAATTATTCTAAATTCCGTAGTCGATCACATTTGTGGGAGCAAATGTGAGGTTTAGACTATTATGAACTTGGATTGGTATACATTCAAGGACTGAATGTGGGGCATGCAAATATTGGAAGACCCGCCCTCAAGATTTGCTAAATGGAGCCTTTGTGGTTGATCACATGTAATCTTGAGTAAAGGCGAATATCATTGTATCCTCTGACCTGAGATACATATTGGGTTCGGATATTCACCAAGTACTGTGCCTTGATTCTTTCCTTCGCTATTCTGAAATATGGTAGTTCATAAGGAAGAGCTCAGGTACCATGCAAGGTACATATTTAGGACGTATGTAGTCAAGATGGAATTTGTCTCTCTTATTCATTGAGAGTCAGATGTCTAAGGCCTGATAAAGTTAAATCTAGAAGAGAGTGATCACTCTGTGTCTCTTGGATTTAACATGACATCTAAGACGAAAGGAAATAATGAAAGATTCACCTATTCATATTCGAGATGGAAACTCGAAAGGGATGATGTTATTGAATGGCACAAAGTCATAACATGTTGGGGGTGATGGACGGTCGTTAGGTGGTATCCATCACTTGCATTAATTTCTTATGTTTCTCGTGCAAGTGGGAGATTGAAAGTATTTCGTATGCCCGAGAGACATATTAAATTAATGTGGCTAATGTGTTATGATCCAAGTCGGGTCATACCCAATAACAAGCTTACCGACACCTTATAAGTATTTAATATTAACGATTGGATCATTGATTAAATACGCGACACTTGAACTTTAAGAAAAATGGTTTTCTGAAATTTTACTTGATGTGTACATATATATATATAAATTATGGAATAATTTATATAATATGGATTTAATTATTTATAGGTTAAATAATTAATAATGTTATATTACATTATTTTATATAATTGGTTTTATATAAAATGTAAATATAATTATCCATAAAAGTTTATAAAATGTTTTATAAAATCTTATTCTTTTATAAAACTCATTTAATAAACAAATGTGGGAGTGGCATTGGAGTCTCAACTTGCATGCTCTTGACTAGCCATTTTGAATGGTTAATTCCCTTTTCAAGGTGCATAAGACCAAGGCTTTTGTGGAGACCAAGTAACACTTTGAATACACATCAAAACAACTCAAAAAAAAACTGCACTTGACCCTTTTTTTTTCTGCCTGCTGCCGTGATTTTTTTTTAAAGAAAGGGGTTCAAATTTTTTTTTTACAAGTTGGTTCAAGTGTTGCAATCAAATCCTAACTAAAAGCAAAGGTGTTGGTGGTTAGCTTGGGGTATAACTACTTGAGGTTTCATTGTTTTGGAGCTCCATTCATCATCATCTTCATCATCATCTATCAACAAGCTAGGAGAAGGTATAAACACTTTTCTTACTTGTAGTTTGTAAGTATGTTTCATAACTTGATCCTTGTGAGATTTAACTTTAATTGGTTTAAAGATTAAACAAGTTTAATTGGTAATTCACGCTTCCGCAAATCTTATTTCTTGAATGATTATAAGTATTATGAAACTTGTTAAATCCCAACATATTCTTCACTTCTATCTTCTTTCATCCTACAGACATCATATAATGGCTGCAAGTAGCGCGAGCACCGAATTTTCGAATGTAGGGTCTATCATGTCTGATGTTAGCCCGGAGTTCATAGAGAAACTGATTGCGTGGTACCCTCCTATTAAATAATTTAATCCGTCCATTCCAAGTTTTCGCGAGCGCGCCAAACGTCCTCCGCATGGTAAGGTTGCGATTTACGATTTGGTGATGGAGAGAGGTAACATACGCACTCCTCCCACCAATTTTTTCATGCTCATGCTATCTCATTTTAACATCGGTGTGGGGCAGTTGGACCCGAACAACGCTTGTAGAGTCTCGCTGTTTCAGATGTGGTGCCATGCGCACAATTTCACGTCTACAGTTAACCTATTTTAGAATATTTTTAGCTACGAGCGACTCGACCAGGGCTGGTACTGCTTTAAGGACAATTGGGACTTCACGCATGAGATCAAGTGGAGAATTCTGCCCAACTAGAAAGAGAATTTATTTTTTGTCAACAACACATTTATTCCTTCTTCTTGCGCCAACATAGGTCAATGGTAATACGGTTTGAACTCTGATCTAAAGCATGCACTTCCATTGAGTTTAGCGGAGCGCGATGTTTGATAAGTGTGTGGGGAAATCTTTGTACATGCATATGTATCAAAACATTTCCCTATACTCTAGTGGGATCTTTAAACACTGGCATCGCCGTAGCTTTCATCCCTACTTCACGCAACACCTTAAAGGTTAGTGAGTTTCTTAAAATCTGTTTATTCATTGCACGTCATGTGGACACAACGTCGCGCTTTGTATTTTTCTTCTTTTTAGAGATAACGCTTGCAACATATCTCAAGACGGAGAGGCTAGCTGCCTCTTACGTTCCAGTGCACAGTACGTCTGGGAATACTCGCTCGTCTGGTGTATCCCAGAGTTCTTTACGCATACGTGAATATGCCGAAGCGGGGTCATCTAATTATCACCCTTTTTACGTTAGTAAACGAAAACTAACACCAAAGAATTTCAACGAAATGGTTGCGCCATTCGTTCCTCATTTTATTTATAATCCATCATCATCTCTAAAGCACGGAATACCTGGTAAATTTTTGATTGTGCATCTGGTTTCCTTATCGTGGTTTACTTATTTAATATACTTTGTCATTGACAGATGATGATGATGAGAAGGAGACAACCCCATCGAATTCCGCTGAACAACCCCTAGGGCGATCGTCAAACCAGCGGAAATTCAGGTGACGATGCGGGCATAGATGCAGTGGATGAGGTACAGGTACTGCGAGAAGAAAATCAGCGCCTTCGTGAAGTGCTGGAAAATTCAAATTCTGAAAGGTATGACTTGCAACTCAAGTTAGTGGTTGCCCTTTCGGAGAAGACTCAAGCTGACATGAGCAGGTTAATGGACTGCCATTATGCCCTCACCCAAAAGGCAAAAAAGTCAGAGCACGAGTTTAATTTCTTAAAGGCTGGTCTTCCTCATATTGTTGATAATGCGCTTAATTGTGAGTCGGTCAATTATGCTTATAAGTTGCTAGTGAAGGCTGTTCAGGATCGAGAGAGCGTTCGATTTTGGAACTTCATCAAGAAGCAAATGTGTGTTCCCGATCCTCCCCATGCTGCTATCGAGGCTCATTTCACCCCTGACGCTGAAGTGATTGCCAAACAGGTGGTAAAATCTTTAGAGAATATTAAAATTATTCGTCTAAAGAGGTATTCGCGCAACCCGAGGATAAATGCGCATAATTTGATAAATGCAGAATTGTAATTTACGCATGTATAGACTTTAAGGGTTCTCATTCTTTAATTGTATATGTAGCTTTGCCCTCTGGATGTAATTAATGAACATATGATGATTATAAGCCTTCTTACCATCATTCATATTATTGGTATCATTTAGTGTGTGTGAAGCTACATTAATTATTTTACTCGTTGCATGATATTGCGTTAATGTGTTTTTCGCATTTTGCACCACAAGCTTGTTAAAGTATCCCGTATTTATACTCGAGGCATATCAGTATTGATTTCTATGCATATTGTTGTGCACACAACATATATATATTGACACAAAACTCGTCGCACGTGTTCAGGAGTCTTCTAAGTGCGCCAACACCCAGGATCGAGTTCAAGGGCGACCAACCATATCGTTTATAGTCATGACTTACAGATCTCTAGTTCTGTGCGGGTGAGGCTAGGACAAACCAATATCAGTCACCCTCCCATTGATAATACTACCCTATCATTTATAGTCATGACTTGCAGATCTCTAAGTTCATTCTGTGTACTTGTTCGTGCTTTATACAGATTCATTTTAAACGCAACTTGGTGTATTGATTTGATTGAAATAATTTTGTACCTCAAGAAATTGTTGGTAATATAAGTTTATTATAATTACAGTTTAGTATTTAGTATGGTTTTATTTCAGTGTTTTGTATCTTGTAGTTTGGTTTAGATCATTAGATGATAAAATATCTACTTCTAGTTATATAGCTTCATGTAACATTTTTTTAAAAAAATAGTAAAGAAACCGGTTTTTACATAAAAGGGAGTCTCTTTTGTCATGCATAGAAACTTGTTTTTTTCTTCAAAAACCGGTTTCTTTACTAAGGAATAGAAACCTGTTTTTACTAAAAACCAGTTTCGAAAGTCCATCAAAGAAATCGGTTTTAAAACCGGTCTCAACCTAATAAACCCCTACCAATAGAACCCGGTTTTAAAACTGGTTTCTAATGGTCTAAAAACCGGTTTGATTGCCTTTTTTGTGTAGTAGTGCAAGTTGATATGGAAGTAGCTAAGGTCGCTCGATTGAGCAACATGCGCAAACAACGTGGCAGACAGGTGAAGTCAAGTAGCTATTCTGCTAAGACAGGTATGTACATGAAATTGTTGGCTGGAAATGACTTGATATATGAAAAGTACAATTGTAAAGACATTGTTCGATAGTGAAATTTACTAGTAACCTACTTTTGTGCGTAATAACAGGTTCGCTATATGTAAATTAAGACAAATTAACAAAATGATCAGTTCCCTTACTTTCTTTATTACATATTACATCGTTTCAGCTCGGTAGCGTGCCAAGTGCGTTTAATCGCCTTACCATTTAGCTCTGCCAGTTTGTAAGTTCCAGTTTTGCTAATTCCATTGACCCTATATGGACCCTCCCAATTGGGTCCCATTTTCCTGGTGTCTCCAATTCTGCTCGCTTGATTGTCGCGCCAAACAAGGTCACCAACCGTGTATGTAATGAGCCTAACTCTCTTTTCATAGTACCTTGCAATTCGTTGTTTGTTGATGGCCTCGCGTGCAGCCGCTTTTTCTCTGCGCTCTTCTAGATGATCTGGATTAGTGCGTAGATCCTTATATTTCTAGTTCTGATTAAATGACAACATTCGCTCTGTTGGGATGGCTATCTCTGCAGGCAAGACTTCTTCCGAGCCATATATCAGACTGAATGGTGCTTCTCCAGTGCTGTTTTTTAGTGTCTTGCGATGTGCCCAAAGGACTTTAGAAAGCTGATCCACCCATCCTCTCCTTTGTTTTCCTAACCTTGCCTTAATTGCGTGGACTATGTCTCTATAACAACCCTCATTTTTCCATTTCTATTTTACTAATTTGCCCTTACGGTTTGTGTGCTCGTAAACTTTATTTGATCAAAACGTTGACTAAATAGTAAACTTTTAGTAGATACTCTCTGATAATTTAAAGTTTATGCTGTTCTGTAATATTATAAAGATATAGTCGATAAGTAATAAAAATGGGAAATTATGTAAATAATAAAACAATCGGAAACTAAATAAAATAAATGCAAGTCTTGGACAAATTAAAAAGACTAAATAATATCTGTAAAAAAATATATAAAATACATAGTTATATAAATAAGCCGAAAAAATATAAAATATAAAAAAAAATCGGCCAAGGGATTAATTAAAAAAAGAGAAATTTAATTAAACTAATTACTTGGTCCCTAAGCATTCTAGATCATTCCTAATTACTTGGTCCCTACTCTAAGTATCCTAGACTAACCCTAATTGCTCCCCTATATACACCCTCATAGACTCCTAGATTTTCATTCACAAATCACTTGAAACCCTTTTTCCCTTTTCTAGTTTTGCTCGACAGTTTTTTTGTCACCAACCATCACCTTAGCCGATTCATACCATCACCAAAACAACCTCATCGCCACCTTCCTACTACGGTTTACAGCGGCCTCTCATCGCCACCATTCTGCAGCTTTTCTGCAGCCGAGAATCACCACCATCCACCACTGTTCTGCTACGTTTTCTGTAGCCATCACCACCGCCACCTGCAGCAGTTTTCTGCTATCATCCGCCACCTAAAATAGCCCACAAAAACTCCCTGCAGTCATCTATTTTCTGGTACTGATCGCCACCCTCAACTGCCACTTTTACGGTTGTTTTCTGCTGTCTTTAATAGCCACCAATTGCCGCTGCCACCTGCTCTGTTCCTGCTGGTTCTGCGTGAGAAAAACAGACCCAAAATCCTGCCCGTTTGGTCACTTCTGTTGCTGCATTTTTCTTTTTCTGTTTCAGGTCAGAATCGCCACTCTTTCTTGGTCTAAAAGCATCTTAAGGTATACCTAAAACTCTAAGTTAATCATACTTTTTAATTTGTTACTTTTAAGTATTATGTTTTAGTTATGATCTTGAACATGAAGCTAGATAATATAGTTAAAGATTATGAATAATGAATATGGTTAATGAATTGAATATGATTAAGAATTATGATCATGAATATTATGTACTTGAAGATGTTAATAAAAAAAAATAAAAGGTTATGATTTGTGAATACTAATAAGCTTATGAATATGAACATGGTTACATGAATAATGATTAGTAATATTTGAAGGTGGTTTAGTTAAAAAAAATAATAATAACACACATGCATGCATGCGTGAAGTATGTATATGTATATATACACGTGAAGTGTATGTGTATATGTATATATATGTATATTACATGTGTGTGTGTGTGTGTATATATGTATATGTACGCGTGAATATATATATGTACAAGTATATGCAATTGGTACAACACCAAAGAATATATATATATATATATATATATATATATATATATATATATATATATATATATATATATATATATGTATGTAAGTATATGTATCGTGTATATGTATATATGTAGATATATAATGTTAAAAAATTAATACATGCTTGTTGGAATCGATTAGGATAAGTATTAATATGTATTTATATGTATCACCTTTTTACTTATATATATGTAACACATACATAATATATATATTATAGTTATCAACATATACGTGTAACATAAGAATAAAGAGTATATGTATATGTATCATGTAGGTGAATATATGTATGTAACACATGTACAACCACAAACACACACACACACACACACACACACACACATATATATATATATATATATATATATATATATATATATATATATATATATATATATATATATATAAAACATGATAAGATTATATAATGAAGGTTGATTAAGTAAAAGATAATTAGAATAATAATACTATTACTATAACTTGTAAACCTATCTATATTGTAACACCTTAATTACACTAAGTAATATTATCACATACCTATATGTAATTACTAAGTATAATAATATAATAACATATAGTATCTATACACCTATAACGTGAAGGTTATAATCAAAAGATAACGTACAATATATACGAACTTCACCACTACTTACGGTCGTAAGAGGATGATGTTTAGGTTGCCATTTATGGGACAAGCTTGTGGATCTCGAATGTCATGACTTAGTTTCTGATCAAGAGTCATGGGCCCCCGGTTACATCTGGTTATCCCTGACTTACTTGATAGCAATGAAGTTTGGGCAATTGTACAATGTCTTTGTAAAGGATTATAACCCGAACTTACTAAAACTAGAAACTTACTATAAGGGGAAGCTTTCCATAAATAGTAATTTTTCGAAAATATAAACTTTTGAGAAATAGTAACTTTCCCCGTGAACCGTCACTGTTAATATAGTTGCTATATTAATAAACATACTTTATGTCTGTTAGACATTAAGTAACCAAACGCTATATTTCTAGGTTGAGATCTCTGGTCACTTACTCCGTTCATTCTTCTTTTCGTGGAATAACTTACTTGCTACTAAGTTGAATTTCATAGCCCCACTTTTTAACTTTCTTTGTATACTTATTTTGAACTTTGGGGTGAGACACATGCTTGCTTTTAAAACTATTTTACGCTTAGACACAAGTACTCAAAACTGTTTAACTATGCTGCCATGCTATGTTTCATGCTAAATCCCTACCATGATATCGTTAATTGCTTAGTGAACGCAAACTTAGTTAATGTGAGTAGGCCTATTCATAGTGACGTCTCTAACTAGTTGACTGTTGGTCAATGGATACATATTAATGATTCAACGACACGAACGAACAAAGTGTTAGGGTAACTTATGTTTAGTCTCGATATCATAACTTCAGCACTTACTTTTGGACGATGTCTCTACATCAAACTTTATAACTAAATCTTATGGTCTAAAATGATTATAAACCTATGTTGTTCACTCAACCATTTTTGGTTGACACTTTAAGCATGTTTTGTCTCAGGTGATGATTGCTAAGATTACTTGCTACTTGGACTTGGCTGCTTTGGAGTCCGCATTCATTATTTATATTATGCATTAAAACTATTTCATTTACATTTTTGGTTTTTCATTTGTAATGACGATTTACTTCCGCTGTTTTAAATTTATTGGTTTTTAATAAAAAAGTCTCATTTAGAGTCGTTCTCGTTTTATATACTTGTGTTGTGATATTGAAATGTCATATTTACCCCGACCCTATTTGGGGGTATGACAGTCTCTATTGGTAACTTCGCACTTCCCATTGGCTTGAGGATGTGCGACGAACGTGAAGTTTTGCTTTATGTTCAGCCCTTGACACCAACTTCCAAAAGTTTCTCCCTCGAATTACGTCCCATTATCGCTCACTATTTCATTTGGGATGCCAAACATGCAAACAATACTTTACCAGAAAAAATACCTTACCTTCTTACTTGTGATTTGTTTAGTGGCTTTGCCTCTACCCATTTGGTGAAGAAGTCAATCGCAACTACCAAATAATCAGCGCTTCCTGATTCGGCAGGGAAGGGTCCCACTATATCAATAGCCCATTTGAAGAAATGCCAAGGTGACGTTGTGGGGATCATTGGGTGGCCTGGAGCTTTGTTGATGGGCACGTGTAGTTAGCATTCTTGGCATACCCTTATTCTTTCTGACGCATCGTTGTACATGCCAGGCCAATAATAACCCACTCTTTTAAATTTTTTCCGCCACCGTCCTGAAAGCAGAGTGCAAAGCGCAGGCTCCCGCGTGGACTTCGTCTATAATTTTCTCAGCTTTCATGGGTCCAACGCAACGAAAGCTTGGTCCGAGGTACAATTTTCTATATAGATCATCACCACGCAGTTCGTACATTGGAGCTTTGACTCTTATCTTTTTGGCTTCTTTATCAGCTTTGGGCAGTAAGCCCGACTTTAGGAATTTAATTATGTTGGTCATTCAGCAATGCTCAGCTTCTTCTACGTTAGCGGCTAGTTGATTAGGTTCGATGGATTTCTTGAAAACTTGCTCAACCAGAACTTTCTTTTCAAGATGATTAATCGTCAACTTCGTTGATCAGGGAACGCGGCAAGGTTATGTACGCCTGCATTCCTTCGTCGTGAGCATCAAAAGTACCATTAATCTTGTTAGCGACTAACTGGGAATCAACGTACGCTTGGAGTTTCTTGACTCCAATTTCCTTGGTTAGCCTTATTCCTGCCAGTAGGGCTTCATATTCTGCTTCATTGTTTATCGCCTTGAAATTAAATCTTAGCGCATATGTGTGTTCCTCCTTATTGGGACCAATAAGCAATAAACATGCGCCCGCTCCTTCTGGACCATTCGCGCAATTGGTATACGACTCCCAGAGCTCTAGTGCCAGTGTTGTATCACCCTCCGAATCAGGCGTAATCGGCATATCGGAAGTGGTTTCTGCTAAGTAGTATGCTAGTATTTGCCCTTTTACCGAGCTTCTGGCACAGAAGTTAATCTCATGTTCTCAAAACGCGATTGCCCACTTCGTTAATCTTCCTAATGTTTCTGGCTTATACAAGATTTGTCAGATAGGCTGACATGTCAGTACCACTATGGGGTGAGTTTGGAAGTATCACCGCAGCCGTCGTGCAGTAATCATGAGCGCGTATACGAACTTTTCAATTGGGCGATAGTTCAGCTCACTCTCAGTCAGCGCTTTACTAACAAAATATATAGGTGTCTGCACCCCATCTCTTTCAGCGATCAGAACTAAACTTACAGCTTCTCGCGCAATTGCTAGATAAAAGATGAGGGTTTCCCCGGCAATTGGCGCGGTTAAGGTGGGGAGGTTTTTAATCAACGCTTTCATTTCTTGAAATGCCTTTTCAGCCTCCTCTGTCTATTTGAAGTCTGACTTTTTCGCGCAATTCTTAAGTATGCTGAAGAATGGGACAAGAATATAGTCAACGAGGCGAGTTTTCCATTGAGACATTGAACCTGTTTTTTGGTTTTTGGAGATGGCATGCATTCAATAGCTTCAATCTTTTTTGGGTTAGCTTTGATTCCATAGCGGGGATTACGTGTCCCAAAAATTATCCTTCTTCTTCTCCAAAATTCACTTTGATGGTTTAAGTTTCATGTTAACGCTGCACAGTGTATCAATAGTTTCGAGGATGTCTGCTAGCAGTTGTTCTTCACTGTTACTTTTGATGACCAGGTCATCGACATATGCTTCCAAGTTACGACCAATCTGTTTAACGAAAGTCGTGTCGATCATGCGCTAATAAGTAGCGCCAACGTTTTTAAGTCCAAACATCATTTTTGTGTAACAATATATGCCTTGCTCTATGTGAAACGCTGTCTTTTCTTCGTCTTCCTGCGCCATTGGGATTTGGTGATAACCCTTGTACGCATCTAGGAATCATTTAAACTTGAACTCAGCGAGGGATTTGACCTTCCAGTCAATTTTGGGTAGAGGGTATGATCAAACATAAATCTGCTCAAATAGCAAAGTTGATGTTGAGTGCATGATGGAGTGTTTAATAACGTTTATAGCTTTGATCTTCGGTCCGGTTCACCATGAATAATCCTTATTGAGATGATGATCTACGAAAGGGTGATCAAAGCTACATTCTCCATTGATGGCAGTTGCCGCACCAATGGCCACTAAAGGTGGTTGCATAGGGATTATGTTCATAGAACATATCTGTTATCGTAAGAGTGTTTTCTGGATGCAATCGCAAATTCGAGTAGTACAGAAAACGTTGTTATTAAATGTCGGAGGTTAGGGTCGTATTTATAATAAAACCCTAACCCTAGATTGTCTCATAATTAGGTTCTAGATCTTTTCGAATAACAACCATAAATAACGAGTTTATAGTTGGAAAAGGATCACATTTAATTATGGATAAGATTAAATCTAATTTCTTTCATTTGCGCTAAGCAATACACGCGTGCACACCTCCTAATCAAATATTCTAGCAATATTCAGGACGTGCGCGCCGCACGTGTTACGCACGAGCCCTATGCGCGTAGGCACGCGTATCAGTAGGGTAGTTATCCTTCGGGCACGGTTTGTTAATGTCCTTGAAGTCGACACACAAGCACCATGATCCGTCAGCCTTAAGAACCAGGACCGTATTAGCCACCCACGTTTGATAATTGACTTTGCGCAAGATTTTTGCCTTAACTAGCTTGTTCACTTCTCTGCGCAGCCATTTACTCCTGTTGGGCTCCATGTGCCTCTATTTCTGCCAGACAGGTGTCATGTTAACATTGGCATTAAGGTGATGTTTCGCGATATCCCGCGGAACGCCTGTCATATCTGCTTCGCGCCAGCAAAATACATCTAAGTTTGTCATTAGGATGTTGTGAAACTTTAGTTGTGTTTCCTTCGTCAAACCCGCCCCTATTTTCACTTTGTGATCCGGGTAAGTGGGGTTTATTACGAGGAGGGACCCTGATGATGCATGACCCACTAATTTTTCTTCCTCTTTTACCATGCCTGAAGCGCATAGTGCTTCAAGTGGGTTTGACTCGAGAATAACAACTCCTTAATTTGTCGGAAACTTTACTAAACCATGAACCATGGATGGTATTGCTCCAAACATTTGTAGCGATATTCTACCTAGTATGGCATTATACCTGGAGTGTGCGTGTATTACACAGAATTCAACATATTCAGTGCGCGTCTTAAACTTATCCTTGTCGTCTTTTAATTCCAATTTCAGATCCAGAGTGCCTATGGGCCATGCCGATTCCCCTGAGAATCCAGATAGCGCCATAGTCGAAGGTCGGATGGCTTGCTTTACAGACTCTGGAAATTGTCTAAAACATTTCTCATACGTTATATCCATACTGTTACTGGTATCATATGCAAACATCTTATCCTGTATCCAAATTCTGGTAGATACCCCTGAACCACTATAGGTTCGCAAGAAATGTTATTCAACCGGATAGCAGGAAAAGAGATTCCTATAACCTCTTCACCTATCTGGTCAGCTTTGCGCTTTCCATCTCTGCGCGAAGAGATAATAGTCATAGTTGCATATGCCTCTCTTCCGACCGCTTGTTATAGATAGCGTAATGAGAGGTGAGATGAAAAAACTGAGAAAATGTTAAGAAACATGAAGGAAAAAGATATATTTGAACCTTTTAACTTTGTTATCCCACGGATGGCACCATTTGATCAAGAATAAATTAGTTCAAGGGGTTTGGTTCATGCAAGATCAACAATAAAGGGGGATTTAAGGATTTTTTAAGTTTAACTCTCCGGTCCGGAGTACCATGAATAACCCTTATATGAGATGATGATCTCAAAAAGGGTGGTTAAACGTAACCCACCATCATTTGGGTTAATCAGAGTTGATGGCTCGTGGATGGTGTTAGGATTTGATGTTCAAAGAACGTTACCTGAGAACCGTATTTATGATTGCGGAGATAGAGCACAAAAACAAGTAATATTTTTCTCTCTCCCTATCTTGTGTGTTTTTATGAGGTCCATTGTGAGTATTTATTGGTAAGAGTGGTTGTCTTTTTCTTGCCATGTAGAAGACAAAAAAAGGGGAGGGGACATGATGGTACAGAATAGTACTATACAGTCGCATGAATCGTGCACTCACGTGGTCCCTTCCATATCATGTTGTTCTACCACGTCCTGTTACTTGTACGACCATCAAGATTTCATCCTTAATGTCATGTACTAACTCTTGTCTTATTCAGCCTTCGTAATCATTAACGTATCCTCCTGATAGCGTGATGGCATCAACTGAATTTCGACATATATTACGTGTCACTAGCCCTTAGAGATGATTAAATGTGCAGCTACAGTCATAAGCTTGAGCGAAATGTTAGCGTATTTTATGTGCGTCATTAACTACCCTATCTGGTCGCATCGATGCAGATTGATAAGTTTGTGGCGCATTTGCTTGCTTCTAATGATGGAGCCAATGAACAACTTGGTTGCGTGCGGGAGATGATTCATGCGGACTTGAGCATCCACTTTATGTAGCTTGACCCTTTGGTTTCTCGCAACGTCTGCATAAAGGATTCATGTTTTTCAGTGCTTTTGTAGAACATATTGTTGGTGATTTTAGTGTCATCCAACATACATTTTAGTTAGTTGCGATTTACTTGAATGCATGTGTTAGCTAGCTATACTTAACAACAGGTTCGAAGAGTGTGGAGTACACGCCCGTAAGAGTTGGCTACTAACTATCGCGCAAAATGCGGGGGTCAAGGGGGCTGCGCCCCTGGCTAGGGTCCAGCTAGAAGCTATTGGAGTGGGATTGAAGTCCCATAAATCTTCCAAAGTGAGACGCCCAATTCCCTTCTAGTACAATACTAGAAGCAGAATTCAATGAGGTAAGCTTACTTTCTGAATATTGAAACACAGAAAATTCTGATCTCAAAGTATGTGTTTAGCCCTGCAAGTTGAGTTATTCTTCTTAATAGTTCTTTTGAAAATTTGCATATGCATGTGCAAGATGTAAAAGGACTACCTATGTGAGCATGAAGTTTTGCCTCTTCAATGGAGCTTTGGACTTAGCTACCAATATGTTCACTGAAGGATTGGGACACATGGCTTATAATAGTGTCAAGATTGTCTTATGGATATGTAAGAAACTGATGTGTATAGTATTTTATAGTTTTCATATGAGTTGAAGGGTTCAATTTCTGAAACATCCTGATTCTCGAATTCTGAAACGCCCCTGGCTGGGGTCCCGCTCCCAGGTGAGCGGGTAGGGGTCGAGGGGGCAGCGACCCTCGCAGGGCTCGGTGCAGCACCCTGAAACCTCACCAAAATGACACTATCTGTTACGATATGTTTTATTGAAAGAATGTCATTTAACTGTTTTTCCCACCCATTACGAAAGGTTACATCCTTTCAGATTGTAACTATTTTTTATACAGTTTATCATATCCGTTTTTGGGATATTCTGCATTCATCAAACCAACAGAAAACACACACATACTCTCTAACAATTTGATCAGTGATTTCTGTAAGTAACTAGAGGGGGTGAATAGTTACTTAATACGTTTTTAACAAATTTTCGATTGATCATCAAATTCGATTAACTATGATCAACCAATTCAACTCAAACTTGATGTGTGTAGTATGTATGTTCAAAATGGTGAATAAAGTAATGCAAAGAACATAGACATAAGGATTTATAGTGGTTCAGGTGGATGTTAACTAATCCACCTTAATCCACTCCCCGATTACACTAATCGGGATTTCTTGCTTCACTAAGCACTTTTCTCCAAATCCAGTGGAGATTCGATTTACTTGTCTTCAACTTCTTTGGTAGACAATAAACCTAATCTTTCTATCCCTTTGAAAGATCAACTCCAACCTAGATCAACTTGTCTTCACCTTGGATAAATATTAATCTCCAAATAAGATTATTCAACTTCCTAAGTCCCTTTAAGGAAGTAGATCACTAAGCTAGCCTATGCTTCTACTAATTGAAGTTACAAGAGTTATACACTTTGCAATGATGATCCTAAGACAATACTAGGACATACATTACATTAAGTAAACTCACAAGATAAATGATTTTGTTTAGTAAGTTTACAACAACCAAATTCTATATCTATAAGATCATAGAATCTTCTCTTGCTTGATCACATTTGAGTAGTAATTAGAGCCCTTGTGATCTCTGGAAATAAGCTTTTGAAATATGCAAGTGAGTCCACTTCAAATGCTCTTCAATGCTTGCCTTTTATAGTGAGATTCAAAAAATAGCCGTTGTCACACGGTTGCCAGCACGGTCGACCGTGGTTCGATCGCGCGTGCTCCATTCCAAAATATGTATCCCTTGTATAGTCGTTTGATTCAGATTTGAACACCACATTTTGGAACCTTTACCCCATCTAGCACCTGCAAAAGAAACCCAATATCCTATACAAGTACTATATGCATTAAGTGTGTGAGATTTGGTCTTATTGAGTGAAAGTGACATAACACTCCAAGAGTGGTAAACCCAATATTCTTGGAGAAGTGTCTTGATTGATATTTTAGGAAATCTCAGTTTGGTCAAGACTTAGTTAGCCACATTAATGCATTTGTTTCAATCCTAAAGACTAGTCAATAGGTCATTAACTTCCTAGTTTTAATTAATCACAAATCATATTCATTTTAAGATTAAGTAGAGATTAATTGAATGATGTCTTTCTAAAATAATCATTAAGTGTGTAAAGACATCAATGTTAAGTCATACTTGGATAAGTAATCACAACTTGTTACTTAGACAAGACCAAATAGACAATTGACCATTATTCCTTTGTGAACCATTTTACACTTAATTTATTAGATTAAACTAGTTACTTGAATCCTAGTATTCTAACTAGTAGCACATAGCAAGCATGTTAATCAAGTTAGAAAATTAATGAGTATTAAACATATTAGCAAGTAGCAAGTAATACTCACACATAGCTAGAGATAGTTATTCTAAAATCAATCATATAGATATTTACACAACATTATAGTTTAAGCTTTTAGCAAGCTTACTTGCAATATAACATATTGCATGATTAATGTGTAAACACACTTTAATGTCCAACACATGCATAAGGGAAGAGCAATCTCTAGTTGGGACTTGGTGACCATCCTAACTGTATCTAAGTGTATTTTAGGATTACAAGTCTTTACTGGTTACACTTGAAAGCACTGTTCTTCATTTAGCCTTAATTAATCACTAAGTCAAATTTAATTGTAATTAATATTCTAGTGACATTAGCTTAAGTGTGTTGGTACTAGGTGATCATACTAAAGATATCTAGATAAGTTTTAAGATCACAAGTTGCTTATTAACACTTATATGTTATGCCTAATCATGGTTAATTTGTCATTAAAATGTAATTAAGCCTAATTAACCAAGATTAGTGTTTTTATGACCAAAACTCAATTGAGTATGGAAAGGACATCTATTCTAAGCGTATTGAAAAATATTTCATGAATTATAGATGCCAGGAACTAGTCAAACTAAATTTGGTCAAAAATGGTGACAGAGAAAACTGCGATCGCACTGCGGTTGACCATGGTGGCGACCGTGCAACTTGTTTTCACAAAACTGCGTTGCAATTCAGTCTGGGCTTCTATGGCTAGGTATGCGGTTGACCGTACTCTGACAGCGTACTTTGCTGTCCTTTATTTTCATTCTTTAAGTTTTGTTTGATTAGTGACCTTGCGTGTTTTATGTTAAGATGTCGATCATCACTTATGCGTATGTATGTGTCATCATCAAAACATATTCTTTGGTTAAGCATCATACTTAGCTTTGTTGATTAGTCCATTAACCAACATTCAACCAACATTCTCCCCCTTTTTGATGATGACAAACATACAAGTGATGAGGGACATTTTGCTATAAATACACAAGTGTTAACAATCACTTGTATCCATATTTCTTCCCTTTTTTGTCGAAGCAAAAAGGTTAGCTCCCCCTAGAACTATGCTCGCCCTTAGAGCAAAGCTCCCCCTTAAATTGTACATGATAGAAAATATTTATTAAAACATAACAAGCATTCAAATTTTATTCATAGCAAACACGAAACATAGATATGCATACACGAAAATATGCATGAATAATACAACAAATCATTCCTAGATTTGTTCTACATAGGGTGAGAGGTGCTTGGTTGTGATGAGCACCTTCCACAAACAAGGTTGTTCAGAAATAGTCGTAAGATTTTGTGAGTTCGGCGATTCTGACGATGGAGAATGGACATTTGAGTGGAGGATAATAGTGCAATGAACTGGTCATCTTCAACACTATCATCGGATCCTGCGACACTCCATGCAGGTGTGTTTTCACCTTCTGTTTCTTCATTAAAAGGTTGAACTGAATCATAACTGATTGGGAGAGCGGTTAGACCAATAGGGTGAAGATCTTTAACACACAGTTGCGTGAAGAGTTTTTTTAGGTGTGCTCCATACGGAAGGGAGATTGATTCATTGAACACCAACCCACTCATCCTCTTTGCCATGAAAAATGCCATGTTGACTTGAATTCGGTGTTGAAGACACCAAAGTAAAGAGGATTCACTAGCATGGATCTTTGTGGAGAGATTTTCCACTTTGCAATAGACATTTTGATTAATGACCTTGAACCAAAGTTCAAACTTAGGTGCAAGATGATTTACCTTAAGGCCATCATTTTGGATTTCAATGTGATTGATGGGCCTTTGACAAAAGGTGTTGATAATGTCACCTTTTGTGACAAACTCGGGAAGACAATAGAGGTATCGACTATAAGTGAAGAATTCTACACCTTCATCGGGTACATGCATCAATTTTCCAAAGTCCTTGAGAGACATGGAGAACCCTTTGTCAAACAACCGGAATTTGATGTTGTTTGGGGGAGTGAATTCATAGTTCGCGTAGAATTCTCGAACTAGAGTGGAGTGAATGGGACCTCTTAAGGTTAAGAATGTGTCCTATTTTATGTGAGCAAAATTCTCTGAGAAGGTCCTCGGGAAAGTGTTCAATAGTGACCACACAACCTTCGACAATTGGTCTAGTGCTAACTATTTATCGGTTGTGATTGATCATATCTCTTTCTTCTTGGGAGTTAGGAAAGTGATTATCAAAGGAGTTGGA
Organism: Rutidosis leptorrhynchoides; assembly: GCF_046630445.1. Taxonomy (NCBI): domain Eukaryota; kingdom Viridiplantae; phylum Streptophyta; class Magnoliopsida; order Asterales; family Asteraceae; genus Rutidosis; species Rutidosis leptorrhynchoides. Next base: position 113,400,534 of record NC_092341.1, read on the forward strand.
AATGGAAGAGGACAAGTCAATCATGAAAGGATTATTGGGGGACTTGTTTATTTGACTCATCTTGAGTGAAGGAGTTGTAGTGAGTCTTGCATTATGATCTTCTCAATTTAAAGGGAAGAAGATGAGTCTTCAGTTAATCTTTCATTCCCTTTTGGAGTAATTGAATCTTTTGAGGAATTGAATCATATTTAAGTATGATGAATTGTGCTAATTTGTGTATGACACTTTGAAATCAGATCCATTTAGGTTTTAAGGATTCAATATGCATTAATTCTATGAGAGAGAAAAAGTGGATTTGTCAGACAGTCGTACGGTCGATCCTGCGGTCGACCGTGTACCTGACCGCATGAATTCTGAGAAAGTTTATCAAACTATTGTTTTCCTAGGTTGACTCATTCAAGAAAATATTATTCAAGAAATATTCAAATAGTCATAAGAACAAACATTCAATCACATAATGTATTACACCAAATAAATAAATTCAAACAACATTGTAAATTCATCTTCTTCTACTACTTCCTTCACCTCCACTCCTCACATCACTGCTTCTTCGACATGAGAAAGCCCTTTTAGTTTTCTTCAATAGCAATTGTATCTTGGATTGATACTTATTTATCTTAGCTTGGTTTAGGTAGATTCGTTCTACTTTTGAATCACAATCCAAACCATAAAAAGGATCATTAGCTTCATCAAGAAACAGTTCTTCATCACTGTCGGATATTTCTTCCAGGTTGATTTGTGAGTTGGTCATAAATTTATAGACCCTTTTAATCTCATTAGAGTCATCTTCATCTTCGCTTCCCATCAAAGTTCATGTATGACGATCGAATATTTGATTGGTTGGATTTACATAAATGCCATCAATTACTTTTAGCTTGTTAAACAGCCTAGTAAGATGCATTCCATATGGAAGAGCTCTTGTTGAGTTCTTTGGTACATTGCTCATTCGTACGGCCATAATATAAGCCATGTTAACCGGTTCTTGCATTTCCAGACACTAAAGGAGAGCCATTTGAACAACATGAATGTGCGAGTGATTTCCCATTCTGCAATAAATATTGTAGTCGATCACTGTGTTCCATATGCGGAACTTCTTTCGTAAATGTTTGCCTAGTACACCCCTAGTGATGATTTCTTCTCTTGGAGCATTATCTTCACATAGTGTTTGAATAGCCATATCTCTATGAATGAAGTCTGTGAGATAGATAAGACTATGTCCTGTATGGAAGAACCTTCGTCCATTTGTAGGAACCCCCAACAGTTTTCCGAATTAATGAAGGGATATCGTTGTTCTTGTTGCCTTTAATCTGAAAGAAACTGATCCATCAACATAGATGAAACTAGAGTGAAAGCTTGGAATGAGTGATGGATATATGGGTCCATTCAGATCAAGAAATGCATTCCACTTTAAATCTGAGAATGCTGCAACAATTTCAGGAAAATCTTCCACTTTGACTCTTCTTCCTTCTACTATTCTTCGATTACTCACTCTTTCTCTATTGAGTGTTGATCGATGTGGAGGGTAGTTGGATGAGCTTTCCCCTTGATTTGCCATTTTCTACACAATGATACTTCAAATTAATTCAAAGTGTATGTATAATTCAATTGTTGGTAACACGTTTTGCAAACTTTAATTATCATCAATACTTGGATGTTTTGATGTTAATGTTCTTCACATTTTCACTTCTTCATTAGTGTCAATGTGTTTGCAACTAGAATATGATTTTCACAAAGTTCATATGTGTTCTAGACTTTTAAGATCATCATCAACACATGTTTTGACATCTAACATTATCACACTCAACTTGCAACAATGTTATTTATATCGTATGAACAATGATTCTGTGAAAATCTAACCTAGATGTATAATTGAAATGTCCCGTTCTTATTCATTAAAAACGTTCCATATTAATTGATTTCGTTGCGAGGTTTTGACCTCTATATGAGACGTTTTTCAAAGACTGCATTCATTTTTAAAACAAACCATAACCTTTATTTCGTAAATAAAGGTTTAAAAAGCTTTACGTAGATTATCAAATAATGATAATCTAAAATATCCTGTTTACACATGACCATTACATAATGGTTTACAATACAAATATGTTACATCGAAATCAGTTTCTTGAATGCTGTTTTTACACAATATCATACAAACATGGACTCCAAATCTTGTCTTTATTTTAGTATGCAACAGCGGAAGCTCTTAGTATTCACCTGAGAATAAACATGCTTTAAACGTCAACAAAAATGTTGGTGAGTTATAGGTTTAACCTATATATATCAAATCGTAACAATAGACCACAAGATTTCATATTTCAATACACATCCCATACATAGAGATAAAAATCATTCATATGGTGAACACCTGGTAACCGACATTAACAAGATGCATATATAAGAATATCCCCATCATTCCGGGACACCCTTCGGATATGATATAAATTTCGAAGTACTAAAGCATCCGGTACTTTGGATGGGGTTTGTTAGGCCCAATAGATCTATCTTTAGGATTCGCGTCAATTAGGGTGTCTGTTCCCTAATTCTTAGATTACCAGACTTAATAAAAAGGGGCATATTCGATTTCGATAATTCAACCATAGAATGTAGTTTCACGTACTTGTGTCTATTTTGTAAATCATTTATAAAACCTGCATGTATTCTCATCCCAAAAATATTAGATTTTAAAAGTGGGACTATAACTCACTTTCACAGATTTTTACTTCGTCGGGAAGTAAGACTTGGCCACTGGTTGATTCACGAACCTATAACAATATATACATATATATCAAAGTATGTTTAAAATAAATTTACAACACTTTTAATATATTTTGATGTTTTAAGTTTATTAAGTCAGCTGTCCTCGTTAGTAACCTACAACTAGTTGTCCACAGTTAGATGTACAGAAATAAATCGATAAATATTATCTTGAATCAATCCACGACCCAGTGTATACATATCTCAGTATTGATCACAACTCAAACTATATATATTTTGGAATCAACCTCAACCCTGTATAGCTAACTCCAACATTCACATATAGAGTGTCTATGGTTGTTCCGAAATATATATAGATATGTCGACATGATAGGTCAAAACATTGTATACGTGTCTATGGTATCTCAAGATTACATAATATACAATACAAGGTGATTAAGTTATTGTTGGAATAGATTTGTTACCAATTTTCACGTAGCTAAAATGAGAAAAATTATCCAATCTTGTTTTACCCATAACTTCTTCATTTTAAATTCGTTTTGAGTGAATCAAATTGCTATGGTTTCATATTGAACTCTATTTTATGAATCTAAACAGAAAAAGTATAGGTTTATAGTCAAAAAATAAGTTACAAGTCGTTTTTGTAAAGGTAGTCATTTCAGTCGAAAGAACGACGTCTAGATGACCATTTTAGAAAACATACTTCCACTTTGAGTTTAACCATAATTTTTGGATATAGTTTCATGTTCATAATAAAAATCATTTTCCCAGAATAACAACTTTTAAATCAAAGTTTATCATAGTTTTTAATTAACTAACCCAAAACAGCCCGCGGTGTTACTACTACGGCGTAAATCCGGTTTTACGGTGTTTTTCGTGTTTCCAGGTTTTAAATCATTAAGTTAGCATATCATATAAATATAGAACATGTTTTTAGTTGATTTTAAAAGTCAAGTTAGAAGGATTAACTTTTATTTGCGAACAAGTTTAGAATTAACTAAACTATGTTCTAGTGATTACAAGTTTAAACCTTCGAATAAGATAGCTTTATATGTATGAATCGAATGATGTTATGAACATCATTAATACCTCAAGTTCCTTGGATAAACCTACTGGAAATGAGAAAAATAGATCTAGCTTCAAAGGATCCTTGGATGGCTTGAAAGTTCTTGAAGCAGAATCATGATACGAAAACAATTTCAAGTAAGATTTCCACTCGAAATAAGATTGTTATAGTTATAGAAATTGAATTAAAGTTTGAATATGATTATTACCTTGTATTAGAAATATAAACTACTATAAGTAACAAAGGTTTCTTGATCTTGGATGATTACTTGGAATGGATTTAGAAAACTTGGAAGTAAACTTGCAATCTTGGAAGTATTCTTGATTTTATGAAACTAGAACTTTTGGAATTTATGAAGAACACTTAGAACTTGAAGATAGAACTTGAGAGAGATCAATTAGATGAAGAAAATTGAAGAATGAAAGTGTTTGTAGGTGTTTTTGGTCGTTGGTGTATGGATTAGATATAAAGGATATGTAATTTTGTTTTCATGTAAATAAGTCATGAATGATTACTCATATTTTTATAATTTTATGAGATATTTCATGCTAGTTGCCAAATGATGGTTCCCACATGTGTTAGGTGACTCACATGGGCTGCTAAGAGCTGATCATTGGAGTGTATATACCAATAGTACATACATCTAAAAGCTGTGTATTGTACGAGTACGAATACGGGTGCATACGAGTAGAATTGTTGATGAAACTGAACGAGGATGTAATTGTAAGCATTTTTGTTAAGTAGAAGTATTTTGATAAGTGTCTTGAAGTCTTTCAAAAGTGTATGAATACATATTAAAACACTACATGTATATACATTTTAACTGAATCGTTAAGTCATCGTTAGTCGTTATATGTAAATGTTGTTTTGAAACCTTTAGGTTAACGATCTTGTTGAATGTTGTTAACCCATTGTTTATTATAACAAATGAGATGTTAAATTGTTATATTATCATGATATTATGATATATAATATATAATATATCTTAGTATGATATATATATATACAGTTAAATGTCGTTACAACGATAATCGTTACATATATGTCTCGTTTTGAAATCATTAAGTTAGTAGTCTTATTTTTACATATGTATTTCATTGTTAATACACTTAATAATATATTTACTTAACATTTAACATAATTAACCAAGTGTATCAATATCTTAATATGATTCATATGTACCTAGTAAGACGTTGTTATAACGATAATCGTTATATATATCGTTTTCGAGTTTCTTAAATTAATAGTCTCATTTTTATGTATATAACTCATTGTTAAAATACCTAATGAGATACATACTTATAATAAAATCATGTTAACTATATATATGTCATCGTATAGTTTTTACAAGTTTTAACGTTCGTGAATCACCGGTCAACTTGGGTGGTCAATTGTCTATATGAAACCTATTTCAATTAATCAAGTCTTAACAAGTTTGATTGCTTAACATGTTGGAAACACTTAATCATGTAAATAACAATTTCATTTAATATATATATAAACATAGAAAAGTTCGGGTCACTACAATAATGAACCCTAGAATCATCCAAAGTTAAATTAGTGCATAGATAGGCATCATTACAATCGTTTCTAAGTTGTTCTCAAGAACAATTTTGATTGTTTGCATTAATTTGAGTTTTGGTACATTCTAATTAGGGTTTCTTCAAAATGCTAGTTCATCATACAAATATAATTAAATGATAGGGAAGTAAGGATTAATCATACCAAAAGTAGGAATTGAGATGGAAGGAATTCGTGTTCTTCTGAGTGCGGTCGATCTCCTCAGCCGTGTAGAAAGTGTTTATTTGAATTGAGTTTGAGTGGAATGAAAAGTGAGGGTTTTATTTAATTTAAAGCATAATCAGACCACGCATGGTCGATCGTGGTGTTAGCCGTGTGAGGAATTTCTAGACTTCTGAAACAGGATTCTACGGTTGAGTCTGCGGTCAGCCGTGATGCAGCCGTAGATCTCCTGATGACGAATTTCTTCACTTCTTCTTCTCTTGAGCACGTTTTGACGATTCTTAGGTTCTATTGAATACTTGAGGACAAGTTTTCTTTTCCTAACATTGAATGATCACATCCTCCCGATGTTTCATCATCAATGACACGTAATATACTATATATATATATATATACATATATGTATATATATATATACATATATATACATATATGTATATATACATATATGTATATATATACATATATGTATATATATACACATATATGTATACATATACACATATATGTATATATATACATATATATGTATAGATATACATATATATGTATATATATATATACATATGTATAGATATACATATATATGTATATATATATACATATGTATAGATATACATATATATGTATATATACATATATGTATATATATATATATATACATATATGTATATATATATATATACATATATGTATATATATATATATACATATATGTATATATATATATATACATATATGTATATATATATATATATATATATATATATATATATATATATATTCAATCATACATATAGTATACACAAAACGCATCAACTTGTATTTAGCATGCAAACACATAATCCTAATGCAAGTAGACTTCCTTCAACATTCCCCTTAAAATCATTTTCAAAACAATTTTGCATTTGTACGAGAAACCTTTCATTAATTCAAAATATTTTGAAAAAGTTATTCTCATTAGCATTTTGATCATCGGTTTTGATTGATTTTAGGATTACCCAATCCTTGACTTATCCCTTCCATTGAATTGCTAGTTTGGCCCATTTTTCCCATGTTCTCAATTCTCCTAATAATAGACAATGGACTTTGATTACATGATTTGTATTAGCTAGAGTCGTGACACAAATTCATTTTAAGTTTATCTTTTGATGAATCATAACTAGTAATATTTTCAAGCTTTCTTTTCAAAGTGTTATTTTCATCAATTAGAACTTTGTTAAGTTGCTTAACTTTGTGTAATTCTTTTTCTAAAAGTTTTACTTTGTCACGACTACTATCATATACAAATTTAATAGTTTTGTAATCATCTACCAATTCTTCATAATTAGATGGATAGAATACATGTACCTTATTGTAATCCATGCTTGAGGCATCATCATCTTTGATTGGAGATTCAACCGCTACTTCACTTTGATCATCTTGAATTAAGTGACTCTAAGAACCCATGAGGCAAACATCTTCATCCCCATCCAAACCCTTTTCTTGATCATCAAAAATCTTCAAGCTTCTTCAAATTCTCTCTTACCCTTTTACCCTTTAAGCTCCTTGAGTTTTCTTCTTCTTTAGAGCATAGTGAATCCCAACATTTCTTTGTACTTTCACATGAAATTATTTTCATTCTTTCTTCACTATGAAGAACTTCATGAAGTAGTGAAATAGCATCAAATTGTTTCAAAATTTCATTATTTTGAAATGGTGACTTCACTAGTTTTGAACTAGCTTGTGGAACAAAGTCTCCTACTTTGATTATCCTCCACAAGTAGTAATCCTTAGATGTCATAACCCGACCTTAACCATAAGGACGAATACAATAACATATGATTTCATCGTGAGGTTTTGACCTCTATATGCGACATTTTTCAAAAACTGCATTCGTTTTTACAATACAAACCATAGCTTTTATTACAAATACAAGGTTTAAACAACTTAATAATGATTATCGTTTAGCGATAATCTTAGACTTACAAACTTTACATGTGATAATAACAATACGACCTCCAACATATTTTACATTACAAATCCTCCGATATGCAGTTTTATTTTTGACACAAATATGCATACTCAAGATCTTGCTTAAATTCAACATGTTGCAGTGGAAGCTTTTAGTTATCACCTGAGAATAAACATGCTTAAAACGTCAACATAAAGTTGGTGAGATATAGGTTTAATGCCGGCAGCGTTATAAATATAGACCACAAGATTTCATATATAAACGTTTTAATAAAAATATTCTAAGTTGTTGAGCACTTGATAACCATACTTAACATTTAATCAACGTCGCATATTCCCTTTATTATGAAATCTTACTATACCGTACCAAGTGTAGTTACCGAAACGAAGTACTGTGCAACCGTTAAATACTGGTCGTCCAGTCCGGTTGGGGTTGTCAGGCCCGATAGATCTATCAACAGGATCCGCGTTTACAATACCTCATGTAAATAATAGTTACCAAGTTACAGGTAAGTATGCCAGTGGTACAACTCAACGTAGAATATATATTTTTAATCACTTGTGTCCATAACGTAAATCATAAAATGCATGTATTCTCATCTCGAAATATTTAGAGTTTAAAAGTGGGACTATATACTCACCTTTTCCTTGAAGGTATTTAACTCGACTTGGTCTCCGATAGATATCACGAACCTAACCATATATATAATATATCAACATATTTTCTTTTCAAGTAATCGTTACATATATATATATACTTATAATACTTTTAATATTTTCTTAGTCCGTAGTTAGCAGTCTGTTGTTAATGGTCCACAATTAGTTGCTCAATAAAATAAATAAAGACCCCATCGTATTCGTATTGATCAGAATTAATCTCGACCCATGGTACCATGTTGTCAAATGACGTGTTGTGTACATAAAGTACCGTGTTGTCAGATGACGTGTTGCGTACAATCATGAAGTCTTATGATTAATCTTCTCGTGTTGTTTACGGGTGGTCCTGGAATATATAAAATCAAATCATAAGTAAATATATATTAAATATTATGTTAATTAGCCAAGATATGATTAATCTGATTTTGTCATAATATGATATATTACAGGTTTTGAAGTGTTTTAAAAATCAAATTAGAAGGATCTATTTAGTTTGCGAACAGGTTTGAAATCATTCAAACTATGTTCTTGTTGTTAAAAATTTTATAACACAAAATAAGATAGCTATATAAATATGAATCGAATAAGATTATGAATAAGGTTACTACCTCAAGTTACTTGGATAAAGCTACTGGAAAAGATAGAAAATAATCTTGATCAAACTTTCTTATGATGATTATAGGTTGTTCATGAAGCTAGTTCTTCATGAGTATTTGCTGAGATTGTGAAGAACACTTAGAGTTCCTAAGAGTGTGTTTTTTTTTGTTAGAGAAAGATGGTTGTAAGAATGAAATGAAAAACCAAGGTGATGGTGATACTTATAGGACAGTCTGGATGTTGAGGGAACAAGGACAAATTATTGTGTTGAATTTTTGAGTAATAATGTATGCTAGCTTACAAATAAGATTCTCTCTTATCTAGGGCAGATCTAAAGCTGATAAGGATATTGATTAGATGTGTATTTACCAATAGTAAATACGTATGGCTGATGGGTATGATACGGTAAAAGAAGCTCAAAATCGGGCTTTTATTTTGGGTCCAACCGGGCCAAAAATAAAATTTTAAGACATTTTTAATAAAGCAATGTTAGCCAAAAAAAAAAAATTTCCAAGCTGACCTGGCAGCTCGACCCCAGCCAGGGGCTCTGCCCCTTAGACCCCGCCAGGGGTTGCCACCCCTTGGACCCCGCTTATCGGGGGCGCTGCCCCCGAACCCCCGTCATAATCAAGATAAGTTCAAACAAGTGTGCACTCCACACTTCCCCAAACTTGTTCGATATTTATCAAGATTATTTTGGTTACAAATTAATCCCATTACACTTAAATCATATTGGTGACATAAATCACAACACATTATAGATTGTAAGTATATATGTCAAAGAACGTTACATATAGTTATCGTTTTGAAAACTTAAGTTAGTGGTCTCAAAGTATACTTATAACTCATTGTTGTTAGTTCACAATGAAATGTTAAACCATCCTTAAATCATGTTAAATATGTATAGATATGTACATATACATAATCGTATAATTATCGTGTGTTATATAGTTCGTGATATCATCGGTCAAATTGGACGGTCAAACGTTGTGTAAAACTCTTTTCAAAAATATAAGTCTCAACAGTTTGGATTGCTTATCATGTTGGTAAGGTTTAATTTATGTAAATATTAATCTCATAAGTATAGAATGATCGGAAAATTCCGAGTCGTTACATTAGATTTGATATAATCTTCAAATCTTGATTTCCACACAGCAATATCTTCTTTATCAAAGATTGGTGCTTCTTTCACCAATTCTTCCAAGTATCCCATAGTTTGAGTTGATCCGAGAATCGTTGACTCAAGTTTTTGCACAAAACAAATTTTGACAATTTCAAAATGTTTATAGAGCAATGATTTGAGCAACCGCTTTGATACCAATTGTAAGTAACTAGAGGGGGGAATAGTTACTTAATACGTTCTTAAAAAAATTTCGATTGATCATCAGATTCGATTAACTATGATCAACCAATTCAACTCAAACTTGATGTGTGTGGTGTGTATGTTCAAAATGATGAATAAAGTAATGTAAAGAACATATACACAAGGATTTATAGTAGTTCAGGTGGATGTTAACTAATCCACCTTAATCCACTCCCGGATTACACTAATCGGGATTTCTTGCTTCATTAAGCACTTTTCTCCAAACCCGGTGGAAATCTGATTTACAAGTCTTCAACTTCTTTGGTAGATAACAAACCTAATATTTCTATCCCTTTGAAAGATCAAATCCAACCTAGATCAACTTGTCTTCACCTTGGACAACTATTACTCTCCAAATAAGATTAATCAACTTCCTAAGTCCCTTTAAGGAAGTAGATCACTAAGCTATCATATGCTTCTACTAATTGAAGTTACAAGACTTGTACACTTTGCATTGATGATCCTAAGACAATACTAGGACATACATTACATTAACTAAACTTATAAGATAAATGATTTTGATTAGTAAGTTTACAACAACCAAGTTCTATATCTATAAGATAATATAATCTTCTCTTGCTTGATCGCATTTGAGTAGTAAGAGCCCTTGTGATCTCTGGAAATATGCTTTTGAAATATGCAAGAGGGTCCACTTCAAATGCTCTTCAATGCTTGCCTTTTATAGTGAGATTCAAAAAATAGCCGTTGTCACACGGTTGCCAGCACGATCGATCGTGGTTCGACCGCGCGTGCTCCACTCCAAAATATGTATCCGTTGTATAGCCATTTGACTCAGATTTGAACACCGCATTTTGGAAGCTTTACTCCATCTAGCACGTGCAAAAGAAACCCAACATCATATACAAGTACTATATGCATTAAGTGTGTGGGATTTGGTCTTATTGAGTGAAAGTGACATAACACTCCAAGAGTGGTAAACCCAACATTATAGTTTAAGCTTTTAGCAAGCTTACTTACAATATAACATATTGCATGATTAATGTGTAAGCACACATTAATGTCCAACACATGCACAAGGGAAGAGAAATCTCTAGTTGGGAATTGGTGACCATCCTAAATGTATCTAAGTGTACTTTAGGATTACAAGTCTTTACTAGTTACACTTGAAAGCATTGTTCTTCATTTAGCCTTAATTAATCAATAAGTCAAATTTAATTGTAATTAATATTCTAGTGACATTAGCTTAAGTGTGTTGGTTATAGGTGATCATACTAAAGATATCTAGATAAGTTTTAAGATCACAAGTTGTTGATTAACACTTATGTGTTATGCCTAATCATGGTCAACTTGTCATTAAGATGTAATTAAGCATAATTTACCAAGATTAGTGCTTTTATGACCAAAACTCAATTGAGTATGGAAAGGACACCTATTCTAAGCGTATTGAAAAAGGTTTCATGAATTATAGATGTCGGGAACTAGTCAAACTAAATTTGGTCAAAATGGTGACAGAAAAAATTGCAGTCGCACTGCGGTTGACCGTGGTGGCGACCGTGCAACTTGTTTTCACAAAACTGCGTTGCAATTCAGTCTGGGATTCTACGGTTGGGTATGCGGTCGACCGTACTCTGACCGTGTACTTTGTTGTCCTTTATTTTCATTCTTTAAGTTTAGTTTGACTTGGTCATTTGCAAGATCAAGTATGGATTAGTGACCTTGCGTGTTTTATGTTAAGATGTCGATCATCAATTATGCATATGTATGTGTCATCATCAAAATATATTCTTTGGTTAAGCATCATACTTAACTTTGTCGATTAGTCTATTAACTAACATTCAACCAACAATTTCGTTGCCAAAAACACTGATTGCATTCTTGTCTTATCCCTGTAAAGATTTCGTGCAACCGAGGCAATCGTAGGGTCGAAATACTTTATAGAGAAAGTGAACACACGATTCAAGAACGAATCTATGCAGTCTATTCATACCTGAATTCTAACAAATCTATAATGTATTCTGTTTGTAATCATGTCCAGAGAAACGGTGAAAGAGATGACAAGAAAGTTTGCAAAACTGGAGAAATTTGAAGGAGTTAATTTTTGAAGATGGGCACAGAAGATGTGATTTCTATTAACAACGTTGAAGGTTGTTCATGTACTGTCCATCCCCATGCCAGAACTTCCTGATGATGCAACTCTGGATCAAATCAGGAGAACAAACAAGTGGGATAATGCTGTCTTCATATGTCGTGGCCACATTCTAAATGGTATGTCTGATGCTCTTTTCGATGTTTATCAATCTATAGAAACTACAAAGGAATTGTGGGATTCACTTAAATCTAAATACATGGCCGAAGATGCTTCTAGTAAGAAGTTTCTTGTGAGTAATTTCAATAATTACAAAATGGTGGATTCAAGGCCTGTTACGGAAGAGTTCCACGAAATTCTTTGAATTTTGAGACAGTTTACACAACACAATCTGAAAATGGATGAATCCATTTCAGTGTCTTCAATTATAGACAAACTACCACCATCATGGCAGACTTTCAAACACATGTTAAAACATAAGAAAGAATAATTGTCCTTGACTGAATTGGGAGGCACCCTACGTATTGAGGAATCAATATGGGTACAAGAGGGTGGTAAGACTAAAGAAAAGGACATTGAATCATCCTCTATTAACATGATTGAGGATGGTAAACGTGGGAACAAAAACAACAAAAAGTTCAATGGAAAGAAACGTAAGTTTCAAGGGAACAACGATGGTTCCAACAAGAAGGATAAGAAATCTTGTTAGATTTGTGGTAAACCTGGTCACTTTAAGAAAGAATGTCATGTTGGAAAGAACGAGGATAGAGTAAGCGGTTCGAGTTCGGGAAACGGGTCTAAGGACCAAGTTCCTAACCAAGGTCAGAATTTTGATTTTATTATAAATCCTGTTCAGAATTATGTATCACATATTTCTGAAGCGTTTTATGTGCAAGATGATATATAGCATGGTGGATTGATTCCGGGGCCACATGTCATGCATGTAAAGATTGCTTTTGGTTTAAGACATTTCAACCTGATGGTGATGTGCTTCACATGGGGAACGAATCAGTCACTCCTTTTCTTATTCGTGGAGATGTTGTTTTACAATTTAGTTCTGATAAGACAATTACTTTAAATAATGTTGTGTATGTTCCTGGGTTGAGAAAGAGTTTGATTTCCAATCCTATATTAAATAAGTGTGGTAATAAACAAGTGTTTGAATCCGACAAGTATATCTTGTCGAAGGGCGGGATGTTTATTGGATTTGGATACTATAATAATGGTATGTTTATATTAAATCATAAGAATGTTCCTGTTGTTGATAATTCTTCTTGCATGATTAGTTCTAGTTCAAATGGTTCAAATTTATGGCATGCTCGTCTAGGACCTGTACATTATAAAAGAATGTATGAAATGTCTTAAGTTGATTTAATTCCTACCTTTGAAAAGTGTTTTGAAAAATTTAATACTTGTATGTTGAATAAAATCACGAGACAACTTTTTAAGACCATAAACAGGACGTCTTTGAATTTAGAACAAATTCATAGTGACCTTTGTGATTTTCATGCTACACCTTCTTTAGGAAATAAGAAGTATGTAATCACATTTATAGATGATGCGTCTAGGTTTTGCTATGTTTATCTTTTGCATGCTAAAGATGAGGCCTTAGACAAATTTAAAATCTATAAGACTGAAGTGGAATTACAACAAAATGGTTTAATTAAAACGTTGCGCACCGATAGAGTGGTGAGTATTATGATCCAACGTATTTCCAATATGTAGCGATTATTAATCAAACTACAGCTCCGTATACACCACAACAAAATGGTGTAGCGGAGAGGAAAAATAGGTCTCTCAAGGAAATGGTTAATTCCATGATGATGTACTCGGGTTTGAGTGACGGATTTTGGGGAGAAGCCATGTTAACGGCTTGTCACATTTTGAATACAGTTCCTAATAAAAGAGGAACTAGGAATCCTTACGAACTTTGGTACAAGAAACAACCAAACTTGCATTATTTGCGAGTTTGGGGTTGTCGGGTAATTGTAAGATTAACCGAACCAAAAGGAAAACTTTAGGTGAAAGAGGTATTTATTGCATCCTTATTGGATATGCTGAGCATTCCAAGGCTTACAGGTTTATGTGATAGAACCTAATGATTCTATTTCGATTAACACCGTTATAGAATCAAGAGATGCAATATTTGATGAATCCCGTTTTACATCAATACCTAGACCAAGGGATGTGATTTCTCATTCAAATGAGACTACACAAGGAGTTAACTTGGAAGAAATTCAAAGTGAGTTACTAGAAACTCGTAGGGGTACTAGAACTAGAACACCCAAATCGTATGGTTCTAATTTTCAACTTTACTTAGTTGAACGATCGAGAGATTGTGTTAAATCACAATTTTCTTACTGTTATAGCATAGATGATGATCCTAGAACCTTTGACGAGGCTATGAAATCTTGTGATGTTGCTTTTTGAAAAGAAGCAGTTCAGGACGAGATGATTTCTATTTTGGAGAATAATACTTGGGTATTAACAGATTTACTACCGGGATGCAAACCTTTGGGAAACAAATGGATCTTTAAAAAGAAGATGAAAGTCGATGGCACAATTGACAAGTTTAAAGCTAGATTGGTTATCCAAGGCTTTAAACAAAAGGAGGGCATTGATTATTTCGATACATATGCTCATGTTGCTCGTATCACTATGATTAGATTATTAATAGCTCTTGCTGCTACGTATGATCTAGTGATCCATCAAATGGATGTTAAAACAGCATTCTTGAATGGCGCTTTGGAAGAGGAGGTGTATATGAGCCAACCAGAAGGTTTTGTTATGCCAGATCAAGAACATAAGGTATGCAAGTTAGTTAAATCATTGTACGGGCTGAAGCAAGCTCCCAAGAAGTGGCATCAGAAGTTTGATGATGTGGTGTTGTCTAATGTTTTTGTACTAAATCAATCTGACAAATGTGTATATAGAAAATTCGATCAATCCGGAAAAGGTGTGATCATTTTATTATACGTAGATGACATGTTGATCTTTGGTACTTACCAAGATCAAGTTGATAGAACAAAAGAGTTTTTATCTTCGAAGTTCTCCATGAAGGACATGGGAGTGGCGGATGTAATCCTAGGTGATATCCGCTAAATAGTCACGTTTTTACCCTCGATATTAGCCCCATTTATGATAAAGTAATTGACTTTATCATCTAAATAAGCATTTATTTGCTTCATTTGGTAGATTATGTCATTACAAAGGTTATGTTTCAAGAATCACTAAAAACGGATGAAAAACGGGGAAAAACGAGCAAAACCGGTTAAGACGATTAACTCGCTTTTAAATAACTTATTTTATAATTTTTTGAAAAGTTTATATACTTAATCTCATGTTGCAGGATATTTAATTACGAACGCATAGGCACAAGATTGTCAGAAACAGAGCTAAAACGAAGATTCTAGAGCGAAAACAGTGAAAGACAAGTTACGATCTAACAAACGGCTTGCCAAACGGCTTGCCAAACGGCTTGCCAAACGGCCTTCCATAAGGGAAAACGGCTTTCCAGCAAACGGACAGCAAAAACGGCCTTTCAAAACGGCTTACCAAACGGCCTGCCAGGGGTTTTTCAGCCATTTATTTACAACGTTGCCATCAAACATTTCCTATAAATGGGGGCTTCATCCCACCATTTCAACACACATCATTCTTCACTTCTCTCTCTAAATATCTCTCTATTTTCACTGTCTAGTGATCAGTAGGAGATTAGTTCTCACTTTACTTTCTCTCTCTAGATTCTAGAGAGAATAGTACATAGATTAGAAAATGTAATTATCTCTCTATTGTCGCTCTCTAGTGATCAATAGGAGATTAGTATGTAGTTAGTAGTAAAAGCTATCGAGCATTGTAACGCTATAGATATTATGAAGAAATACAAGTGTTATTCTGCCGACATTATTTGGTAATATTTATCCTTTCTTTTATTAATTTATTATAATATTCTTGTTCGATGTTTATGATTTATTAATATTAGAAATGCTTGTAGCCATGATGTGTAAGTAATTGCTTAATTGTTAGCCATGATTTAATAATGTTAGTTAGGGATGATTATCGTTTCGTACTTGCTTTCTGTCTATGATATTAAACCTCGTTATTATCGTCCTTCCACCAATAAACATGATTAAAACCTTTTATAAAGTCGACAATTATAAGGTAATTAATTATCTGTGTTTATACATTGGTCAAGGTATGAACCCATCGAAAATACTATAAAGTACATGGGGAATTACCATAGGACCAGATCAAGACATTGGTCAAGAGTATAAGACTCGAGGAAATACTGTTGCAACAATAGAATACAGTGTTGATGTACTATAAGACCACTTGAGTATGGTCAAGGTTGGAAGCTATGGAACCACTATAAGTATAGTACATGGTGGATAACTAAGGGATTTATTGGGTAGATTTAAGTAAGGGCTGGTTTAAATCATAAATGAGAATTTAACGCACTGCAATACAAACTAAGCTTATAAATCTTTACTGATGATAGAGAACTATCAGAGGTTCTAATTTGTCTACAAACCCTTAGATTTTACCAAACGATTGACAGAAAGGAATTCGAAACACGTTCATAACCACTCACTTGGGCGATACACTAAGGTGTTAAGAAAGGTTGGATATTATATATATGGATGTGCTACTTTATTCATGCGCCCAAGGTATGCATTGCATCCAATAAGGGCCGGTTATATCCTTAAACTGGATAAAGCGTCGAGAGTTGAGCATAGTCCATCCGATCAGAATCACGATAGCCTAGTTTCTCGTGACATGCTAATCGAGAAATCAATAAGTAGGGAATCTAGTGTTTATACAAGCTATATCCATCCAATGAGTGTCTCGCAATCATCCCGACACTATGTTATCTTAAATCATGGTGAACCACGTCTTCTCTGTCCTTAGCTGTTGCATGTTAGCTAGCTTATTTTAATTATATTTCTTTAATATTTTAAATACAATTATAAATCAAATCAAACCAACTATTTCAATTATATAATTTGATATTCCGGATAAAGTGGTGTCTAGAATAAACCAGTTGGACTTGGTTGTTGGATTTTCTGAACAGTCGCTAATTTATTAGGACCAAAAGGATCCTGCCTCTCCACACAAGGTGTACCTGGCCACTAGTCTTGGATATTAAATTGTGTATAATCCCATCTTAATCACTAAGTTATCTTAATAAGCTCTGTTATAAATTCGACCGCTCAAGGAACGATCCTAGGTCATATTTGCCCTTGCTAACCCATAGGAAGGAATAATAGAATTAGGCCCAGCAATATATAAATTAAACAATCAACTTCTACTGTTGATATCCTGAATTGACGTCTTGCGACCTAACGACATCGCATAAATAAACCGTCTGATTTGGGCATATCACTAGGCATAAGGATTAAAAGGGATAATAGAGGTATCACGATCACACAATCTCATTACATTGAGAAGATTCTGAAACGGTTTAAGTGTGATCAATGTTCTCCCTTGAATACTCCCGTTGATACAACTGTGAAGCTAATGACCCATTCGGGTAAAGATGTATCTCAGCTTGAATACACTCGAGCAATTGGATGTTTGATGTATGCTATGACAAGCACACGCCCCGATATTGCATTCATAGTGGGAAAATTGAGTAGGTTTACTAGTAATCCAAATACTATTCATTGGTATGCTGTGGTTAGAGTATTCAAGTATTCAAATGATAGTAGGGATTATGGTATCACTTATACTGGGTTCCCTTCAGTTTTAGAAGGATATTCGGATGTAATTTGGATAACCAACGTCAAAGATCATTCATCTACGACTGGTTGGATATTCCTACTTGGAGGAGGTGCTATATCATGGGCTTCTAAGAAGCAAACATGTATTACAAATCCAACCATGAAGTCTGAATTTGTAGCTTTAGCTGCAGCTGGTAAGGAAGCTGATTGGTTGAGGAATCTGATTCATGTAATTCCTTTGTGGCTAAAGCCAATATCTCCTATTTCCATCCGTTGTGACAGTAAAGCTACTTTGGCTAAGGCTTATAGCCACATGTACAATGGAAAGTCTAGACGCTTAGGTGTTAGACATGGTATGGTTTGCGAGCTGATTTCACATGGAGTGATATCCGTAAGTTTCGTTAGATCACAACAAAATTTAGTGGATCACTTGACTAAAGCATTAGCCCTAGACTTAGTGCACAAGTCAGCTATTGGAGTGGGATTGAAGTCCGCA
Organism: Rutidosis leptorrhynchoides; assembly: GCF_046630445.1. Lineage (NCBI taxonomy): Eukaryota > Viridiplantae > Streptophyta > Magnoliopsida > Asterales > Asteraceae > Rutidosis > Rutidosis leptorrhynchoides. The sequence continues at coordinate 113,418,891 of NC_092341.1, forward strand.
TAAATCTTCTAAAGTGAGATGCCCAATTCCCTTCAAGTACAACGCTAGAAGCTGAATTCAATGAGGTAAGATTACTTTCTGAAGATTGAAACACATAAAATTCTGATCCCAAAGTATGTGTTTTGACCTGCAAGTTGAGTTAGGTTGAAGTTATTCTTCTTAATAGTTCTTTTGAAAAATTGCTTATGCAGGTGCAAGATGTAAAAGGACTACCTATGTGAGCATGAAGTTTTGCTGCTTCAATGGAGCTTTGGACTTAGCTGCCAATATGTTCACTGAAGGATTGAGACACGTGGCTTATAATAATGTCAAGATTGTCTTGGGGATATGTAAAAAACTAATGTGTATAGTATTTTATAGGCTTTATATGAGTTGAAGGGTTCAATTCTGAAATACCCTGATTCTCGAACTTGGTTGAATTCACTGGATCATAACTTAGTTTCTCGTCTTTCACCGTTTTCACTCTAGAATCTTCGTTTTAGCTCCGATTTTGTTGATTCTTTTTTCATTGTCTTCGTAATTACTTAATCTATAATTTTAACCAAAAAAGTGATTATTTTGCCGACAAAGTTTGAAACTTTATATTTTTGGGACTCAATATCGGGAGTAAAAACGTGACTTTTTAGCCGATATCAAATATCCCACGCTTAGAATTTGCTTGTACTCAAGCAAACTTTCAAGCTTTTAGCACATAAGATTTCTATTCGTAGTGATCAAGCGATCTTAGTTTCGCAAGTCGTAGGAGCGAAAACTTGGTTTTACTCTTTTTGTTATTCCCGAACCCTTTTCCGCAAGCATGAGAGGAGGTTACATAACTAAGGCTATCTCACTCAGGTCACTCAATTCACTAAAGTGTATCGGGTGTCCTATAGTTCAAAGAAATGAAATCTCTCATAGCCAGTCATGTTTGCATTCTTCGTCATAGGCTTGATCAAGAGTCAAATATCCATCACTTATTTGAGAGAACTTTCAGTTATAGACTCAGCTTATATAGTGAAGAGATGGTGACTTTGGAGGTTAAAGGGAGTAAAGGGTTGGATAGATAGGAGTTCTTTTAAGGATCAGTTTTTGATAATCCTTTCAGATTTTTATCGGGAATTTCAGGGCGAGCATCCTTCTTTTTTACTGCCAGGAGTTCTTTTCGCGAATCTTTTCTCAGAACCTTATATATATATATATATATATATATATATATATATATATATATATATATATATATATATATATATATATATATATATATATATATATATATATATATATATATATATATATATATATATATAGCAAGCATCTTTTGCTCTTCTCTTTGAGGTCTCCTTTTTGTCGACGGTCTCTTTGATATTTAACTTGGATGCTCACATTTTTCTAATGCGGTTTCATAGAAGATCTCCCGGAAGTATGATTTCTCCGAGATTTATTCCTTTATTTATGAGGTAAATGAATAGGTAGTGATAGATAGATATGTGGTGGGTTGAAGTGAAAATGTAAATTAAGGTTTGTAATGGGGGTGTTTTTTCTTCACGAAAAGCCGATGTTTCTAACCTAGTAGTTTTCGTCAAAATATGTGATTTCGAAATGTAGATCAAGAGCAAGTTCTGGTTCAGAGATGCTAACATCGGCGCACTCAAAGGAAATATAGTGAAGCACTAAAAATGAGTGCTTATCAGGCCTTATTTGGGGTACCTCCTGTAGAGACCCGTCCTAATCCATCTAGACGAATACATTACATTTGGTTACATCGCGAGGTACTTGACCTCCAAATGATACATTTTACAAACATTGCATTCGTTTTTAAAAGACAAACTTTCATTTCATCGAAAGTTAACAGGCATGCATACCATTTCATAATATATCAAACTATCAATGACTTAATAATAATCTTGTTGAACTCAACGACTCGAGTGCAACGTCTTTTGAAATATGCCATGAATGACTCCAAGTAATATCCTTAAAATGAGCTAATGCACAGCGGAAGATTTCTTTAATACCTGAGAATAAACATGCTTTAAAGTGTCAACCAAAAGGTTGGTGAGTTCATTAGCTTATCATAACCAATCATTTCCATAATTTTAATAGACCACAAGATTCTCATTTTTCATAAATAACATTACACTCGCAAGTGTATAAAATCCATTCGTATGATGAACACCTGGTAATCGACATTAACTTTAATGCATATAGAATATCCCCTGCATACTCGCAAGTATGCTATATAACGGCAATCGCAATCACTTTTTTAAATCGAAGTACTAAAGCATTCAAAATTCCAGAATGGGGTTTGTTAGGCCCATAGATCTATCTTTAGGATTCGCGTCAATTAGGGGTCATTTCCCTAATTCTTAGGTTACCAGACTTGAAGGGGCGATATTCGGTATAGTAATCCAACCATAGAATGTAGTTTCAAGTACTTGTATCTATTTCGTCAAACATTTATTAAAGTAGTGCATGTATTCTCAGCCCAAAAATATATATTGCAAAAACATTTAAAAAGGGAGCAAATGAAACTCACAATACGATATTTTGTAGTAAAAATATGCATACGACGGAACTGGACAATGCAGGGTTGGCCTTGGATTCACGAACCTATATCAATTATATAAGTATTAAAACATTTAATGGAATCACATAATTTTCGTTGTTAATATGTATTATTTATATATATTTTTAGTTATATAGAATTTATACTAAATTCCATTAAAACAAATACTCGTATTATATCTTAAATTATAGGTTATATATATTTATGTTGTATATATATTTAAAATGATTAATATCTATATATTTAGTTATATATATATATATATATATATATATATATATATATATATATATATATATATATATATATATATATATATATATATATATATATATATATATATATATATATATATATATATATATATATATATATGGTTATTATTATATCTAAAAATCATTGGTTTGTTATATATAAGTATTTATGTAAATAATATTTATATGTTTGATATATAGGTATATAAACTATTAATATAATTATAGTATATGTAATAAGTATATGTTAGGTACAAAATATTTATCTGTAACAAAAATGATAGTTTTGATAATAATGATTTACTGATAATAATAACTTTCTTGATAATGATAATACTAATAATAATAACGATATTGTTAAAAATGGTACTTATGTTAATAATAATAATAATAGTAATACTAATAATTACAAAAATGATATTAATACTAATATTAGTGAAAATAATTATAAATTGTATTATTTTTAAGATAACAATAATAATAATAATTCTAATCATAATCATAATAATAGCACTAAAATGATAAATTAGTAATCATAATAATAATAATATTATTCATAGTTGTGACTATAACCATAATACTAATAATAAATGATAACTAGTACTTAATAATAATAATAATACTAATAATAACAATAATATTAGTAATGATAATACTAATAAATTTTTAAATGATAATATTAGTAATAATAATGATAATATCATAAATTTTATTAATAATTATTTCGTTAATAATAATAACTAACACAATAGCAATAATAATAATTAATGATAATAATAATAATAGTAATAATAATAATAACAATAATAATAGTAATAATAAAAATAAAAATAAAAATAGGGAACAACCTTTGAAGATAAGCCTTTTTTTTCTATAAAAAAATGTCATCGTCCGGGCTCGAACCCGAGACCTCTCGATTACCAACTCAACACCTTAACCAACTGATCCATTCCATTTTTCCTGATTAAAACCCGTTTTTAAAAATTATATAACGATATTCTTTCTATTTCCTATTCTTCTTCTTCTTCAGCTACGCTACCAGAGCCCATCTAGAACTTATTAAATAAAAGTTAAAATTTAAATTGGGAAACGTATTTAAAACAGACGTAACCCACGGTGGTTGATTTGGATTAACAGAGAAAAAGAAAAATAAATAAATAAAATATAAACTTGCTGTAACCAGCCTTCGCGAAGAACAACCTAAACTCAAACATTAATTTCTAGTTTAAGGACGTTTTAGAAAATAATTACAACATGAATTATATTCCAAATGATTCATAAAAACTTTAGGAATCCTTAATTTCAACAGAAATAACTTATAAAACTCTAATGTGATCTTCAAACACTCAGTTGACTTTTTTATAAAATAACTTTGACTTCGAAAATCGTATTCAATATCAAAAATTGAAACTTGAAACTTTGCAAATAGAATTACGACTTGATTTAGAACCTTTATGCATTTTTAGTTTTTGTAATGTGTTTCGAATTCATCCTTTCAAAGAGATGAAACAAGAAGAGGGGAAACTGACGGGTTTTAAAAAAAAATTCTGTTTTTCAATTTAATTCGCAGTAAGCTAATTATATAGTGTGTTTATTACCTGATATAACATCTATAATTGATTCATATTGATTCGTGAAGTGGACGTGTGAAAAGAATGTCGACAGAATAATTTCAATCAGAGAACAAAAAAATAAAAATAAGAAAACAATGGGTAACATATTCTAGACAGGAATTGAAATCATATGATCCATAATCCATAATCCATATGATTTCAATTCCCGTTCTATCGATAGAAAAGTTAAACTGATTCGTACGATTTTTTTCTGCTTTATGGATTATATTCCATTAATAATTAATAATTAAATAATATATTAATAATAAGACTGATAATATTAATAATAATTTTATTAATAATAATAATAGCAATTAAATAATAATAATGCTGATAGTAATAAATGTTAATAATAATGTTTACTAATAACATTGATATTGTTATAAAAAAAAATACTAATATTAATATTAACAATAATAGAATTAATAATAATATTATAAAAATGATATTAATAATATTATTAATGATAACCATAATAAATTGTATTATTTTTATTAATATAATATTGATAACTATAATAGTAATGATGATGATGATGATAATATTATTAATGATACTAATAATAATACTAATTACAATATTATTAGTAATAATAATATACCAATTTATATTTATATCCATTTTCATAATAATATTAATAATAATACTAATATAGATGTTAATATTGAAAGTAATAATAATATCACTATAACAATTATAGTTTAATTTATAATTAAATTTATTATATTAAATATTAACATTACATGTTATTAATTATATGATATATATAATAATAATAATCATTCTTAATGATAATACTTATTAATAATAATTCTTAATTCAAATGATTAAATTTTATTATTTCCAATTATTATATTTACATTTATATATGTATACACTGGTTCATATTTATTTACAAATAATTGTTCGTGAATCATCGGAACCAGTCAAAGGTCAAATGAATTCATGTAAACTGTTTCAAAAATTTTGAGACTCAACTTTACAGACTTTGCTTATTGTGTCGAAATCATATAAGAATAAAGTTTAAATTTGGTCGAAATCATATAAGAATAAAGTTTAAATTTGTCACAAAAGATTGAGATAGAGATTCAATTTTTGACGTAGTCATGATTGAATTCCGGAATTCAAGGGAATAAAGAAAATCTTCGAAATCTATAAGATCGGATTCTTTGGGATTTAAGGGAATTAGGATCTCTTTAATTAAATGCGGTCATCTGTCTCGATTGTTACGTCTGATTTTTCCTTTATAAATTAAACTCTTCCGTTCCATTATTCTCACCATCCCTATACTTTCTTTCTTATTTCATACATCCAAAAGATTATGAAAATGCTTAATCCCGTTCTAATCCTTGATATTTTCCTAATTATCATTTCTGTCATCCTTCTTTTCAATCTTCCACCAGAAAAATCTGTTTACTTCTACTATTACCTTAGGGTGATACTATTCTTAATTCTACCGTGTCTTTATATTGCTATTCGTATTAATATCCACGGTTTGTAACCTCCATGTTGTTATTGGGCTTTATATTTTCTCTTATATTTTGGAGCTCTTTTCCTTTTTATTCTCTTCTCGACCTCTAGTAAAGTGAGTAATGGTCCAGAATTCGTAGATATGAATTTCAGAATAAACATAGTTAATGTTCTAAGAGAGATTGTAACAGCAAGATCTTGATTGGTTAAATTACCAGAATCCAAGAGAAAAGATAGAATTATTAGGAAGATATTTTCTTGATATGTATGGAGATTAGGTAGAATGTAAGAGTCGTGTAACATGGCACATGATGACGTTAGTGTCTGTGAACCATCACGTTCCATTTAGAAACTCAGCATGACTTACTGTAATATAATCACGTTGATCAAGTGTCATTATATTATACTAACTCATGCTTCAATTCCCAACACTACTTCAAAAATATTCATAATTTAAATTTGAATTTTTCAGAATTTAGAAACTAAAATAGTTTCCTTTCTGATGTAACACTGATATTTCGAAAAGATAAATGATTTCAGATAATAATAGTTATGAAAATATCTTCAGAAATATTGAGGATATTTATAATGAAAGATTCGATGATATCTTAGAATTTATAATATCAAAGGATGATAAAGAAGATTTGCCCGTAACAGTGTAGAGTCAGGAGCAAGGTATTCATTAATGACTTCAGCAGATACTGAATCATTTAGATTCTTTGAAGGCAGGTTTAGCCTTTGTGATTTGTCTACAGCCTCCTTCATAGTTTCGCATAATCCGCTTTTCGGTACCAACTTTTCTGAGTTTTACCAATATACTATTCTTTATCATCAAACTTACGACGGTTAAGGTCATTTAAGGTTGTCTACAGTTTCTACTGCTTCATTCAGCTTTTTCAAAATTTAGAGTATTGATTCGTAGACTGGGTGCTTTTCAGAAGTTCAGAATGGAAGATCATAATTCTAAGGGATAGATGTTATATGTATACATATAACTGTTGATGTAGAAACATTACAAGATTCAAAATACTGATTGTTAATTCTCGGTAATTGGTATGGTAATTCTCGTAACAAGATATGGATGAGTATATGAATAGGTTTTAATGAGCAAATATAATGGTTCTTCGGAGTGACTTAAGCCAATGAGTAATGAAGTTGCTCGTAAGTTTACTGCTAATGTGGTGGAATATAAACGGTTCCTCGGTAACGATGAAGAAAAAGGCAATCATATATATCGAGGTTATAATAGAGTTACTTTGGAGGAAAAGTCGAAGTTGTCTTGCTGGAGCTGTGACAAAATTTGCTACTTTGAAAAGAATTGCAATGTTATTTTCGGTAATAGCAATGCTAACGGAGCTAGTACAGATACGTGTTAAATGTTTACTCAGGTTTCGAATGTTTTCAGGTGCATAACTATATGCATAAATCTTTTCTTCCGTAGATGAAGTGCGGTTGGTTCATCCTCTCGATTGAGGTGTTTTCAAGAATCATGAAAGGTATGAACGCAGATTGTAATCGTCAAGATACAAATGAGGTTTAAGATGAAATCAAGTGGCAAGCTTAAAGAAATGTTTAGTATCATATGTTATAATCAATATTTTAATTTATTTTAATTGTCCAATGTCGGTAGTCCACAGTTATTAGTCTACAGTTAGTAATTCAATAATTCATATCTAGTTTAATATATAATATTCGAATAAATTAATACGTATCGTGACCCATTGTATACATGTCTTAGACTCGATCATAACTCAAAGTATATATATTATTTTAGAATCAAACTCAACCCTGTATAGCTAACTCGATCATTACCTTATATATAGTGTATACGGTTATTCTAAATAATATATATAGATGACATCAATATGATATTTCAAAACATTGTATACGTGTCCCGATATTTAAAGTGCGTAAAATAAATAACAGAAATTAAATGACGATAAATAAAATTGAGAGAATTAAAATTGCGATAAATAAATTGCGATAAATAAATTGCGATAAATAAAATGTAATAAGGAATTAACAGTTAGCTAGGAACAGTTAGCTAGGATTTTGTTAGCGTGGATTCTTAACAAAATTTCTCATAGTTAATTTGTTTGTTTCTAACAAATTTTATTTTGTCCAATGTTTTCTTCATTATGCCACTTGTCGGATTCTGATAGGTCAAAATCCAAATATGAAATTGAATGAAAATGGTTATTCTGCGGTGAACGGATACGTATATATGTGGGTGTAAGTAGGATGGTAAATGATTGTTGAATCAGATTGAAGAATGTACAGTGTAACTTATTAATGTGAAATCTAAATATTCCTCGGGTATTACCTACCCGTTAAAATGTTTTCACCATTAACAGTTTGTACAAAAGAATTTTTAATTATAATCTTTATGAAAACATATATACATATATATTTTCTTCAGATGTAATCATAAATTTAGTGAGTTAATATGATATCAAACTCATTTGATTTACCGTTAGAACAAGAATATATAATCTCTAAAACATTAGAGATTACATAATTTCCATGTCTAACGAAGATAAATGATGTAGAACGTCATGTAGAACGAAGATAATCGATGTAGGACATCATGTAATATGATGATTATGTTGGAGGTATAGACTGTGAGTTTGAGGCGTGTAGTGTTGAGGCTTGGGTTGTTGGTGGTATCGGTGTTGATGTTGGTGGTACTGTTGGTACCAGTGATGTTGCTGAAGCTGGTACATTTTGCACCATATTTCCCAAGGCTACAACTAGGGCGCGAAGCTCGTTGACTTCTTCTACTATTCCAAGATGATTGTCGGTAGGAATGAGCGAATGAATAAAGTTTAGAATTGTGGATAGAATATAATCGTGACGAGATACTCTGGAAATGAGAGAGAAAATGGTGTCTCGAATAGGTTCGCCGGTAAGTGCTTCAGGTTCATCTCCAAGAGGGCAATGTGGTAGATGGAAGGGATCACCTTCTTCTTGTTTCCATTGATTAAGTCGACTACGCACCCATCCCCAATTCATCCAGAATTGATGATGGCTGATTGGTTGATTTATTTCGGTAACACTGCTTTCGGAGCTTAGGTGAACATCTATGTCGTAATAGCTGTCGGATTCCGAAGAACTTGAACTAGTGGCGAGTTCCATTTCGTACGATTGAGTAAAGGGTTTTTCGGTATGAAATGATTTTTGGCTATCGGATGGTATTCTATTTACATAGAATATCTATATATATAGAACAAAAGATTTCTTAGATTAAGGAGAAATTTACGGAATATGTCAGGCAAGTCTACAGTAACAGATACGTTAAGATATGAATTATCAGATACGCTAAGATATGAATTTTGTCTATACACTATCAATGCACTAAATGCAGTAAGACCTGTCTAGACTAAGAATGATAAGTAGATAATTTTTGACACAAAATGATAAGCAAACCTTTTGACATGCAGACACGGTCGAAGTCCAGACTCACTAATGCATCTTAACAACTATCAGTTAGACATACTAATGCAAGACCTGGTTCGCTAAGACCACCGCTCTGATACCACCTGTAGAGACCCGTCCTAATCGATCTGGACGAATACATTACATTTTTTTACATCACGAGGTACTTGACCTCTAAATGATACATTTTACAAACATTGCATTCGTTTTTAAAAGACAAACTTTCATTTCATCGAAAGTTAATAGGCATGCATACTATTTCATAATATATCAAACTATCAATGACTTAATAATAATCTTGTTGAACTCAACGACTCAAATGCAACGTCTTTTGAAATATGCCATGAATGACTCCAAGTAATATCCTTAAAATGAGCTAATGCACAGCGGAAGATTTCTTTAATACCTGAGAATAAACATGCTTTAAAATGTCAACCAAAAGGTTGGTGAGTTCATTAGCTTATCATAACCAATCATTTCCATAATTTTAATAGACCACAAGATTCTCATTTTTCATAAATAACATTACACTCGCAAGTGTATAAAATCCATTCGTATGATGAACACCTGGTAACCGACATTAACTTTAATGCATATAAAATATCCCCCGCATACTCGCAAATATGCTATATAACAGCAATCGCAATCACCTTTTTAAATCGAAGTACTAAAACATTCCAAATTCCAGAATGGGGTTTGTTAGGCCCATAGATCTATCTTTAGGATTCGCGTCAATTAGGGGCCATTTCCCTAATTCTTAGGTTACCAGACTTGAAGGGGCGATATTCGATATAGTAATCCAACCATAGAATGTAGTTTCAAGTACTTGTGTCTATTTCGTCAAAAAAAGCAGTGCATGTATTCTCAGCCCAAAAATATATATTGCAAAAACATTTAAAAAGGGAGCAAATGAAACTCACAATACGATATTTTGTAGTAAAAATATGCATACGACGGAACTGAACAATGCAGGGTTGGCCTTGGATTCACGAACCTATATCAATTGTATAAGTATTAAAACATTTAATGGAATCACATAATTTCCGTTGTTAATATGTATTATTTATATATATTTTTAGTTATATAGGATTTATACTAAATTCCATTAAAACAAATACTCATATTATATCTTAAATTATAGGTTATATATATTTATGTTGTATATATATTTAAAATGATTAATATCTATATATTTAGTTATATTAATACATCTATATATATATATGGTTAGTATTATATCTAAAAATCATTGGTTTGTTATATATAAGTATTTATGTAAATAATGTTAATATGTTTGATATATAGGTATATAAGCTATTATTATAATTATAATATATGTAATAAGTATATGTCAGGTACAAAATATTTATCTGTAACAAAAATGATAGTTTTGATAATAATGATTTACTGATAATAATAACTTTCTTGATAATGATAATACTAATAATAATAACGATATTGTTAAAACTGGTAATAATTACAAAAATGATATTAATACTAATATTAGTGAAAATAATTATAAATTGTATTATTTTTAAGATAACAATAATAATAATAATTCTAATCATAATCATAATAATAGCACTAAAATGATAAATTAGTAATCATAATAATAATAATATTATTCATAGTTGTGACTATAACCATAATACTAATAATAAATGATAACTAATACTTAATAATAATAATAATAATAATAATAATAATAATAATAATAATAATAATAACAATAATAACAATAATATTAGTAATGATAATACTAATAAATTTTTAAATGATAATATTAGTATTAATAATGATAATATCATAAATTTTATTAATAATTATTTCGTAAATAGTAACAACTAACACAATAACAATGATAATAATAATAATAGTAATAATAATAATAATAACAATAATAATAGTAATAATAAAAATAAAAATAGGGAACAACCTTCGAAGATAAGCCTTTTTTTTCTAAAAAAAATGTCATCGCCCGGGCTCGAACCCGAGACCTCTCGCTTACCAACTCAACACCTTAACCAACTGATCCGTTCCATTTTTCCTGATTAAAACCCGTTTTTAAAAATTATATAACGATATTCTTTTTATTTCCTATTCTTCTTCTTCTTCAGCTACGCCTACCAGAGCCCATCTAGAACTTATTAAATCAAAGTTAAAATTTGAATTGGGATACATATTTAAAACAGATGTAACCCACGATGGTTGATTTGGATTAACAGAGAAAAATAAAAATAAATAAATAAAATATAAACTTGCTGTAACCAGCCTTCGCGAAGAACAACCTAAACTCAAACATTGATTTCTAGTTTAAGGACGTTTTAGAAAATAATTACAACATGAATTATATTCCAAATGATTCATAAAAACTTTAGGAATCCTTAATTTCAACAGAAACAACTTATAAAACTCTAATTTGATCTTCAAACACTCAGTTGACTTTTTTATAAAATAACTTTGACTTCAAAATTCGTATTCAATATCAAAAATTGAAACTTGAAACTTTGCAAATAGAATCACGACTTTATTTAGAACCTTTCTGCATTTTAAGTTTTTGTAATGTGTTTCGAATTCAGCCTTTCAAAGGGATGAAACAAGAACAGGGGAAACTGACGGGTTTTAAAAAAATCTGTTTTTCAATTTAATTCGCAGTAAGCTAATTATATAGATTGTTTATTACCTGATATAACATTTATAATTGATTCATATTGATTCGTGAAGTGGACGTGTGAAAAGAATGTTGACAGAATAATTTCAATCAGAGAACAAAAAAATAAAAATAAGAAAACGATGGGTAACAGATTCTAGACAGGAATTGAAATCATATACAGCTCGATAGATAAGTTAAACTGATTCGTACAATTTTTTCTGCTTTATGGATTATATTCCATTAATAATTAATAATTAAATAATATATTAATAATAATACTAATAATATTAATAATAATAATGTGACGACCCAGAAATTTCCGACCAAATCTAAACTTAATCTTTATATGATCTCGACACGATAAGCAAAGTCTATTAAACTGAGTCTCAAAAATTTTAGAACTATGTTCATATAATCAATTACCTTCTGACTGTGCCCGATGATTCACGAACAATTGTGTGTAAATAAAAATATAAATATAAATATATATGTAATATTTTTGAATAAATAAAAACACACTTAATCTAATTGAAATTAAAATGATAAAATAATAATTATTAAGTATTATTAAAATGAAGATATATATATATATATATATATATATATATATATATATATATATATATATATATATATATATATATATATATATATATATATATATATATATATATATATATATATATATATATATATATATATATATATATATATATATATATATATATATATATATATATATATATATATATATATATATATTTATATTTATATATATATAATTCTTATTAATAATTATTATTTTATGGTAATACATATAAAATGTATAAATATTAAATATTCAACATATGTTATTAAAAGTTAAAAGTTTATTTATTATAATTACTAATATCAATATCAGTATTATTATATAAAAAGGGATACATGTAACTTGTTATATCTTCATTATTATTAATATTAAAATGTATAATACTCATTATTATATAATATATATTATATAATCTATTATATGTAAAACTAAAATATTAAATATAATTGTTATAATAATATTGTTATTATCTTTAATATTAAAATCAATACTAGTGTTATTAATATTATTACTTATTAATATTATTTATATTTAGATTATTATTAATTTAATTATAATTATAAATTATTAAAAATTATTATATAAAATCATACGTACACTTTTGGAATCCAATTCATTTGCACATCTAAATCCATACTCTATTGATTTTTGTTTCTTTCTCAAGTTTGTTACACATCTACATCCAATCGTACAAATCAAGTTGAAATTCTAATTTGTTTTATAGTTCTGATCGAATATTTTTCTGTGAAGTCAATTCAGCTACAATATAGTTGTTAATCGGGTCATTATGATTGTAATAACATCACTTTCTCTCTATATAAATACCTACTAACACCATTCGAAAGAAAACATAGAAATTAAACTGATTTTTTAAAAAAAAAAGTCGATTGCCCTGTTCTTACTGCACTTTTTTCAAATAACTTGGTTTTTAATGAATTTCAAAATCCTTAAATAACATTCTGTTAGAAATGTTTCATGAAAACTTTCTGGAAAGTATCATTTGCCAATTTTTTATATCAAGTAAGAATTTGAGAGTCAAATATTAAAATTCAAAAGTCAAAGTTTTTGTTCTTGGCAAAAATTGAAGATCGTATGGATGTTTCAAGTTAAAGTAACGATCCAAAAAGATTATAGAGGTGATTTAAAATCTTTTTCATGTTGGATTCATAGTCTATAACAGTCCCTATGAACGTAATTGATTTTGAGTTCTTGAAGAAAATAAGCGAGCTGTTCCAGCCTTTTTTTTATTTCTTTTATTTTTTTTCTGTTTTAAATTAATTTGATTAATCAGAAATCGTCTTGGTATCTATTTTCAATCCTAAAACTAATTCTGTAACACGTTAATAGCTAGCCTAAAAACTCTGGTCGATGAAGTATTTTGAAGAAGAAGAGAAAACAGGAAACAGATAGAATGGGTTTAATTTAAATTAGGATAGAATAATAACAGAAAAACTGAATCGGACTAATGGTTAGGGAGGTGTTCGGGTATTCAAGAGGTCGTAGGTTCGAGTCTCGTCGGTGGCATTTTTTTTAGAAAAAGCTTGGAGAAGGTATACACTTTTATTTTAATTCTATCATTATTAGTATTAGTTATTATTATGTTTATTATTAATAATATTGTTAGTTTTATGATTGATATTGTTATTATTAGTATTATAACCATTATTATTATTATTATAAATTTTATCATTATAGTATTATTACTATTATAATTACTAATGTTATAATAATTATTAGTATTATAATTTTTATTATATGTATCATAATTGTTATTATTATTATTATCATAATTATAAGTATTATATCTATTATTATTATTATTATTATTATTATTATTACTATTATTATTATTATTATTATTATTATTATTATTATTATTATTATGAGTATTAATTATGATATTATTATTAATTTTAAAACTTTAATATTATTATCATTATGATGAAAAGGTTTATTATTATTATCGTTATGAAAATAATACAAATTATTATTATTTTCGTAAATGTTAGTATTTGTATTTTTTTTACAAATAATAGAATTGTTAATATTAGCATAAGTATTATAATTATCACGAGTATTATTATTATCTAATTACTACAATCAACATCATAACTATCATTAACAGTAAAATTAATATTTTTACAAGTATTATTATTAATATCATTGTTATTATCACTAATAGAGTTATTATTAACATAAGTATATTATTAATGTTATTATCATAATTTTTAATAATATTAACTTAGTATAATTTAAAACTATTGTTTTGATAAACAAATGAAATACATAAATATATATATATTTAAAACATATAACATAACAAAATATTTTATTATATAAAAGGAATATATGAAAAATAAATATATTATTAATATAAAATATAATATCATTAATAGGTTATATATATATATATATATATATATATATATATATATATATATATATATATATATATATATATATATATATATATATATATATATATATATATATATATATATATAAACTTATTAGATTACGATTATGTGTATTAATATATACACACAAACGATATAGGTTCGTGAATCCGAGGCCAACCCTGCATTGTTCAGTTGTTCAATGTCGTCATATGTATTTTTACTACAAAATACATTATTGTGAGTTCATTTGATTCCCTTTTACTCTCTACATTTTTGGGACTAAGAATACATGCGCTGTTTTACAACTGCTTTATTAAATGCTTTTGAAATATATTTTTGAACTGCGAATACATGAAATGCTTTTATAAATATTTAACGAAATATACACGAGTACTTAAAAACATTCTACGAATGAGTTATTATGAGTACACCGGATATCACCCCTTTTAGTCTGGTAATCTAAGAATTAGGAAACCGAGCTCCTAATTGACGCGAATCCTAAAGATAGATCTATGGGCACTAACGAGACCCAGTCAGAGAATTTGAACTGCTTTAGTACTTCGAAATAGGTATACAACCGCCAGCTTTAAAAGATATGATCTGTTTGTGAGGTGTACACAACCATCATATTTAAAAGAGTGGCCTGTTTGTATGCTTTTGCATGACAGTGCGGAATGCCGGTATGCGGGGGATATTCTATATGCATTTTGTTAAGTTCGATTACCAGGTATTTGTAGTTCGTATGAATGACTTTTATCTATATGCCGTGTGAAATGCCTGATATGAGATTATGTTTATGAAAGATATTAAAAATCGCGAGGCAACCTATGGGGGAGAAAAGGATATGAACCTACTCTGCTAAGCATTATGAAATATGGTTTTTGTACACGTGATGTTAAAGCGAAGGGGTACAAAATACTATTAATTTTTACAAGGAAATACTATTAAAAATTACACAAGTTTTTATTATATACAGATTGGATATACCTAAACCTTGCTACAACACTATAGGCAGTGTACCTAATCGTAGAGTAGTATAGTTTTTAGTAAGTCCGGTTCGTTCCACAGGGAGACGATTTATTTTACACTATATTTTTAAACAATTATATTTATACAAAATATATATAATTATATATAATAATATATAAAAGGGGGTTTACCGTTTAATGACCGGTTTGTTGGTTTTATATTTTAAGTCATAATTAAAACCTAATGCAAAATATAATTGACGATAATTTAAGTGCGTAAAATAAATAACAATATAATAATTATGCTTATTTAAACTTCTGTAACCATGATGTTTGATGTTTTGATTATTTATTACCCTGGGTTAATTGTCCTTTGTCCTGGATGTAATTGAAACCTATCTGGGTTTTGCTCATAATAGTTCATCGGTCATAATTATAAAATGCTCGGCAAATTTAACCTTATACCCGAAGTCAAATATTCCAACTAATTGGGGATTCGAACTGTAACAAGGTCTTAATACTTTGTTTAATGAATACACCAGGTTATCGACTGTGTGTAAACCAAGGTTTTAATACTTTGTTAACAATTACACCAATTACCCTTGAATGTAATCCACCCCTGTTTTAATGAGTCCATTGACTATTAATCCATCCCCGTGTCCGGTCAAATGAACATAATTTGTATTTATAAATATCCCGCCTATCATGTCCGATTAAGCGTATGTGGTTATATATAGATACGTCAAATCATAACCTTTATATTAAATTAACGAGGTATCGTTAATTTAATATAAAGCCCATTAATAGCCCATAGTCTAATTTCCACAAGTGTCATTCTTTTGTCCAAACCCTAATTATGGTTCAAAGCCCAATTACCCCGTCTTTAATATTTAGTCCAACATCATGATTACTTCAGCTTAAATAAGCATAATAATAACTTAGTTACAAGACATTAATTTAAAAAGGAGAACATAACTTACATTGAGTATTTATCGCGTAGCTTTACACAGACAGAACTTCAACTTTAAAACCCGTAAAATAACCTTTACATAACTCAAACTAATCTAATATAAAACTAAACTAATATTTATATATATATATATATATATATATATATATATATATATATATATATATATATATATATATATATATATATCTTACAGAGGGAGTAATATATTTATTGTATATATTTCGGCCAGAATTCTGTGGCTTTTATAGACCTGACCAAACTTTTGGGGCCATGCGATCGCATGGCTCCCCTTTGTTATTTCCATGCGATCGCATGGCATAGAAATCCAGCTCACATTGCCTTGGACACTAGCTTGTCGACATGATATATAAATATATATAATATATATATTATATTATATTCTTGTGCATAGTAGACTTGTAATTTTTGGTCCGTTGAGTCGGGCGTTGATAGTTGGCTCAGGTCCCGGTTCCGGATAACGTCCTTTCGTACGATTTAATATCTTGTACTTTGCGTTTTGCAATTTGTAATTTGCACAAAAAATTATTTTTCTTAACTCCCAAAATTCGTGCAAGTCTTTTAACTCAATTTTTGGGACGCTTTTGAGTGCACTATGGCTTTAAGGACCCTTTTCCAATTTTAGGACGCTTTTTCTTCAATTCTTTAATCTTCGTGCTTTTCGTTTCGTAACTTGTACTCTTGTCAATTTTAGACATTTCTCATCATTAATTTGAACCACTTGAATTGAATCTTGTACATTTGAGCTTTTTGGACGTTTTTGTCTTCGAATCTTCGTTTTCACCTTTTGTCTTTGCACTTATTTATTATAAACGAATATCACTTTGAAATAGAACAATTGCAACTGAAAACTTTACATATCGGAAGGATATTGATACTAAATATATGTTTATTTGGAGCACTATCAAATATCCCCACACTTGAATGTTGCTTGTCCTCAAGCAATACAGAATTTGAAATTAAATTACACGAATCACTTCTTTATTCTTCACACTTTATACATAAGTGATTTTGATACGGCGGTATAAAAAATTGAAATCTCCCGTTCTTATTGATTAAAAACGTTCCATATTAATTGATTTCGTTGCGAGGTTTTGACCTCTATATGAGACGTTTTTCAAAGACTGCATTCATTTTTAAAACAAACCATAACCTTTATTTCATAAATAAAGGTTTAAAAAGCTTTACGTAGATTATCAAATAATGATAATCTAAAATATCCTGTTTACACACGACCATTACATAATGGTTTACAATACAAATATGTTACATCGAAATCAGTTTCTTGAATGCAGTTTTTACACAATATCATACAAACATGGACTCCAAATCTTGTCCTTATTTTAGTATGCAACAGCGGAAGCTCTTAGTATTTACCTGAGAATAAACATGCTTTAAACGTCAACAAAAATGTTGGTGAGTTATAGGTTTAACCTATATATATCAAATCGTAACAATAGACCACAAGATTTCATATTTCAATACACATCCCTTACATAGAGATAAAAATCATTCATATGGTGAACACCTGGTAACCGACATTAACAAGATGCATATATATAAGAATATCCCCATCATTCCGGGACACCCTTCGGATATGATATAAATTTCGATGTACTAAAGCATCCGGTACTTTGGATGGGGTTTGTTAGGCCCAATAGATCTATCTTTAGGATTCGCGTCAATTAGGGTGTCTGTTCCCTAATTCTTAGATTACCAGACTTAATAAAAAGGGGCATATTCGATTTCGATAATTCAACCATAGAATGTAGTTTCACGTACTTGTGTCTATTTTGTAAATCATTTATAAAGCCTGCATGTATTCTCATCCCAAAAATATTAGATTTTAAAAGTGGGACTATAACTCACTTTCACATATTTTTACTTCATCGGGAAGTAAGACTTGGCCACTGGTTGATTCACGAACCTATAACGATATATACATATATATCAAAGTATGTTCAAAATATATTTACAACACTTTTAATATATTTTGATGTTTTAAGTTTATTAAGTCAGCTGTCCTCGTTAGTAACCTACAACTAGTTGTCCACAATTAGATGTACAGAAATAAATCGATAAATATTATCTTGAATCAATCCACGACCCAGTGTATACGTATCTCAGTATTAATCACAACTCAAACTATATATATTTTGGAATCAACCTTAACCCTGTATAGCTAACTCCAACATTCATATATAGTGTCTATGGTTGTTCCGAAATATATATAGATGTGTCGACATGATAGGTCAAAACATTTTATACGTGTCTATGGTATCTCAAGATTACATAATATACAATACAAGTTGATTAAGTTATGGTTGGAATAGATTTGTTACCAATTTTCACGTAGCTAAAATGAGAAAAATTATCCAATCTTGTTTTACCCATAACTTCTTCATTTTAAATCCATTTTGAGTGAATCAAATTGCTATGGTTTCATATTGAACTCTATTTTATGAATCTAAATAGAAAAAGTATAGGTTTATAGTCGAAAAAATAAGTTACAAGTCGTTTTTGTAAAGGTAGTCATTTCAGTCGAAAGAACGACGTCTAGATGACCATTTTAGAAAACATACTTTCACTTTGAGTTTAACCATAATTTTTGGATATAGTTTCATGTTCATAATAAAAATCATTTTCTTAGAATAAAAACTTTTAAATCAAAGTTTATCATAGTTTTTAATTAACTAACCCAAAACAGCCCGCGGTGTTACTACGACGGCGTAAATCCGGTTTTACGGTGTTTTTCGTGTTTCCAGGTTTTAAATCATTAAGTTAGCATATCATATAGATATAGAACATGTGTTTAGTTGATTTTAAAAGTCAAGTTAGAAGGATTCACTTTTATTTGCGAACAAGTTTAGAATTAACTAAACTATGTTCTAGTGATTACAAGTTTAAACCTTCGAATAAGATAGCTTTATAAGTATGAATCGAATGATGTTATGAACATCATTACTACCTCAAGTTCCTTATATAAACCTACTTGAAATGAGAAAAATAGATCTAGCTTCAAAGGATCCTTGGATGGCTTGAAAGTTCTTGAAGCAGAATCATGACACGAAAAACATGTTCAAGTAAGATTTCCACTCGAAATAAGATTGTTATAGTTATAGAAATTGAATCAAAGTTTGAATATGAGTATTACCTTGTATTATAAAGATATCTTACTGTAAATAAGAAAGATTTCTTGAGGATGGATGATCACTCTACAAGATTGGAAGTAAGCTAGCAAACTTGGAAGTATTCTTGATTTTATGAAACTAGAACTTGTAGAATTTATGAAGAACACTTAGAACTTGAAGATAGAACTTGAGAGAGATCAATTAGATGAATAAAATTGAAGAATGAAAGTGTTTGTAGGTGTTTTTGGTCGTTGGTGTATGGATTAGATATAAAGGATATGTAATTTTGTTTTCATGTAAATAAGTCATGAATGATTACACATATTTTTGTAATTTTATGAGATATTTCATGCTAATTGCCAAATGATGGTTCCCACATGTGTTAGGTGACACATATGGGCTGCTAAGAGCTGATCATTGGAGTGTATATACCAATAGTACATACATCTAAAAGTTGTGTATTGTACGAGTACGAATACGGATGCATACGAGTAGAATTGTTGATGAAACTGAACGAGGATGTAATTGTAAGCATTTTTGTTAAGTAGAAGTATTTTGATAAGTTTATTGAAGTCTTTCAAAAGTGTATGAATACATATTAAAACACTACATGTATATACATTTTAACTGAGTCGTTAAGTCATCGTTAGCCGTTACATGTAAGTGTTGTTTTGAAACCTTTAGGTTAACGATCTTGTTAAATGTTGTTAACCCAATGTTTATAATATCAAATGAGATTTTAAATTATTATATTATCATGATATTATGATGTACGAATATCTCTTAATATGATATATATATATTAAATGTCGTTACAACGATAATCGTTACATATATGTCTCGTTTCAAAATCATTAAGTTAGTAGTCTTGTTTTTACATATGTAGTTCATTATTAATATACTTAATGATATGTTTACTTATCATAATATCATGTTAACTATATATATAACCATATATATGTCATCATATATTTTTTACAAGTTTTAACGTTCGTGAATCACCGGTCAACTTGGGTGGTCAATTGTCTATATGAAACCTATTTCAATTAAGCAAGTCTTAACAAGTTTGATTGCTTAAAATGTTGGAAAAAATTAATCATGTAAATAACAATTTCATTTAATATATATATAAACATGGAAAAGTTCGGGTCACTACAGTACCTACCCGTTAAATAAATTTCGTCCCGAAATTTTAAGCAGTTGGAGGTGTTGACGTATCTTCTGGAAATAAATGCGGGTATTTCTTCTTCATCTGATTTTCTCGTTCCCAGGTGAACTCGGGTCCTCTACGAGCATTCCATCGAACCTTAACAATTGGTATCTTGTTTTGCTTATGTCTTTTAACCTCACGATCCATTACTTCGACGGGTTCTTCGATAAATTGAAGTTTTTCGTTGATTTGGATTTCATCTAACGGAATAGTGAGATCTTCTTTAGCAAAATATTTCTTCAAATTCGAGACGTGAAAAGTGTTATGTACAGCCGCGAGTTGTTGAGGTAACTCAAGTCGGTAAGCTACTGGTCCGACACGATCAATAATCTTGAATGGTCCAATATACCTTGGATTTAATTTCCCTCGTTTACCAAATTGAACAACGCCTTTCCAAGGTGCAACTTTAAGCATGACCATCTCTCCAATTTCAAATTCTATATCTTTTCTTTTAATGTCAGCGTAGCTCTTTTATCGACTTTGGGCTGTTTTCAACCGTTGTTGAATTTGGATGATCTTCTCGGTAGTTTCTTCTATTATCTCTGGACCCGTAATCTGTCTATCCCCCACTTCACTCCAACAAATCGGAGACCTGCACTTTCTACCATAAAGTGCTTCAAACGGTGCCATCTCAATGCTTGAAAGGTAGCTGTTGTTGTAGGAAAATTCTGCTAACGGTAGATGTCGATCCCAACTGTTTCCGAAATCAATAACAAATGCTCGTAGCATGTCTTCAAGTGTTTGTATCGTCCTTTCGCTCTGCCCATCGGTTTGTGGATGATAGGCAGTACTCATGTCTAGACGAGTTCCTAATGCTTGCTGTAATGTCTGCCAGAATCTTGAAATAAATCTGCCATCCCTATCAGAGATAATAGAGATTGGTATTCCATGTCTGGAGACGACTTCCTTCAAATACAGTCGTGCTAACTTCTCCATCTTGTCATCTTTTCTTATTGGCAGGAAGTGTGCTGACTTAGTGAGACGATCAACTATTACCCAAATAGTATCATAACCACTTGCAGTCCTTGGCAATTTAGTGATGAAATCCATGGTAATGTTTTCCCATTTCCATTCCGGGATTTCGGGTTGTTGAAGTAGACCTGATGGTTTCTGATGCTCAGCTTTGACCTTAGAACACGTCAAACATTCTCCTACGTATTTAGCAACATCGGCTTTCATACCCGGCCACCAAAAATGTTTCTTGAGATCCTTGTACATCTTCCCCGTTCCAGGATGTATTGAGTATCTGGTTTTATGAGCTTCTCTAAGTACCATTTCTCTCATATCTCCAAATTTTGGTACCCAAATCCTTTCAGCCCTATACCGGGTTCCGTCTTCCTGAATATTAAGATGCTTCTCCGATCCTTTGGGTATTTCATCCTTTAAATTTCCCTCTTTTAAAACTCCTTGTTGCGCCTCCTTTATTTGAGTAGTAAGGTTATTGTGAATCATTATATTCATAGATTTTACTCGAATGGGTTCTCTGTCCTTCCTGCTCAAGGCGTCGGCTACCATATTTGCCTTCCCCAGGTGGTAACGAATCTCAAAGTCGTAATCATTCAATAATTCAATCCACCTACGCTGCCTCATATTCAGTTGTTTCTGATTAAATATGTGTTGAAGACTTTTGTGGTCGGTATATATAATACTTTTGACCCCATATAAGTAGTGCCTCCAAGTCTTTAACGCAAAAACAACCGCGCCTAATTCCAAATCATGCGTCGTATAATTTTGCTAATGAATCTTCAATTGTCTAGACGCATAAGCAATCACCTTCGTTCGTTGCATTAATACACAACCTAGACCTTACTTTGATGTGTCACAATAAATCAAAAAATCATCATTCCCTTCAGGCAATGACAATATAGGTGCCGTAGTTAGCTTTTTCTCCAATAACTGAAACGCTTTCTCTTGTTCATCCTTCCATTCAAATTTCTTCCCTTTATGCGTTAATGCAGTCAAGGGTTTTGCTATTCTGGAAAAGTCTTGGATGAACCTTCTGTAGTAAGCAGCTAGTCCTAAAAACTGGCGTATGTGTTTTGGAGTTTTCGGGGTTTCCCACTTTTCAACAGTTTCTATCTTTGCCGGATCCACCTTAATACCTTCTTTGTTCACTATGTGACCGAGGAATTGAACTTCTTCTAACCAAAATGCACACTTTGAAAACTTAGCGTACAGTTTTTCTTTCCTCAATACTTCTAGCACTTTTCTCAAATGTTCTTCGTGCTCTTGATCATTCTTTGAGTAAATAAGTATGTCATCGATGAAAACAATGACAAACTTGTCAAGATATGGCCCACACACTCGGTTCATAAGGTCCATGAACATAGCTGGTGTGTTAGTCAATCCAAACGGCATAACCATAAACTCGTAATGACCATAACGCGTCCTAAAAGCAGTCTTTGGAATATCATCTTCTTTCACCCGCATTTGATGATACCCGGAACGTAAGTCAATCTTTGAATAAACAGACGAACCTTGTAGTTGATCAAATAAGTCATCGATTCTCGGTAGTGGGTAGCGGTTCTTGATGGTAAGTTTGTTCAACTCTCGGTAGTCGATACACAACCTAAATAAAACAGGAGCTCCCCACGGTGATGTGCTTGGTCGAATGAAACCACGCTCTAAAAGTTCTTGTAATTGGCTTTGCAGTTCTTTCATCTCGCTGGGTGCGAGTCTGTAAGGAGCACGAGCTATTGGTGTAGCTCCTGGTACAAGATCTATTTGAAATTCAACGGATCGATGTGGGGGTAATCCCGGTAATTCTTTCGGAAATACATCGAGAAATTCTTTTGCGACGGGAACATCATTGATGCTCTTTTCTTCAGTTTGTACTTTCTCGACGTGTGCTAGAACAGCATAGCAACCTTTTCTTATTAGTTTTTGTGCCTTCAAATTACTAATAAGATGCAGCTTCGTGTTGCCCTTTTCTCCGTACACCATTAAGGGTTTTCCTTTTTCTCGTATAATGCGTATTGAATTTTTGTAATAAACGATCTCTGCTTTCACTTCTTTCAACTAGTCCATACCGATTATCACATCAAAACTCCCTAACTCTACTGGTATCAAGTCAATCTTAAATGTTTCGCTAACCAGTTTAATTTCTCGATTCCGACATATATTATCTGCTGAAATTAATTTACCATTTGCTAATTGAGTAAAAATTTACTATCCAAAGGCGTCAATGGACAACTTAATTTAGCACAAAAATCTCTACTCATATAGCTTCTATCCGCACTCGAATCAAATAAAACGTAAGCAGATTTATTGTCAATAAGAAACGTACCCGTAACAAGCTCCGGGTCTTCCTGTGCCTCTGCCGCATTAATATTGAAAACTCTTCCGCGGCCTTGTCCATTCGTATTCTCCTGGTTCGGGCAATTTCTAATAATGTGGCCCGGTTTTCCACATTTATAACAAACTACATTGGCATAACTTGCTCCGACACTACTTGCTCCGCCATTACTCGTTCCGACACCATTTGTTCCTTTCGTTCTGTTAACCCCTGGTCCGTAGACCTCACACTTCGCCGCGCTATGACCATTTCTTTTACACTTATTGCAAAATTTAGTGCAGAACCCCGAGTGATACTTTTCACACCTTTGGCATAGCTGCTTCTGATTGTTGTTGTTGTTGTGGTTATTATTGTTGTTGGGATGATTGTTGTAGTTGATGTTGTTGTTGTTGTTGTTGTTGTTGTTGTTGTTGTTGTTGTTGTTGTTGTTGTTGTTATTGTTGTTGTTATTGTTGTTGTTGGGCAGTTTGTTGTAGTTGCGATTGATGTTGCGATTGTTGGGATAGTTGTTGCGATTATTGTTGTAATTGCTGTTGTTGTTGTATTGGTGATTCTTATCACCGTTTTCCTCCCACTTTCTTTTGACTTGCTTCACATTGGCCTCTTCAGCAGTCTGTTCTTTAATTCTTTCTTCAATCTGGTTCACTAGTTTGTGAGCCATTCTACATGCCTGTTATATGGAGGCAGGCTCGTGTGAACTTATATCTTCTTGGATTCTTTCCGGTAATCCTTTCACAAACGCGTCGATCTTCTCTTCCTCATCTTCGAACGCTCCCGGACACAATAGGTATAATTCTGTGAATCGTCTTTCGTACGTAGTAATATCAAATCCTTGGGTTCGTAACCCTCTAAGTTCTGTCTTGAGCTTATTGACCTCGGTTCTGGGACGGTACTTCTCGTTCATCAAGTGCTTGAATGCTGACCACGGTAGTGCGTAAGCATCATCTTGTCCCACTTGCTCTAGATAGGTATTCCACCATGTTAACGCAGAACCTGTGAAGGTATGCGTAGCGTACTTCACTTTGTCCTCTTCAGTACACTTACTTATGGCAAACACCGATTCGACCTTCTCGGTCCACCGTTTCAATCCGATCGGTCCTTCAGTTCCATCAAATTCCAAAGGTTTGCAGGTAGTGAATTCTTTGTAGGTGCATCCTACACGATTTCTTGTACTGCTAGATCCAAGGTTATTGTTGGTATGTAGCGCAGCCTGTACTGCGGCTATGTTTGAAGCTAGAAAAGCACTGAATTCCTCTTCATTCATATTCACGGTTTGTCGAGTAATCGGTGCCATTTCCTTCAAAATAGTCAAATGGAACAAGTTAATCATACAGAATATTAAGAGTAGTTAATAGTATTTCGTAGCATAATATGAACTCATTTATAAAAGCTTTTTCCTCATATTAGCGTTTTATAAGTTTAAATTCGGGTAGTACCTACCCGTTAAGTTAATACTTAGCAGCTAATATACAATTCAACTACTACAATTCTATATGAAAAATTGATTATAATAATATTTCGTGTTCAAACTTTTATACAATATTTTACAAACTTACAATACCGCTTATTTTACATAAAGCATGAAATATAGCACACAATAACTTTGATACAAGATAGTTGTGAAGATAATTCTAGCTAGTACACAAGTCGTTCAGCAAAGGCAATAAAGACACGTAATTCATACGTCCAGAAACAAGTCATGCATTCTGGTTTTACTAGGACTACTTCCCATCCTTGGTCTTGTGGAACATAACCGTTATGGCCGTTGATAAGACAGCGTATTGTAACATCATCAAATGGACGAGGGTTACGTAATATCCAACAGTCTCGTAACAATCTAAAAACCTCATTTCTTACCCCAATTACGACTCCGTCACTTGTGGGAACGTTTTGTTTAATAGTTGTAGCCCGATGTTCTTGTTCTCACTTTGGTGAGAAGCGAACATTACTAACCCGTAAGCATAACATGCTTCTTTATGTTGCATGTTAGCCACTTTTTCTAAATCACGAAGTCCTATATTCAGATATATTGAGTCAAAATAATTTCTTAACCCGTTGCGTAAAATAGCATTTGGGTTCCCCGCAATATATGCATCAAAGTAAACACATCGTAACTTATGGATTTCCCAATGTGATATCCCCCATCTTTCGAATGAAAGCCTTTTATAAACCAAGGCATTCTTGGAACGTTCTTCGAATGTCTTACAAACTGATCTCGCCTTAAATAGTTGTGCCGAGGAATTCTGACCGACTCTAGACAAGATTTCATCAATCATGTCTCCGGGTAGGTCTCTTAAAATATTGGGTTGTCTATCCATTTTGTGTTTTTATACTGTAAAATAGACAAGGGTTAGATTCATAAAAAAAATACTTATTAATACAAGCAATTTTTACATATATCATAAAGCATAAGCACACTATATTACATATATTACACCACACGAATACAACTATCTTATTCTGACTCGCTCGTTTCTTCTTCTTCAGTTTTGGTTCGTTTTGACAAATTTCTAGGGATATATGATGTTCCCCTAATACGAGCCGTTGTTTTCCACATTGGTTTAGAAAAACCTGGTGGTTTAGAGGTTCCCGGGTCATTGTTACAACTTATGGACTTCGGGGGTTGACGATACATATAAAGTTCATCGGGGTTGGAATTAGATTTCTCTATTTTTATTCCCTTTCCCTTATTATTTTCTTTTGCTTTTTTAAATTCAGTTGGGGTAATTTCTATAACATCATCGGAATTCTCGTCGGAATCCGATTCATCGGAGAATTGGTAATCCTCCCAATATTTTGCTTCCTTGGTGGAAACACCATTGACCATAATTAACCTTGGTCGGTTGGTTGAGGATTTTCTTTTACTTAACCGTTTTATTATTTCCCCCACCGGTTCTATTTCCTCCTCCGGTTCCTCCTCTTCCGGTTCTGATTCTTCTTCCGGTTCTGATTCTTCTTCCGGTTCTGATTCTTCTTCCGGTTCCTCTTCGGGAACTTGTGAATCAGTCGAATATATATTCGACTCTTCGTTATTATTAGGTGAGTCAATGAGATTTGTGCTAGAGGTAGACATCTATCATACAATATCAAACATGTTGAGAGATTAATATATCACATAATATATACATGTTAATAATATATAGTTTCCAACAAAAATGTTAAGCAATCATTTTTAAAGAAAACACGGTCGAAGTCCAGACTCACTAATGCATCCTAACAAACTCGATAAGACACACTAATGCAAATTTTCTGGTTCTCTAAGACCAACGCTCGGATACCAACTGAAATGTCCCGTTCTTATTGATTAAAAACGTTCCATATTAATTGATTTCGTTGCGAGGTTTTGACCTCTATATGAGACGTTTTTCAAAGACTGCATTCATTTTTAAAACAAACAATAACCTTTATTTCATAAATAAAGGTTTAAAAAGCTTTACGTAGATTATCAAATAATGATAATCTAAAATATCCTGTTTACACACGACCATTACATAATGGTTTACAATACAAATATGTTACATCGAAATCAGTTTCTTGAATGCAGTTTTTACACAATATCATACAAACATGGACTCCAAATCTTGTCCTTATTTTAGTATGCAACAGCGGAAGCTCTTAGTAGTCACCTGAGAATAAACATGCTTTAAACGTCAACAAAAATGTTGGTGAGTTATAGGTTTAACCTATATATATCAAATCGTAACAATAGACCACAAGATTTCATATTTCAATACACATCCCTTACATAGAGATAAAAATCATTTATATGGTGAACACCTGGTAACCGACATTAACAAGATGCATATATATAAGAATATCCCCATCATTCCGGGACACCCTTCGGATATGATATAAATTTCGAAGTACTAAAGCATCTGGTACTTTGGATGGGGTTTGCTAGGCCCAATAGATCTATCTTTAGGATTCGCGTCAATTAGGGTGTCTGTTCCCTAATTCTTAGATTACCAGACTTAATAAAAAGGGGCATATTCGATTTCGATAAATCAACCATAGAATGTAGTTTCACGTACTTGTGTCTATTTTGTAAATCATTTATAAAGCCTGCATGTATTCTCATCCCAAAAATATTAGATTTTAAAAGTGAGACTATAACTCACTTTCACAGATTTTTACTTCGTCGGGAAGTTAGACTTGGCCACTGGTTGATTCACGAACCTATAACAATATATACATATATATCAAAGTATGTTCAAAATATATTTACAACACTTTTAATATATTTTGATGTTTTAAGTTTATTAAGTCAGCTGTCCTCGTTAGTAACCTACAACTAGTTGTCCACAGTTAGATGTACAGAAATAAATCGATAAATATTATCTTGAATCAATCCACGACCCAGTGTATACGTATCCCAGTATTAATCACAACTCAAACTATATATATTTTGGAATCAACCTCAACCCTGTATAGCTAACTCCAACATTCACATATAGAGTGTCTATGGTTGTTCCGAAATATATATAGATGTGTCGACATGATAGGTCGAAACATTGTATACGTGTCTATGGTATCTCAAGATTACATAATATACAATACAAGTTGATTAAGTTATGGTTGGAATAGATTTGTTACCAATTTTCACGTAGCTAAAATGAGAAAAATTATCCAATCTTGTTTTACCCATAACTTCTTCATTTTAAATCCGTTTTGAGTGAATCAAATTGCAATGGTTTCATATTGAACTCTATTTTATGAATCTAAACAGAAAAAGTATAGGTTTATAGTCGGAAAAATAAGTTACAAGTCGTTTTTGTAAAGGTAGTCATTTTAGTCGAAAAAACGACGTCTAGATGACCATTTTAGAAAACATACTTCCACTTTGAGTTTAACCATAATTTTTGGATATAGTTTCATGTTCATAATAAAAATCATTTTCTCAGAATAACAACTTTTAAATCAAAGTTTATCATATTTTTTAATTAACTAACCCAAAACAGCCCGCGGTGTTACTACGACGGCGTAAATCCGGTTTTACGGTGTTTTTCGTGTTTCCAGGTTTTAAATCATTAAGTTAGCATATAATATAGATATAGAACATGTGTTTAGTTGATTTTAAAAGTCAAGTTAGAAGGATTCACTTTTATTTGCGAACAAGTTTAGAATTAACTAAACTATGTTCTAGTGATTACAAGTTTAAACCTTCGAATAAGATAGCTTTATATGTATGAATCGAATGATGTTATGAACATCATTACTACCTCAAGTTCCTTGGATAAACCTACTTGAAATGAGAAAAACAGATCTAGCTTCAAAGGATCCTTGGATGGCTTGAAAGTTCTTGAAGCAGAATCATGACACGAAAAACATATTCAAGTAAGATTTCCACTCGAAATAAGATTGTTATAGTTATAGAAATTGAATCAAAGTTTGAATATGAGTATTACCTTGTATTAGAAATATATCTTACTGTAAATAAGAAAGATTTCTTGAGGTTGGATGATCACTCTACAAGATTGGAAGTAAGCTAGCAAACTTGGAAGTATTCTTGATTTTTATGAAACTAGAACTTGTAGAATTTATGACGAACACTTAGAACTTGAAGATAGAACTTGAGAGAGATCAATTAGATGAATAAAATTGAAGAATGAAAGTGTTTGTAGGTGTTTTTGGTCGTTGGTGTATGGATTAGATATAAAGGATATGTAATTTTGTTTTCATGTAAATAAGTCATGAATGATTACTCACATTTTTGTAATTTTATGAGATATTTCATGCTAGTTGCCAAATGATGGTTCCCACATGTGTTAGGTGACTCACATGGGCTACTAAGAGCTGATCATTGGAGTGTATATACCAATAGTACATACATCTAAAAGCTGTGTATTGTACGAGTACGAATACGGATGCATACGAGTAGAATTGTTGATGAAACTGAACGAGGATGTAATTGTAAGCATTTTTGTTAAGTAGAAGTATTTTGATAAGTGTATTGAAGTCTTTCAAAAGTGTATGAATACATATTAAAACACTACATGTATATACATTTTAACTGAGTCGTTAAGTCATCGTTAGCCGTTACATGTAAGTGTTGTTTTGAAACCTTTAAGTTAACGATCTTGTTAAATGTTGTTAACCCAATGTTTATAATATCAAATGAGATTTTAAATTATTATATTATCATGATATTATGATGTACGAATATCTCTTAATATGATATATATACATTAAATGTCGTTACAATGATAATCGTTACATATATGTCTCGTTTCAAAATCATTAAGTTAGTAGTCTTGTTTTTACATATGTAGTTCATTATTAATATACTTAATGATATGTTTACTTATCATAATATCTTGTTAACTATATATATAACCATATATATGTCATCATATAGTTTTTACAAGTTTTAACGTTCGTGAATCACCGGTCAACTTGGGTGGTCAATTGTCTATATGAAACCTATTTCAATTAATCAAGTCTTAACAAGTTTGATTGCTTAACATGTTAGAAATACTTTATCATGTAAATAACAATTTCATTTAATAAATATATAAACATGGAAAAGTTCGGGTCACTACAACAATGGTAGTAACGATGTGGTTTACAGTCCCACATGACTATGAAAATTTAGATCCTTTAAGGAAATTGGATCTTTATGAAAACATTTGAACTTTTTGAAAATTCAATCTAGATTTTACCCTAGATAAGTTTTCCAGAATAACCCTTCACCGGTGTTTGCAAAATATTTTTGTGGGTTTCAGATTTTAAAATTTTAGCTCAAAACTTGCGGTTTTGTGTCACCCACTTGCTAACCTTGTATTAGGAAAGCACACGTCCAGTATACTTGTTCCGTATATTATATTTCGGTAAACTACCGTCCGGTTGTAAAGAAAAGCATTGAACAAGCAACTGTTAAGGCAATGTCCCCTGACATGCTTTTAATTATGGTCTATAACGTATCGGATGCAATTACTATCCTTTGTAGGAGCAATAGTAAAGATCATCCTATAGTTTTTCGGTCTGGCACAAGGTCCTGTCTTCGACCATGCTATGCAACCACCGTTCTTACGGTTGACACCCGATTTGGTTCAGATGACCTAATGAATTCCAGGTGAATTCCTAGGATTTTACGTTCAATGGTAATGAACGCATTAAAAATGGGTTTTCAGAAAACAAATCGGTTTGTAATTTTGATCAAAGTATTTTCTGTTTCAAACTCGAGTTTAGATATCATTGAATTCCATGAGTTTGTAATTCTCAATCTTTAAAATCAATCTCTAGGATTGAGTAATATCAGGCTTAAAAGCTGATTTTTGATCTTTAAGGAGATTATCCTTTCTGGGGGTCTGATTCATTAGTCTTATCAAGCTAATTTGCACGGCGCCCTCCCCATTTTACTAGACAGATCCTCTCATGGTTAGGATAAGTCTGACCACTTGACGACCCTGTTTGATGCTGAGGTCCGTGGATTTCCTGCTGATTTTAGAGATGACTTTTCTAGATTTTTCGTCAACCTACAGCTGGTCTGGACGACAACTTCTTGACCTAAATCAAGAAGCGCGTGTCTTTTTTGGAAGACTTTACTTCCTTTTAATGATGGAATTGATTCATCGTGCAGATCCATCTTTCTTATAAATATATTACAGTAATTCGGGTAAAACTGATTAAATTAGTCCAAAACAAAAGCACCTGCAATAACTTTACAGAAACATGTGATAGATAGTTTTTAATTTAATAACTTGATACATTCTCCCCACACTTGGTTTTTTTCATGCGTCTTTTTATATCTTAATAAATAAATTCAAGCGTTTTAGTTGTTTCTCAATTTATGTCCTTTCCGAGGTAACGATAATTTCGGTATTAACACCTAGTTTTCATCGTTCATAAATAGGTATAAACATGATTTTGAATTCATTTAGTTGAAATTTTTTAAAATTTTCATAAAATTTAGAAAATAAACCAAGTATAAACCCGAGAGAATTTATAACCCTTCCCCACACTTGAGATCATGCAATGCCCTCATTAGCATGAAATCAGACTCTAATTATAAATTCATGAGGGTGATTAGTGTAGAAAGTGATTAAAAATACCCAGTTTGTAATTACAAAGCTCGTCGAATGATAGATGGCGTGCCTCATCGTTCATTCCTTTTGTTGTTTTATCACACATGTTTTTCTTCAAAAAAATGGTTGCTTTTCTGAACTGTTTGCTAATTTTTGAAAATGCGTATTTTACCCTAATTTATCATGCATGTTTATTAACGAGTTATGCACTAACCCGAACCCCTAATTTAACGTTAAGTGGGGTTAAACTTCCCCACACTTAGCTGACGACATGTGAAGTCGGTAGAATAAGTTCCACGAATTAAAATAGTGAGGCAGTTATTTACATCTCGGGTGGTATAAAATATATCAATGGGTTTAAAGTTTAGACTCACCCGATCGGCACTACTTAATTCTTTTTTAAGTGTAGCTTTTAGTAAATGGATTTGTCTCTTTTCTGGTTCTTGGTCAAATGAATCGATATACACCGACATACATATTATAGGGTGGATAATTCCTAACATTTCCTTCCTTTTATTCTCGGGATCAAAGTTTTCACCTCTATTACCCAATTGGGTGAAATCTGAGGTGTCATTATCTATTACAGCTCGTAGTTCATCTTCGGTAGATGACTCGTCTATTGAGAATATTGGGTTGGAAGGTTGTGGCTGGATTGAAGCAAATTCTTCTTCATTAACGGTCCTCCACTTTGGTCTCGGGGGTAAAATTTTCAACGTTATCGTTTTCCCAAGAGTACCAATTTGTCACCCTTACTTCTTCTTCATCCATTGATGGATCGATGATTTCGTCGGTAGAGGCTAATGTGTCGATATGTTGTGAAATTGGTAAGACTGAATAAAAAGTATCATCGGGATAGTAGGTGATTTCGGATCTCTCGAATTCATCAAAATTCGATGATATGAGATTTTCTTGCACACGACTCCTCAGATCAACAGGTGTGTAATCTGATAGAGTTTTAGCTTGCCGATTTACAAACTCTCTCATTTGTTCATATTGAGCATCAAGTTCTTCGAGTTTGATTTTCATATAATCTAAAGAATTTTCAGGCATATAATTTTCCTCGTCTTCTGGTTGTTGAGTTTGGATATATTCTTGGGAATAATCCCAATTAGAATTGTATTCCTCATAATCATTCCATTCCGGTTCCATGGGTACATAATTTTCTATAGGAACGTAATAATAACATTCCCATGTTGAGAGATAATCTCCACAGATTTCACAACCAGATATTGTTTCGTCATTCGTGATCCAAGATCGACCGAACGAATTGTCATCAACACCCGTTTGAGAGTATTGATTAAATTGATTTCGGATGTCATAAAGAGTTTCCAAAATATTCTCGAGATTTTCCATAATGCGCTTATTACCAAATTTTAGCTACAATGTGGTGCATTTACTTAATTATCCTATTAGTTATAAAAATAAAAATTATATAAGTTATCAAATTAATGGACTTTTCTGCTTTTGCCCACGTTTCGAATAGCCAATAGATGCAGCAGGGAGCAAGAACCCTTTAAATCGGAAGCTCACAACTCAGCCACTAACAAATCCAACTATTACTACGAAGCAGAAAATTTGGATGTCTATCAATTTAACCGCTTAAAATAATTTTTCGTTTGGAAAATAAAAATCTATGTCCTAAAAACTAGCGTTTCGAGAAATAAGAAAGAAAAAGATTACGCGTCAAAAAACGTCGAAAAATAAAAATAAGAAAGAAAAATGTCGAAACTTAAAAGTCTAAAAACTAAATCTAAAAAGTTGCGCCTAAAGGTCTATAGGTAAATGCAATTTTATTCGGAAAACGGCAATTACTTTTAAGGCACTAAAAAAATTAAAGCGAAAAACGGCGTCGCAAAATTCTAAAGCGCCTAAATCTTAATTCTATAGAAAAAGCACTTAAAGGATTTTACGGCAAAGCCTAAAAACTAAAAATATAAAATAACTACGGCAAAACTAAATTTAAAACTATATAGCGAACGATAAATATTACGAAATAAACGATAAAAATACAAATTATAACTAAAATGATAAAAATACAAATTTTATAAAAATATTATTTTTATATTATGTATTATATAAACATATTAAACTATATAATTAATAATAATAATTAAAACTTAATATTACTAATTAAAACTAAAATTAAATAATAAATTAATTAAAACCCTAATTGATTTAAATAATAATAATTATATTTAAAACCTACTTGTAATTAATGACCAAAATTAGGCCTGTCAGGTCACCCCATGCGACCGCATGGTTTTACAACACCCGGCTCATGCGATCGCATGGGCCTGGGTTCCAGGTTTTTTTTATATTATTTTTCTAAAAATTATATATAAAAATATTTACACAAATATATATATATTAAAAATATAGCGTTTCGCCGAGTCCCCGGCAGCGGTGCCAAAAACTTGATGTTAAAGCGAAGGGGTACAAATACTATTAATTTTTACAAGGAAATACTATTAAAAATTACACAAGTTTTTATTATTTACAGATGGGATATACCTAAACCTTGCTACAACACTATAGGCAGTGTACCTAATTGTAGAGTAGTATAGTTTTTAGTAAGTCCGGTTCGTTCCACAGGGAGACGACTTATTTTACACTATATTTTTAAACAATTATATTTGTACAAAATATATATAATAATATATAATAATATATAAAAGGGGGTTTGCCGTTTAATGACCGGTTTGTCGGTTTAATATTTTAAGTCACAATTAAAACCTAATGCAAAATATAAATGACGATAATTTAAGTGCGTAAAATAAATAACAATATAATAATTATGCTTATTTAAACTTCTGTAACCATGATGTTTGACGTTTTGATTATTTATTACCCTGCGTTAATTGTCCTTTGTCCTGGATGTAATTGAAACCTATCTGGGTTTTGCCCATAATAGTTCATCGGTCATAATTATAAAATGCTCGGCAAATTTAACCTTATACCCGAAGTCAAATATTCCAACTAATTGAGGATTCGAACTGTAACAAGCTCTTAATACTTTGTTTAATGAATACACCAGGTTATCGACTGTGTAAACCAAGGTTTTAATACTTTGTTAACAAATACACCAATTACCCTTGAATGTAATCCACCCCTGTTTTAATGAGTCCATTGACTATTAATCCATCCCCGTGTCCGGTCAAATGAATAATAATTTGTATTTATAAATATCCCGCCCATCGTGTCCGATTAAGCGTATGTGGTTATATATAGATACGTCAAATCATAACCTTTATATTAAATTAACGAGGTATCGTTAATTTAATATAAAGCCCATTAATAGCCCATAGTCTAATTTCCACAAGTGTCATTCTTTTGTCCAAACCTCAATTATGGTCCAAAGCCCAATTACCCCGTCTTTAATATTTAGTCCAACATCATGATTACTTCGGCTTAAATAAGCATAATAATAACTTAGTTACAAGACATTAATTTAAAAAGGAGAACATAACTTACATTGAGTATTTATCGCGTAGCTTTACACAGACAGAACTTTGACTTTAAAACCCGTAAAATAACCTTTACATAACTCAAACTAATCTAAAATAAAACTAAACTAATATATATATATATATATATATATATATATATATATATATATATATATATATATATATATATATATATACATATATATATATACATATATATATATATACACACACATATATATATATATACACACACATATATATATATATATATATATATATACATATATATATATATATATATATATATATATATATATATATATATATATATATATATATATATATATATATATATATATATATATATATATATATATATCTTATAGAGGGAGTAATATATTTATTGTATATATTTCAGCCAGAATTCTGTGGCTTTTATAGACCTGACAAACTTTTGGGGCCATGCGATCGCATGGCTCCCCTTTGTTATTTCCATGCGATCGCATGGCATAGAAATCTAGCTCACATTGCCTTGGACACTAGCTTGTCGACATGATATATATATATATATATATATATATATATATATATATATATATATATATATATATATATATATATATATATATATATATATATATATATATATATATATATATATATATTATATTCTTGTGCATAGTAGACTTGTAATTTTTGGTCCGTTGAGTCGGGCGTTGATAGTTGGCTCAGGTCCCGGTTCCGGATTTTCGAACGTCCTTTCATACGATTTAATATCTTGTACTTTGCGTTTTGCAATTTGTAATTTGCACAAAAAATTATTTTCCTTAACTCCCAAAATCCGCGCAAGTCTTTTAACTCAATTTTTGGGACGCTTTTGAGTGCACTATGGCTTTAAGGACCCTTTTCCAGTTTTAGGACGCTTTTTCTTCAATTCTTTAATCTTCGTGCTTTTCGTTTCGTAACTTGTACTCTTGTCAATTTTAGACGTTTCTCATCATTAATTTGAACCACTTGAATTGTATCTTGTACATTTGAGCTTTTTGGACGTTTTTGTCTTCGAATCTTCGTTTTCGCCTTTTGTCTTTGCACTTATTTATTATAAACGAATATCACTTGGAAATAGAACAATTGCAACTGAAAACTTTACATATCGGAAGGATATTGATACTAAATATATGTTTATTTGGAGCACTATCAACACGAAATAGGTGTACTGTATTTAAATCTTGTGGTCTATTAAAATGATGAATTTTATTATTTTATGATAAACCTATGAACTCACCAACCTTTTGGTTGACACTTGAAAACATTTTTATTCTTAGGTATGAAAGAAATCTTCCGCTGTGCATTAGCTCATTTTAAGGATATTACTTGGAGTCATTCATGGCATATTTCAAAAGACGTTGCATTCGAGTCATTATATTCATCGAGATTGATAAGAAGTCATTGATAGTCTGATATATTAGGAAATGGTATGCATGCCTGTTAACTTTCGATGTAAAGAAAGTTTGTCTTTTAAGAAACGAATGCAATGTTTGTAAAATGTATCATATAGAGGTCAAGTACCTCGCGATGTAACCAGATGTAATGTATTCGTCCGGATGGATTAGGACGGGTCGTCTCAAATAATAATAATAGCGATTAAATAATAATAATGCTGATAGTAATAAATGTTAATAATAATGTTTACTAATAACATTGATATTATTATAAAAAAAAATACTAATACTAATATTAACAATTTAACAATAATAGAATTAATAATAATAT
The DNA here is from genome assembly GCF_046630445.1 of Rutidosis leptorrhynchoides. Classification (NCBI taxonomy): domain Eukaryota; kingdom Viridiplantae; phylum Streptophyta; class Magnoliopsida; order Asterales; family Asteraceae; genus Rutidosis; species Rutidosis leptorrhynchoides. Next base: position 113,456,687 of record NC_092341.1, read on the forward strand.
CATAAAAATGATATTAATAATATTATTAATGATAACCATTGTATTATTTTTATTAATATAATATTGATAACTATAATAGTAATGATGATGATAATAATATTATTAATGATACTAATAATAATACTAATTACAATAGTATTAGTAATAATAATATAGCAATTTATATTTATATCCATTTTCATAATAATATTAAATTAATAATAATACTAATATAGATGTTAATATGGAAAGTAATAATAATATCACTATAACAATTATAGTTTAACTTATAATTAAATTTAGTATATTAAATATTAACATTACATGTTATTAATTATATGATATATAATAATAATAATAATAATAATAATAATAATAATAATAATAATAATAATAATAATAATATATCTTAATGATAATACTTATTAATAATAATTCTTAATTCAAATGATTAAATTTTATTATTTCCAATTATTATATTTACATTTATATATGTATACACCGGTTCATATTTATTTACAAATAATTGTTCGTGAATCGTCGGAACCAGTCAAAGGTCAAATGAATTCATGTAAACTGTTTCAAAAATTTTAAGACTCAAATTTACAGACTTTGCTTATTGTGTCGAAATCATATTAGAATAAAGTTTAAATTTGGTCGGAAATTTATGGGTCGTCACACCTCACAGCAATTATAATGGGTCGAATTGCGCCTTTCGTTATGCAATGCTCTTTTAGAAAATTTGGTTTGGTTTTCGCAAAACGTTTTGGCCTTGTTTTACTCTTTTGTCTATTTGTAACAAAAATTTTTTGATCATTTATAGAATTTTGTAATCCTAAGTGTTTTATGTCTCGAAAAGTTTTAAATTTTGTGAAAAATTTAGTTTTATAAACGCTTGAGGATTTTGCAAGAATCCTATGTGCAATATTGCTATCCCACACTTTAAAATAACATTGTTCTCAATGTTAAGGGTACGGCGTATCCCACACTTAGGTTTTGAAAAAGACATTTTGTTATTAAAAGTTGATGTTAATGGGGTTGCTAATCCCACACTTAGTGTTTAAAGTGGTCTAATATATTGCGTATATTCTATTGAAAAAGTGGTGAAGACGTAGTACTCCATTCGTTTTAGCTCCGATTCTCTTGATTTTTTTTGCATCGTCTTCGTAATTACTTAATCTACAAATTTAACTGAAAAATGATTATTTTGCCGACCAAGTTTGGAACTTTATGTTTTTAGCCGATATCAGCAGGATCCAAGGTGGTTGCGCCCCCTTGCGAGGTCCAAGGGGCAGCGCCCCTGACGGGGTCCAAGGGGCACCGCCCCTGGCTGGGGTCCCGTTAGAAGCTATTGGAGTGGGATTGAAGTCCGCATAAATCTTCCAAAGTGAGACGCCCAATTCCCTTCTAGTACAACGCTATAAGCTGAACTCAATGAGGTAAGCTTACTTTCTGAAGATTGAAACACATAAGTTTTTGATCTCAAAGTATGTGTTTAGTCCTGTAAGTTGAGTTAGGTTGAAGTTATTCTTCTTAATAGTTCTTTTGAAAAATTGCATATGCAGGTGCAAGATGTAAAAGGACTACCTATGTGAGCATGAAGTTTTGCCGCTTCAATGGAGATTTGGACTTAGCTGCCAATATGTTCACTGGAGGATTGGGACACATAGCTTATAATAGTGTCAAGATTTTCATGACCCGTCCTAATCCATCTGGACGAATACATTACATTTGGTTACATCACGAGGCACTTGACCTCTATATGATAAATTTTACAAACATTGCATTCGTTTTTTAAAAAAAAAAAACTTTCATTACATCGAAAGTTGATGGCATGCATACCATTTCATAATATATCCAACTTTAATTGACTTAATAATAATCTTGATGAACTCAACGACTCGAATGCAACGTCTTTTGAAATATGTCATGAATGACTCCAAGTAATATCTCTAATATGAGCAAATGCACAGTGGAAGATTTCTTTCATACCTGAGAATAAACATACTTTAAAGTGTCAACCAAAAGGTTGGTGAGTTCATTAGTTTATCATAATCATTCATTTCCATAATTTTAATAGTCCACAAGATTTTCATTTCCGTTTCTCATAAATATACATCTTATATCAGGCATTTTGAAAACTGCATAGAGATAAAAATCATTCATATGGTGAACGCTTGATAACCGAACTAACAGGATGCATATAGAATATCACCATCACTCCGGGACTCTCATCGGACATGATAATCGAAGTACTAAAGCATTCGTAACCTGAATGGGACGTGTCAAGGTCCATAGATCTATCTTTAGGATTCGCATCAATTAGGGGCCATTTCCCTAATTCTTAGGCTACCAAGCTAACAAGGGGCATATTCGATTTCGATAATCCAACCATAGAATGTAGTTTCGATTACTTGTGTCTATTTCGTAAAACATTTATAAAAGCAGTGCATGTATTCTCAGTCCCAAAAATATATATTGCAAAAGCATTTAAAAAGGGAGCAAATGAAACTCACAATACTGTATTTTTTAGTAAAAATACATATGACGACATTAACAGCTGAACAATACAGGGTTGGCCTCGGATTCACGAAGCTATATCATTTATATATATATTAATTACATATACTTGTAATCGAACAACTATGTATATTATTAGTAATATAAGTTTTAATATCAATACTTATATGTTTTATTATGTTCATTTTATTTATTTTAATAAATAAGATATTAATATTGGTTACTTTTGTGTATTAAATATATTGTTATATGAATATCATTTGTTAGTTAACTTAACGGAAAAAAAAATTAAGATATGGGTAATAATACTATTAGACTTAATAATAATAGTAATAATGTAAATTTTATATAAGATTATAAGTTTAAAAATATTTATAATGATAATGATAAAGATACAACTTAGTTTTAATAAAATTATAAATTATAATAATGATACTTCTAGTATTAATGATAACATTAATTATAGTGATATTATTAATAACTATAAAAATAATATTTTTTATTACTAATACTAATTTCAGTAATGGTTCCTTGAATGATACTCATAATAATAATAATCATAATCATAATAATACTTATATTAATTAATAATACTAATAATATCATTAATAATACTTAATGATGTTACATATTAACAATTTGACAATTACATTAGTCATGGTACTTATGTCTCCATAATAATAATGACAATACATATATTAGTCGTTTGATAAATGTAATAATATTAACTGTATTCCTAATTATAATTATAATCCTAATGATAATAAGGATAAATGATAACTAATACATAAATGACAAAATTTATAAAAATAAATACATTAATAAAGTTAATAATAATACTAATAATAATGTTCATGTTACTTTTAATCATAATAACAATAATAATTCTAATTCTAATAATAATTAGTAATAACAACATTAATACATAATAACAATAATAATGATAACAATAATAATAATAATAATAATAATAATAATAATAATAATAATAATAATAATAATAATAATAATAATAATAATAATAATAATAATAATAATAATAATAATAATAATAATAATAATAATAATAATAATAATAATAATAATAATAATAATAAAGAAATAAATAAGTATACCCTTAGAATCTCCTCTAAAAAGAATCGCCCATGACGGGGCTCGAACCCGAGATCTCTTGAACACCCACACTCTTCCTAATCACCCATCTGTTACTACTTTTCTGAATAATACCTGACTCATTTACTTAAAACCCGACATTTTCTGTTTACACTTCCATCTTATTTAAAATCAAAATGAACCAGGATCAATTCTAACTTATGATGAGTTTCTTATATAGTTTTAGGAGTTGTAATTAGAATAAAAACGATCCTCCAATCTAATTAACTCAAAAAAAATAAAAAATAAAAATCGAAATCAGAGTGCTCCTGCTGCTGTCGTATTTTAAAAAAAAAAAAGAAATTGATTTGTGGTTTTAAGGACGTTTTAGCTCAAGGTTCCAACATGAAAAGGTTTGTAAATCACACCACAAAACTTTTTGAATCATCAATTTGATTAGAAACAGAAGCACGTACGCGAATTTGGTTTAAGAACGATTGTTGACTTTTTTTGTATAAAACTTTGACTCCAAAATTCTACCTTGATATAAAGAATTGAGATATGATATTTTGCGGATAGTTTGTATATGGGTTTTCTAACAAAATGGCATTGATAGATTTTGAAATTCGATTCTAAATAGTATTTTGGCTATAAAGTGGAATAACAGAGAATGAGAGGTTTCGTTCAACAGCTTTTGTTTTAAATTCCTATCATGTAGCAGCTTTAATCGTTATATACCAATAATACAGATGTTAATTCAATAATTGAAGCAGTAGTTTAATTTTTGCTTAATGTAAGTTAATCGACAATTGGTCACAGATCAATAGAAAAAAAATTTAATAATGCGTAATATCTCTGTATTTATATTTATATAATTAGTTTTAATATTTATATATATCTGCATGTATCTGTGTATATAAATTATATATATTTATGTATTTGTATCTATATATTATAGTTAATCTTATTCATTAATATTAATAAGTATAACTAATATAATACTTTCAATATTATAAATAATAATAACAAAATTTATAAATATATAATAGTAACAATAATAATATTATTATTATTAATAATGATAATAATAACTATAAAATTTACAACAATAATATTATTAATAATAATACTAATTTTAATAATACTAATATTATTAATGATAATAGTAATATTAATATTAAATATACTATAATAATTTATAGATATCAAGTTCATATATTTAGATAATATTAATGACACTAGTATTTATTTTAATATTGAAAGTACTAATGACATTATTATAATAACTATATTTATAATAAAATCTTATATTTTAATATTACGTATTATTGTTTTGGTAATACATCTATATAATACACATTTCATAATAAGTTATCGTAAGTATTAAGTTTTATATATTGAAACAACCCAACCCGTATTCCATACGATAATTTTTTTTTTAAATAATACACATTTACGCGCCAATTAAATATGTAAACCATTCCACACGTTTCGTTAAAACGTACAACAAGTTTAGTGTTTACAAAAGGCACAAAGGCCATTAACGAATGTGATACAAGTTTGACCAATACAAAAATGATAGTTTTAAACCAAACAACACATCGAGCATGGTTTGGGACTAAACTACCTAAAACGCTAGGCCAACTTCCAAAAGCTCCAACATAACATCATCAAGGGACACCTAGTGCCCAACAACCTCCTTGCCCTTGTCCACACCTGCATCTAAAAAGATAAACAACGAGAGGGGTAAGCTAATGCTTAGTGAGTGCAACAATTATACGTTTACATATACAACCTACTTACTTGCAATCACTTACGCATTTATCGCATACATGCTAGCATTGTAAGTAATCATACAATCACAAGTATAACACTAAACCTTCCACCATACGAGCTAGCATAACAATAGCATATAGTTTAAACAATATAATATGCTACAATCCACACACACGCAACCATGGTTAACTAAACGAACGAGGGAACGGTGTTTAAAGACCGGCGGAGTTCATAACAAGCATTAGTGCACTTAACACTTCGTACACTAACCCCACGGGTGGCATCTTAACACGTCGATACTTCACCCCGGGTGGTGCCTTAACACTTTGACACTTCACCCCGAGTGGTGTCTTAGCACATCGACACTTCACTCGTTACATCTCTCGGAGTGGCATCTTAACACATCGATACTTCACTCCTGAGTGGTGTCTTAACACATCGACACTTCACTCGCCACGTGAGGAGTGGTGTCTTAACACATCGACACTTCACAACTCAACTACACAAATAAATACATCATATATGCACGCATATAATTATTCCACTCACCTTAACACTTCGGTGATGATTATGCACTTCCGAAACTTCAAGGCAACGTACCTAATACATAAGTACACATTTAATTACACAACTAGTGGAACTTACCACACTACATAACACTTGAGCATTTAGTGACCCATTTGCATTAAATAGCTCACCTACCTCAAAACCGCCCATAAATGGCCAAGACTCATATTAAATCACTAAAGCTAGTGATTTAAGTCTACTAACATTAATTAATCACAACGTAGGGTAATTCATAGCCATTTCACCCAAACTAGGTCAACATTACCCTTTTTGACCCATTTTTACACTTTTTCAACATTAAACAAGTGTTTTAAAGCTTAACAACACCATTAATACTTACAAATCTTAAATCATAAGGCCAAACCCTAGGTTATAGCTATTTAAGATTTTCTTTCACCCACATAACCCAAGTTCACCCATTTTAACCCCAAATGGGTCATACAAGTCTCTAGTAACCAAAACCCTAGCCATTAACCAATTAAACTCAAAACTTAGAGTTAGAACTTACCAAGACTATCAACGGGTAGCTAGAGACAAGAGGAACAACTTTAATTCTTGCTCCAAAGATCAACCCTCAATCCTTCACTCTCAAATCTCACTTTTAATTCAATTGGGTTTTAAGTTTTGGGAGAGAAAATGAAAGAAAATAGAGAAAGGAAATGAATTAAATGAACTAGTAGTGCAGATTTAATGCTCCAATTTGATCCATACGTCAAATTACCAAATTGCCCTTCAAAATCTCTTAAAAAGATCTAAGTTCGGAACCTGTCCAGCAGAATTACCGCGGCGCGGCCAGTTCGTCGCGGCGCGACATACAACATAAAAATTGACCCTTCTTAACACAACTTCTGTTCCTGGTTTGCTTGCTTTGCCGCGGCGCGGACCAATTTGTCGCGGCGCAGCCTAACGCTGTATCTGGGCAGCTCGACCAACTTAACCAAATTTCTACTTTATTTAATTTGTACATTCCAAACCCGCATCCTATATTCACCTAGCCTTCCACAACAGTCTCACAAGACTAAATGCTATCAAACCCCACATATAGACTTACATATGCACACATTATCAAGTATACATATATATTTATCTACACATATATTCATACATTTACGCATAAGCTAACGAGTTATAAGCGTACAAATGATTAAGTATGTACCTTTCGATACGTACGGGAAAAACGGGATGTTACATATATTTTAACATATATTAAAATATACATATAATGATAATTATATATAGAAATCATATATTTATATATATAGATTCATTTTTAATTACAACTTAATTATTTATATCTTTTTTTTACCTATTAAATTTCAAATGTTTAAATTATATTGTATTATTTCTATTTATTATTATACGTGTACTTTCATTTATATTTACATTTTTAATTACATACAATTGTTCGTGAATCGTCGGGAATGTTCGAAGGTCAAATGGTTATATGAAACAGTTCAAAATTTTTGAGATTCAACATTACAGACTTTGCTTATCGTCAAAAATATTAAATCGTATCGAGAGTTTGATTTAATATTAGTCAAAATTTTCTGGGTCTTCACAGTACCTACCCGTTAAATAAATTTCGTCTCGAAATTTGAGTGTGGTGGTCATGGCTAACAATAAGAATATTTTCCTGATGAATATGAGCTGATAAATAGAGTTTTATTACCATAGAGTAATATAGATTATATGATTCGATTACTCGAAGAGTATGAGTGAAGCTATCGCAAAAGTTTGAAACAAAAAAATAGAGATTCGTCTTAACTTTTGACGTAGTCATGGTTGACTTCCGGAATCCCGGGGATTTTAAGATAATCTTCGAATCTATATAAGACTTGATTCTTCGATAAATCAGGAAATTAAGATCTTTCTAATTAAATGTGGAGATCTGCCTTGATTTCTTTATCAGATATTTTCACTATAAATTAACTTCTTCCGTTCCATTACTTTTACCATTCCTATACTAAATTTCCAAATTCAAAAGATTGTGAAAATGATTAATCCAGTTCTGATACTTGTCCTTATCCTTACTATCGCAACAATCATTCTCCTTTTCCAACTTTCACCAGAGGAATCTGTTTTCTTCTACTTCGCCCTTGGGGTTATAGTGTTTTTAATTCTCCCATGTCTTTATGTTGCGATAAACATTGATATACACGGTCTGTAATTTATGTGTTGTTATCGGGTTTTATATTTTTCTTTATATTTCGGAGCTCCATGCTCTTGTTTTCTCTTCCCGACTCCAGGTCAAGCGAATAATGGTCCAGAATTCATATGTATGAAATTTTGAATGATCATAATATACTAAGCAGAAGAATTGTAATAACACGATTTGATTGGTTAAAATACCAGAATTACAGAAGATAGAACTATCAAGAATATATTTTTCTTGATATGTTCGGAGGCTAAGTAGAATGAAAGAGTTATGTAACATGACACATGATGACGTTAGGATCTGTGAACCATCACGTTTCATTAGAAACTTAGTATGACTTACTGTAATATAATCACGTTGATCAAGTGTCATTATATTATACTAACTCATGCTTCAGTCCCCAACACTACTTCAAAAACATTCATAGTTTAAACTCGAAATTTTTTTTTTCTTCAGAATTTAGAAACTAAAACAGTTTCCTTTCTGATGTAACACTGATATCGCGAAGAGATAAATGATTTCAGATAAGAATAGTTATGAAAATATCTTCAGAAATATCGAGGATATTTATAATGAAATATACGATGATATCTCAGAATTTCTAATATCGATGGATGATGAAGAAGATTCATCCATAAGGGTTTAGAGTAGGGAGCAAGGTATTCATTAATGACTTCAGCAGATACTGAATCATTTGGATTCTTTGAAGTCGGATTTAGACTTTATGATTTGTCCACAGTCTCCTTCATGGTTTACTCAATTCGTTTTTCAGTGAAAATTTTCCATTGAGTGTTTCCAACACTTTATTCTTTATCATCAAACTTTCGACGGTTAAGGTCATTTACGGTTGTCTACAGTTTCTGCTGCTTCATTCAGCTTTTTTTCCTAACATTCAGAGAACTGATTCGTAAACTGGGTGCTGTTCAGAATTTCAGAATTAAAGATCATAATTCTAAGAGATAAATGTTATATGTATACATATAGCTGTTGATGTAGAAACGCTGCGAGATTCGAAATATTGATTGCTGATTCTTGGTAATTGGTATGGTCATTCTCGTTATAAGGTGCGGATGAATATATGATAGGGTTTCAATGAATATAATGATTTTTCAGAAATTCAAAGATCAATGAAGTTGCCGGTAAGTTTACTGCTAATGTAATGGAATATAAACGGTTCCCCGATAATGATGACGAAAGGCAACTTATATATCAAGGTTATAATAAGGTTAATCCGAATGAAAAATCGAAATTTTTTTGTTGAAGCTTTGACAAAATTGGCTAATTTGAAAAGGAATTGCAATGTTATTTTCGGTAATAACAAGGCCAAAGGAGCTAGTACAAATACGCGTTAAAAGTTTACTCAGGTTCCGAATGTTTTCAGGTGCATAACTATATGCATCTATCTTTTATTCTGTAGACGAAGTGCGGTTGGTTCATCCTCCTGATTGAGGTGTTTTCAAGAATCATGAAAGGTTTGAACGCAGTTTGTAATCGTCAAGATACAAATAGATGAAATCAAGTGGCAAACTTGAAGAATTGTTTAGTTTCATATGTTATAATCAATATTTTAATTCATTTTAATTGTCCAATGTTGGTAGTCCACAGTTAGCAGTCCACAATTTGTAATCCAATAATTCATATATAGTTTAATATATAATATTCGAATTAATTAATACGTATCATGACCCGTATACATGTCTTAGACTCGATCACAACTCAAAGTATATATATTATTGTAGAATCAACCTCAATCCTGTATAGCTAACTCCAGCATTACTGCATATAGAGTGTCTATGGTTATTCCAAATAATATATATAGATTCGTCGATATGATATGTCAAAACCTTGTATACGTGTCCCGATATTTAAAGTGCGTAAAATAAATAACAGAAATTAAATGACGATAAATAAAATTGCGAGAATTAAAATTGCGATAATTAAATATAATAAGGAATTAACAGTTAACTAGGAACAGTTAGCTAGGATTTTGTTAGCTTGGATTCTTAACAGAATTTCTCATAGTTAATTTGTTTGTTTCTAACAAATTTTATTTTATCCAATGTTTTCTTCATTATGCCACTTGTTGGATTCTGATAGGTCAAAATCCAAATATGAAATTGAATGAAAATGGTTATTCTGTGGTGAACGGATTCGTATAGCTGTGGTTGTAAGTAGGATAGTAAATGACTGTTGAATAAGATTCGAAGAATGTATAGTGTAACTTATTAATGCGAAATCTAAATATTCCTCGGGTATTACCTACCCGTTAAAATATTTTCACCGTTAACAGTTTATACAATAAAAATTTTAATTACAATCTTTATGAAAACATATATACATATATATTTTCTTCAGACGTAATCATGGATTTAATGAGTCAATGTGATATTAAACTCATCAGATTTACAGTTAGAACTAGAGTACATAATCTCTAAAACATTAGAGATTACATAATCGCCATGAAGGACGAAGATAGTTTATGTAGAACGATTGGTAGAACGATGATTATGCTTGAGGTATAGATTGCGAAGTTGAGACGTGTGATGATGTTGTTGTTGTTGGTACTGGTTATGCTGATGATGCTACTGATGGTGGTACTGTTGCTGTCGGTGCTACAAGTGTTGTTGGTGCTGAGGTTGGTGATGATGTTGGTGTAGTAAGTATGGCTTGTAAATCACGCACCATTCTTGTTAGGGTTTCTATCCTACCCTCTATCATTTCTATCCATCCACTCATCTGATTCGATAGATCTTGATTATCAATTTAAAGTTCCCTAACTTCTTCTAATATTCCCCTTCGATTAGTCTTCGGAAGTAGAGGTTGAATATTTTCTGAGATTGCAGTAATGCGACCTTCGAGGTGGAAAACTTTAGCAAGAAGGGTGAATACAGTGTTGCGCATAGGTTCACCGGTGAGTACATCGTTTTTTCCGATGTTAGGAGGTAAGTTTGGTTCGCGATAGGGCTCACCTTCTTCATTTCTCCATCGAGTGAGTAAGTCTCGGACCCACCCCCATCTCCGCCAGAAAGAAAAATAGATAAATGGTGGAGACACTTCGGGTTCATTGACTTCGGAGTCTCCTTCAATACGCATCTCGAAATTGCTTCCGGAACTAATGGAATCCAAGCTAGGTGTAGGATCCATCTCTTATGATCAGTTAGAGGATTTTTGATATGAAATGATTTTCGGTTATCGGATAATATTCTGATTATATAGAATATATAATTTAGTACAGAAGATCCCGTAGATTACGGAGAAAATTAAGGAAACATGTCAGATAAAGTCTATAGTAACAGATATACTAAGATATGAATTTGTCTATACACTATTCATGCAATCAATGCAGTAAGATGTGTCTAGACTAGGAATGATAAGTAGGTAATTTTCTAAGGATGATAAGTAGATGATTTTTGACACGAAATGATAAGCAAAACATTTGACATGCAGACACGGTCGAAGTCCAGACTCACTAATGCATCTAAACAACTATCAGTTAGACACACTAATGCAAGACCTGGTTCGCTAAGACCACCGCTCTGATACTAACTTTCATGACCAGTCATAATCCATCTGGACGAATACATTACATTTGGTTACATCGCGAGGTATTTGACCTCTATATGATACATTTTACAAACATTGCATTCGTTTTTTTTTAAAAACTTTCATTACATCGAAAGTTGACGGCATGCATACCATTTCATAATATATCCAACTATAATTGACTTAATAATAATCTTGATGAACTCAATGACTCGAATGCAACGTCTTTTGAAATATGTCATGAATGACTCCAAGTAATATCTCTAATATTAGTAAATGCACAGCGAAAGATTTCTTTCATACCTGAGAATAAACATGCTTTAAAGTGTCAACCAAAAGGTTGGTGAGTTCATTAGTTTATCATAATCATTCATTTCCATAATTTTAAAAGACCACAAGATTTTCATTTCCGTTTCTCATAAATATACATATCATATCAAGCATTTCGCAAACTGCATAGAGATAAAAATCATTCATATGGTGAACGCTTGATAACCGAACTAACAGGATGCATATAGAATATCCCCATCACTCCGGGACTCTCATCGGATATGATAATCGAAGTACTAAAGCATTCGTAACCCGAATGGGACGTGTCAAGGTCCATAGATCTATCTTTAGGATTCGCGTCAATTAGGGGCCATTTCCCTAATTCTTAGGCTACCAAGCTAACAAGGGGCATATTCGATTTCGATAATCCAACCATAGAATGTAGTTTCGATTACTTGTGTCTATTTCGTAAAACATTTATAAAAGCAGTGCATGTATTCTCAGTCCCAAAAATATATATTGCAAAAGCATTTAAAAAGGGAGTAAATGAAACTCACAATACTGTATTTTGTGGTAAAAATACATATGACGACATTGAACAACAGAACAATGCAGGGTTGGCCTCGGATTCACGAACCTATATCATATATATATATATATATATATATATATATATATATATATATATATATATATATATATATATATATATATATATATATATATATTAATTACATATACTTGTAATCGAACAACTATGTATATTATTAGTAATATAAGTTTTAATATCATTACTTATATGTTTTATTATGTTCATTTTATTTATTTTAATAAATAAGATATTAATATGGTTACTTTTGTGTATTAAATATATTGTTATATGAATATCATTTGTTAGTTAACTTAACGGAAAAAAAAATTAAGATATGGGTAATAATACTATTAGACTTAATAATAATAGTAATAATGTAAATTTTATATAAGATTATAAGTTTAAAAATATTTATAATGATAATGATAAAGATACAACTTAGTTTTAATAAAATTATAAATTATAATAATGATACTTCTAGTATTAATGATAACATTAATTATAGTGATATTATTAATAACTATAAAAATAATATTTTTTATTACTAATACTAATCTCAGTAATGGTTCCTTGAATGATACTCATAATAATAATAATCATAATCATAATAATACTTATATTAATTAATAATACAAATAATATCATTAATAATACTTAATGATGTTACATATTAACAATTTGACAATTACATTAGTCATGGTACTTATGTCTCCATAATAATAATGACAATACATATATTAGTCGTTTGATAAATGTAATAATATTAACTGTATTCCTAATTATAATTATAATCCTAATGATAATAAGGATAAATGATAACTAATACATAAATGACAAAATTTATAATAATAAATACATTAATAAAGTTAATAATAATACTAATAATAATGTTCATGTTACTTTTAATCATAATAACAATAATAATTATAATTCTAATAATAATTAGTAATAATAACATTAATACATAATAACAATAATAATGATAAAAATATTAATATTAATAATAATAATAATAATAATAATAATAATAATAATAATAATAATAATAATAATAATAATAATAATAATAATAATAATAATAATAATAATAATAATAATAATAAAGAAATAAATAAGTATACCCTTAGAATCTCCTCTAAAAAGAATTGCCTATGACGGGGCTCGAACCTGAGACCTCTTGAACACCCACACTCTTCCTAACCACCCATCTGTTACTGAATAATACCTGACTCATTTACTTAAAACCCGACATTTTCTGTTTACACTTCCATTTTCTTTAAAATCAAAACGAACCAGGATCAATTCTAACTTATGATGAGTTTCTTATATAGTTTTAGGAGTTGTAATTTGAATAAAAATGATCCTCCAATCTAATTAACTCAAAAAAAATAAAAAAATCAAAATCAGAGTGCTCCTGCTGCAGTCGTATATAAAAAAAAGAAATTGATTTGGGGTTTTAAGGACGTTTTAGCTCAAGGTTCCAACATGAAAAGGTTTGTAAATCACTCCACAAAATGTTTTGAATCATCAATTTGATTAGAATTAGAAGCACGTACGCAAATTTGGTTCAAGAACGATTGTTGACTTTTTTTGTATAAAACTTTGACTCCAAAATTCTACTTTGATATAAAGAATTGAGATATGATATTTTGCGGATAGTTTGTATATGGGTTTTCTAACAAAATGGCATTGATAGATTTTGAAATTCGATTCTAAATCGTATTTTGGCTATAAAGTGGAATAACAGAGAATGAGAGGTTTCGTTCAACAGCTTTTGTTTTTAATTCCTATCATGTAGCAGCTTTAATCATTATATACCAATAATACATATGTTAATTCAACAATTGAAGCAGTAGTTTAATTGTTAATTAGTGTAAGTTAATCGACAATTGGTCACAGATCAACAGAAAAAAAATTAATAATGCGTAATATCTCTGTATTTATATTTATATAATTAGTTTTAATATTTATATATATCTGCATGTATCTGTATATTTAAATTATGTTTATTTATGTATTTGTATCTTTATGTTATAGTTAATCTTATTCATTAATATTAATAAGTATAACTAATATAATACTTTCAATATTATAAATAATAATAACAAAATGTATAAATATATAATAGTAACAATAATAATATTATTATTAATAATAATGATAATAATAACTATAAAATTTATAACAATAATATTATTAATAATAATACTAATTTTAATAATACTAATATTATTAATGATAATAGTAATATTAATAATAAATATACTATAATAATTTAAAGATATCAAGTTCATATATTTAGATAATATTAATGACACTAGTATTTATTTTAATATTGAAAGTAATAATGACATTATTATAATAACTATATTTATAATAAAGTCTTATATTTTAATATTACGTATTATTGTTTTGGTAATACATCTATATAATACACATTTCATAATAAGTTATCGTAAGTATTAAGTTTTATATATTTTAACATATATTAAAATATACATATAATGATAATTATATATAGAAATCATATATTTATATATATAGATTCATTTTTAATTACAACTTAATTATTTATATCTTTTTTTTACCTATTAAATTTCAAATGTTTAAATTATATTGTATTATTTCTATTTATTATTATCCGTATACTTTCATTTATATTTACATTTTTAATTACATACAATTGTTCGTGAATCGTCGGAAATGGTCGAAGGTCAAATGGTTATATGAAACACTTCAAAATTTTTGAGACTCAACATTACAGACTTTGCTTATCGTCAAAAATATTAAATCGTATCGAGAGTTTGATTTAAAATTAGTCGAAATTTTCCGGGTCGTCACAAAGATTGTCTTAGGGATATATAAGAAACTGATGTGTATAGTATTTTATAGTTTTCATATGAGTTGAAGGGTTCAATTTCTGAAACACCCTGATTCTCGAATTCTGAAATGCCCTGACACTATCTGTTACTATACGTTTTATTGAAAGGGTGTAATTTAACTGTTTTTTCGCCCATTATGAAAGGTTACATCCTTTCAGATTGTAATTGTTTTTTATACAGTTTATCATATCCGTTTTTGAGATATTCTGCATTCATCAAACCAACAAAAAACATACACATACTCTCTAACAATTTGATCAGTGATTTCGTTGCCAAAAACACTGATTGCATTCTTGTCTTATCCCTGTAAAGATTTCGTGCAACCGAGGCAATCGTAGGGTCGAAATACTTTATAGAGAAAGTGAACACATGATTCAAGAACGAATCCAGACAGTCTATTCATACCCGATTTCGAACACATATAAGAAGCCCTATTCAACACGATGAAGAATGGTGCAGGGTACGCCATCAAAGTTGATGTAGAAGTAGCTAAGGTTGCTCGATTGAACAACATGCGCAAACAATGTCTGAAGAATTGCAATCCGCAAAGGAAAAGTGCAAGCAACTGAATCATCCAAACAATAATAAGACAATCTTCTCAAAGAAGCAACACCAGATGATGTTCTGAAGGCAGCTATATAAAGATGTGTACATGACTTAATGATCGGTTGCTACAGAAGAGATCACTAGCTCTTGGGTACTTTATGCTTATTCTTTTTATATTACCAAATAACATCGTCTGTACTACTTTCAACCCCAACAATTTGTTTGTAAGCCCGTAGTGGCGTAACAATATTTATGCTTCATGATTTTCAATATTATATTATGTTTGTTTTTGTTATTTTGATTAGCAACTCAATGCTTGTCCGTAAATTTTATTCATGAATCATAAACTAAAATGTCATATGACTTTCATTGTGACATAATAAGTATAAGCAAGATAATTTTTTTGCGCACATAACCTAGAGCAGTTCGTTTTTTCAAAAATCTTTTTAATAAACCAATACTTAGCTTACAATTTTTCTTTGTGTACATAACCTTGTGCAAATTATTTTTCATGAATATCCAAAGTAAATGACTTTTTTGCTCCGTTGATCCTTCAATTATACACGAAATTGCAATCCGAGTCCCTCAATTTTTTTTTTAGATTTTCGAGTCCTTAAAATTGTAAAATTTTGCAATTCGAGTCCCTCTGTCTAACTTCCGTCTAAATTGGCCGTTAACCTTTGACATGTGGCATGCATGTGAGGGTAAAATCGTCTTTTTACTCTTTTTTTTTGACTTTTTTGCTTCGTTGGTCCTTCGTTTATACACAAATTGTAATCCGAGTCCCTCAACTTTTTAATTCGAATTTTTATCTTCTTTTTTTTTATCTTTAATTCATACTTTTTATATTAATGGTTTACAATTAGTATTTTGTATCAAAATCTGGTAAAAAATTATTTTTATAATTTTTAAAGTCGAATTTATATTTATTAATAATTAAAAACTAAAATTTAACAATATTATATCTATACGGTTTAATTATTAGTTAATAATTACAAATATTGAGAATTAATTTATCAAAGTTTTATATCAGTTTAATAACATGTTTATAAGTATTTTTCTGATCAAAACTTAATTTATATAATTATATTACAATTTATTAATTATTATTATTATTTATTAATCGAAACTAGGATAAATAAAGAATAAATAGTTAAAAATAGATTTTTATTATCATTAACTGATGAAAATTTGTAATATAATAGATCTGATGAAAACATAATTTTTATAAATTTATTTGATCAATTAAATAATTATTATGTATTCATTATTGAATCGGCTAGTATATATATAATGAAAATTCTATATAAATTGTTGTAAACCTTTAAAACAGTAAAAATAATTTTTACAGAATGTAATTATTAGAATCGAAAATATAATTTATACATTATTTGGAATATTTATTCTTTATTTAGTTATATACCGAAATTGTTTAATTATTAGATAAATCGAATAAAAATAAAATTTATGGATAAACCACCTAGGAAAAAAATTTTGCTCCCTGATTTCAAATTCGAATAACTTCAGATCTGTCGATGATAAAAAAAAAAGATAAAAATTCGAATTAAAAAGTTGAGGGACTCGGATTGCAATTTTGTGTATAAACAAAGGACCAACGAAGCAAAAAAGTCAAAGAAAAGAGTAAAAAGATTATTTTACCCTCACATGCATGGCACATGTCAAAGGTTAATGGCCAATTTAGACGGAATTTAGACGGAGGGACTCGGATTGCAAAATTTTGCAAATTTAAGGACTCGAAAATCCAAAAAAAAAACTTGAGGGACTCGGATTGCAATTTTGTGTATAATTAAAGGACCAACGGAGCAAAAAAGTCGAAGTAAACCAATACATAGGATATAAAGAAAATCAGTGCCTTTATACCTAAATTTCTTAGACCATTTTTGACGCGGCGTCGGAGGGGTCCCGTCAGGCTCGCAGACGCCCTCTGACGCCCCTAACGCGATGTCACCGCTAACACCCCAGGGGCATCAGTCGAATATGTCACGGAAAATAGGCGTCAGTATATGTGACGGTTTGTGATTGGATGCATTTTGTAACCGTTATCTAACGGGTATTTTTCAATTTTTTGAATTTTTTTTTTAAATTGCTTATATTTTTTCCTATATAAACCCATCAAACCCCATCATTTTTAATACATCAAACTCTCTATTTTCTCTCATATAATTTTAACACTTTTATTCAAATTTTATATATTGGTACATGGCATCGTATTTACTTAATTCGGAAGCCGATTCGGAAGATGATCGTGTTGTTGCACTAATTCAAGAATTAGATGGTGAAGATGCCAAAGTCAAATCATCCGAGCGTGTTCCAAGATCCCAAATTTATATTCCTAGAGATCGAGAGAAAGCCGCAGAAAACTTATGGAAGGATTAGTTTAGTGAGGCGCCCGTGTTTCCGCAACATAAATTTAAAAGGCATTTTCGCATGCGTATTCAGTTATTTCTCCAAATTTCTCGAGGTATTTCTGATTTCGATAATCATGAAATTCCCGATTATTTTACCTATTTTAGGGAACGTTTTGTTGCTATCGGTAGGTCGACTTTTACAATATTGCAAAAAATGACTTCGGCTCTACGCCAGTTGGCGTATGGAACTGCCACCGATATGTTTGATGAATATTAAAAATTGAGTGAGAAAACCTCAATAATTTGTTTAAAAAACTTTTGTAAATGTATTATTCATTTATACAAAGAACGTTACATGAGATCTCCCAATGCATACGACATTGAACGATTATATAGTAAACATGAGGAGAAACATGGTTTTAAGGTTATGCTCGGGAGTATTGATTGTATGCATTGGGAGTGAAAGAATTGTACAGTTGCTTTAAAGGGACAATACACTCCGGGTGATCACAAGAAACCCACCATTATGCTAGAAGAAGTTGCTTCGTATGATTTGTGGATTTGGCATGCATTTTTTGGGATGACGGATTCCAACAATGTTATAAATGTTTTGAATCAATCACCGATTTTTGATAAACTAAAGAACAGAACAACTCCACCCGCACTATTTGAGGTAAATGGTAATCATTACACAAAAGGCTATTACCTCGCTGATGGTATATATCCTGACTGGGCTACCCTAGTCAAAGGTTATGCGGCGCAGTCAGATGACCCAATGATTAAGTTTACGCGGTTTCAAGCTAGTGTCCGAAAGGATGTTGAGAGGGCATTTGTGGTTCTTCAATATCGATTTCATATTTTAAGGTTAGCGACACGCATTATGTCAGTGAACAAGATGCGAAGAGTTATGGATTGTTGTATCATATTACATAATATGATTTTACAAGATCAAGGATTTGCATTAAGTGATTGGGAGGAAGATTTCATTACCGAACCAATGGAGAATCGTCCAGAGCGTATACCGAATAGAGGATGGGATCAAGACGTTATCATCCGAGAGATTAGAGATAGGACGGTGCACGACCAACTAATCGATGATCTTGTTGAGCATATTTAGAACCTTCCGCCCACATTTCACACTACGAACTAGTTTATTTTACAATTTAATCATGTAATGGTTAGAGTTTATGTAAGACCCGTTTATTTGTAGTGTACATAAGTGTAGTTAATGTACTGGAAGTGGGGTTTTGGTAGTACATATTAAAAAGAATGCAGAAAACTGGTCTGGGCGTTTGGCGCGCCTCGCCATTGTTCTGTGACAGATTCCTTTTTAATTAGATATTTTGAGGGCAAATTGGTAAAATCACAAGGAATTCGACTTTAAGGCTTGGGATCAGTTGTTGGAGCCTTATTTACTCCATTTCCACCCACTTAATCATCTTCCATTAAATCCTAGAGAGAGAGGAGATTCTAGAGTGAGAAAGCTCCATTAAAGGAAGAAGGAGGTTGAATCGGGTCTTAGTACGAGTTTCAAAGTTGTTCATCTTTGATCTAGCTATGTTTTGATGGTAGTGGTATGCTCTAATCTTGATGTGTTGATTTTAATTTGATTATGGGTTAGGGTTTGGGGTAAGTGATGAACCTAAAACCCATTTGTTAGTAAATTGGGTGTTTTGGGTGAATTTGAAAGATGACTAACTAGGGTTTTCAAAGTATTAAACTATGTTTATGTGCCTAAATTGGTTAGTTAAAGTACTAGCACACTTATATATATGTAAATGGGTGTTAAGTGGGTTAGTGGGTGACCCGAAATGGGTGTATTGACTTTAAATGGTCAAATGGGTCATGATGGACCTAAGTGGGTAAATGTATGTGTTTGATGCATAAACTTTGTATTGGAAAGTGTCTTAGGACCTAACTTGGATAATGATTAGGGTTTTAGGGATGTTAACCAAAATATTAGGGTTAGGGTTGCAAACGCGTCAAAATTGCACCACGGGGCAAGATAACCCCAAAATGGAGTTTTAGTGGGTTGACCAACTTGAGTTTGTGATTGATATTATGTATAATGTAATAGGTACGTTACATTGAAGGTTCTCGGACTTGATTATCTTTCACAAGGGATTTTGAGGTGAGTGGAGTAATTATACGTATGTGTATATGACGCGTTTATTTATGGGTGTTATGGTATGAACCATCGAGCCGGTAGTGCCATAACATGTGTGCGATAAGATGTGAACCACGAGCCAGTAGCATCGAGTGTGAACCACGAGCCGGTAGCACTATAAACTAGATGTGAACCACGAGCCGGTAGCATCGAGTGTGAACCACGAGCCGGTAGCACTAAAAAATAAGATGTGAACCACGAGCCAGTAGCATCGAGTGTGAACCACGAGCCGGTAGCACTATAAAAGAGTATGACTCAATTGCGTATGGTGTGAACCACGAGCCGGTAGCACCATAGCGTTTATGGTTAACCATATTGAGATTGTCGATTATTTAGCATATTGTTTATATATATATATACATTGTGTTGAGTATATGCTAATGCGGTTTTGTGATATTGTACGACTTGTTAAGTGTTTTGGGTACGATGACATGCTAATTGAGTTACAAGGTCGTATGAGGTATTTGGTGAATGTGATTGCAAATAGATGAGTTATATATATGTATGTGTAATTATTGCATTCACTACGCTTTACTTACCCTTTCGTTGTTTACCTTTTTATAGGCTCAGGTATGGACAAAGGTAAGGGCGTTTGTTTGGAGTAGAGATCCCGTCGTGTTAGGGGACGCTTTTGGAGAGATTAGCCTTTGGGGTTTGACCGAGACTTGGGTAGTTTAACCCCAAACACCATGCTCGTAGGGTTGTTTGGTATTTAAACTTTTGCGGTCGAAACTCTCGTTATGTATTAAACTCGTAAAATGGCCGATGTGGGCCCCGCTTTGTAAGACTTATTTTATGTTTGAAAAGTGTTAGTTGTACATATTTGAATGTGTTGTTAAAAGAGTTTTGTCTAATTATGTCGGGAAGTGGCCAATCTTTTTCGCATTTGAAGACTTTTTGGACAGACCAGATCGACGCGCCGCGCGGCCTTCTGGCACGCCGCGCCATTAGCTGAACAAACAAATTTTTTTTTTTTTTGATGTTTTTCGCGGGTTCGATGGTGGTCTGGTTTGGGTTGTTACAAGTGGTATCAAAGCATGGTCTAAGGGATTTAGGTGACTTGAGATAGGCACCTAGACTTAGACTTTTTGTGTACGCATTATGCGGGACTTGTAGGACTTTGGGTTGAATCGGGTTTTGGTTAGTGCATAGGTTTATGTGAACTAATCATGCGCTATTGTTTTGTGTGGTATTTGAAATCGTCAAGCGAGATAGATGTGGTACTAGTGAGTTAATGCGATGTGCTCGCGTAACAATGATTAGCTACCATTGTTACGGGTTCAAATCGTGTCAAAAAAGCGATGTACGATGATTGTTGGGCAAGATGGGGCAGTGTGGTGTATAGGTATATACATATGTGTTAAGTCCTTTCGTTTTGTTGCTTAATTTACTTCGTTTTATAGAATGAAGATGAGAAATGGACATGACATCAATGACGGAAGTACGAGTGAGGACGTTCAACTCACGACCAAGGTTGAGGCCATCTTTAAAAGGCTAAAGAAGGATTTTCTTGACGACGTTCGAAAGGTGTTCCAAGAGTCGGTCGATGGACAAGTGACTGAAATGATCAATGATCGAATGAAAGCCGCAATAGAGGAGGCTTTAGAGGCTAGAAACATTTATCCTCAAGGCGAAGGGGGTGAAGGTAATGGTGGGGGTGGAAGGCGGGACTTCCACTACAAGAATTTCAAGGATACTCAACCTCCGATGTTTAATGGGGTGATGGATCCATTGAAAAGCACTTGTTGGATTTCCGATATCGAGGGAGCGTTCCGTACCGCGGAGTGTCCTCCCGAGAAGAAGACGAGGTATGGGTCTAGCATGTTGCGTGAAGAGGGCAAGTTGTGGTGGGACGATAAAATCAAATTATATGGTGAAGAGCAATGCATGTGCTTGACATGGGAGGAGTTTAAGAAGGAATTCTTCCAAGAATACCGAACTTCTTCCGATCTTGATAAAATCCGGGACGAGTTGCACCATTTGCGACAAGGTTCAATGGACTTAGTTACTCTCAAGTCTACCTTCTTGGCAAAGACTCATTTTTGTCCGGAGTACTTTGGTGATGATCACAAGTTGATGCTAGATTTCTACCGTAATTTAAGTGATGAGTTGAAGGGTAATATTAGCCGAGGAATGGCTAAGTCATTTAAAGATTTATACAAATTGGCTAGGGGTTTTGAGCCGGAGGTTCCAAGGAAAAGCGATTTCACTTTTTCGATGAGAAAGTTTGAAGGTTCGAGCTATTCGAACTTTTCAAATAAAAAGAACAAGAAAGGATCCGAAAGCGTTAATAGTGTGAAGAAGGGTGCTTCCGGAGGTTTCGGACCCACATTTTATAATTGTAATCAAAGAGGGCACATCGCCCGTGATTGTACCAAGGCGACGACCAAGCTTACTTGTTTTAGTTGTGGTAAAGAGGGACACAAGAGGCCGGAATGTCTCGATTTGAATAATGATCATGTGAAGAAGTTGGAGAGAGAGGCGGGTACGGCTAGGGGTCGCAATTACTTGATGACCAATGATGAGGCCAAGCAATCCAACGAAGTTGTTTCAGGTACTTTTATGGTTAACTCTAACCCAGCAAGGATCCTATTTGATAGCGGTGCAAATTTGTCGTTTGTATCTCCAAAATTTGTGCCTAGACTTAATAGATCGTTAGCTAAGTTAAGTCGTCCGGTAGAAGTCGAAATAGCGAACGGCAAGACGGTACTAGTGGTTGATGTGTGTAAAAATTATGATATCGTTTTTGGTGCCGAAAACTTTAAGATAGATCTTATCCCGATGACTTTGGGTGATTTTGATATCATTGTTGGGATGGATTGGCTCGATCATAATAGGGCCGATATTGCATGCCATAAAAAATTTATTCATGTGAAGACCCCAAGTGGGGGAGAGTTAATTATTCACGGTGATAAGCGTAGAAGGCTTGTGCCGATATGCACTTTTGCACGGGCACGTCGTCTCCTCGATAGTGGTGGCATGGCTTTTCTTGCCCATGTTGTTGATACTCGTGATGAGCCACCACCCATTCGTGAAATTCCGGTGGTTAGTGAATTCGAAGATGTTTTTTCGGACGAGTTACCGGGTGTTCCGGCGGAAAGACAAGTTGAATTTCGCATTGAGTTGGTTCCGGGGGCTACCCCCATTGCTAAAACTCCTTATCGTTTAGCGCCGACGGAAATGCAAGAGTTGTTAAATCAAACCCAAGAGTTGCTCGAGAAGGGTTTTATTCGAAAGAGTGCTTCTCCATGGGGCGCTCCGGTTTTATTCATAAAGAAGAAAGATGGTAGCATGCGGATGTGCATCGATTATCGGGAGTTGAGCAAAGTGACGATCTAGAATCATTATCCTTTGCCTAGGATCGACGATTTGTTTGACCAACTCCAAGGTGCAACGTATTTCTCCAAAATCGACCTACGGTCCGGCTCTCACCAAATACGGGTCCGGGAGGAAGATATCGAGAAAACGGCTTTTCGAACGCGTTATGGGCATTTTGAGTTTGTGGTAATGCCTTTTGGTCTTACGAATGCACCGGCGGTATTCATGGATCTTATTAACCGAGTGTGCCAACCTATGTTGGACAAGTCGGTGATTGTGTTCATTGACGACATACTAGTCTACTCGAAAAGTATGAACGAACATGAGCGTCATTTGCGCGAAGTATTGAAGACGTTACGAAAGGAGAAGTTGTATGCTAAGTTCACCAAATGTGAATATTGGCTAAGGGAGGTTCAATTCCTTGGCCACATTGTGAACAAAGACGATATTCAAGTAGATCCGGGGAAGATAGAGACGGTGAAGAGTTGGGAACGACAGACTACGCCTACGGAAATCCAAAGTTTTCTCAGATTGGCCGATTATTATCGTTGGTTTATCCAAGACTTTTCTAAGATCGCTTCTTCGTTGACGAAATTGACGAGGAAGAACGCGAGATTTACTTGGGAGAACGAGCAAGAAATTGCTTTTCAATTGCTAAAAGAGAAATTGTGTCAAGCTCCGGTGTTAGTGTTGCCGGAAGGAGTGGAAGACATGACGGTTTATTGTGATGCTTCGTTAAATGGGCTCGGGTGTAACATCCCGCATTTTTCCGTTAAATATATTTTTAACACTGTCTTTTTTTTTAAATAATATCTTTCGTTATTTAAATTCGTAGTTTCCGTTGACTAACGTTCATAATATTCCCGTTATTTAATTATAACATCACTCATTTCCTCGAGCGTTTTTAAAAATATTCGTTTGGTTAATTCGCGCACCCGCTTTGAAACTTGAGGGACTAAAGTTACAAAGGGGCCAAACTAGTTGACTAAGTCAACTAGTCAAACCCCACTCTCCACCATTCATTCACTCCATCCTCCACCTCCCCATTTTCTCTCTACTTCCATTTTATGAACTCAAAGACCCAACTCACAAAATCATCATCTAAATTCGAATCAAGAAGCAAACATCAAAACAAATTACATTTTCGTGATCCTCTCTTCATCCTCTACATTTTGGTACCAATTTCATCTCGTTTGGGTAACATTTCTAAAACTCTAGATTTCTCTAAATTC
Organism: Rutidosis leptorrhynchoides; assembly: GCF_046630445.1. Classification (NCBI taxonomy): domain Eukaryota; kingdom Viridiplantae; phylum Streptophyta; class Magnoliopsida; order Asterales; family Asteraceae; genus Rutidosis; species Rutidosis leptorrhynchoides. The sequence continues at coordinate 113,481,695 of NC_092341.1, forward strand.
GTGTTTTTGACTTGAAATGGTGTTAGTTAGTGTCTATGGCTCGTGTATAACATGAATATATGTTTTGTTTGCTCGATTCGTTGTCTTGAGTTACTAGTTTGAACATTTGAAATGGGTGTGCTTAACCTCTGATTTTAGATGAGTTAATGTTGTTAAATTGTTAAAGTTCATGTTTTAATTGTGTTACTAGTATCACTAGCTTCGTTTTGATGCGTAGGTTGAGTAAGAAAACTTCAAAAACATAATTATTGATTTTTGTGAATTTTGTTTAGGGTTTGATAGACTTAAAACGAACTTTTGATGTTTCGAATGCCATGAAATGTTATTAGTAAGTGTTTAGTTGTAATGTATGTTTCATTACCTTCAAAACGGCATATCATATGTGTGAATTGGATTCCCGAATCTTAAAATGCATTTTGTAAACTTGAAACGATGATTTTGAACATTTAATGATCACTTGACGAGTTTTCGGTTATTGTAAATGATATTTTTGCTTGATGAAAAGTGGTTAGGTGTATTCCTTGTCAAAATACCTTTCCAACGATATAAGATACGTGTTTTGAATGTTTACGGTTCACAAGTTATGATTGTTTGAAGTTGGATTCGTGCTTGAGTGTGAAAACTGCCAGACTTGCTGATCAGTTAAATGGAGCGGCGCGCCATAAATGGAGCAGCGCGCCATTTTGGTCTGTCTCAAATTCTTTTGATTTTCACGTTTTCACCCCCACTTACTCGTAACACCGATTAACATGAAACTTGGCCAACATGCTTATATATACTTTCTCATCATGGAAAAATTGTCGAATACCCGACCCGACCCCGTTGACTTTGACTTTGACTTTGACCAAGTTTGACTTTTAGTCAAACTTGACCAAGCACTTATGCAATCGTTTTAATCGTATTTTATACTTGATTCTTGCATGAAACTTGACAACGTGATTCACATGCTATACTAATCGAGTCGTAACGAGCCATAGGACTAATTGAACACATTTCGCCCGACCTTGTGTCGTAAGCGGTTAATTAATACAATTTACTTGTTTAGGACAAGGCTAAGCAACTTTCATGCACACGTTTACTTTGTGAAGTACTTTTATACTCGTGCACTCGAGGTGAGATCATAGTCCTATCTTTCAACAACTTTTATGCTTTAAACTATGGGATGAGAAACATATACGTATCATACTTTTACACTTTGAACACAAGTACAAAAACGAACATTTCACGTACGGGTTTGAACAAAAATCCTCAATTCAATTATCATTAGTTACACTTGCAGGGTGTAAACGAGAACTTATATTATGTGATCATATGGGCTTGACGAACCTCATTCGGACGGTTCGCTACCGTTAGCGGATGAAATATATTTTCAAGTATAGTGTATGTTCTAACACTACGTAACAGGGCACAAAACAGTTAAGTTTGATAATTGGGTGCCCGCGATACAAACAACAACTTTGGAATGCAAATGATTTTGATAATCATCTTATATTAAATCTTGTGGTTCAAATACAACATTTACAAACGCCTATGATTTCACCAACGTTTTTCGTTGACAGTTTTCTATATGTTTCTCAGGTTCATACATGGCTATTTGATACATGCTTCCGCGTACACTCATATTTGCTTGGAGTCAAGCATGCATGCATACACTCTGATTTCTTGCTTGGGGTTAAGCATACATACATACGTACGCTAGTGATAGCACCTTTGGATTCAAACTTTTGTTTACATACTTACGCTATTTATAGCAACCGTGATTTCCAACTTATATTATGTCGCAAGTTTATTTCATTTATACATTATACTTTTGTAAACTTAAACTTGTTGTCGAACCGTTTGGTAAACTAAACTTTGCAAGTCTTGTACTTTTCAAATGAATGCGACATAATTTTGGTCAAACGAGTCTCATATAGGGACTACGACCACATAACGGGACCTAAGTTAGCGGCGCCATCAATGACGATTTTGTCGGGTCGCTACAGATGGTATCAGAGCGTTGGTTGTAGGGATCTAGGATGTGCATTAGTGTGTCTGACAGAGTCGTTAGGACGCATTAGTGAATCTTGACTACAACTGGATAGTTAGTCATTGCATTCTGACATTCATTTGCTATAGATAGCACTTACTTGACTACTTGTGCATTATACTTGAATCATTCTTAGGCAAACTTCTTGATGGTACCAAGCTTTCATCATACGAACTCGTATTCTGTAACTTTCTGGTAACACACGTAAATTCAAGATTCATACGCGTAAGGATGACGACGACTTCATTAGTCACACTAGTTCGAGAACTCTGTCTCCCACGTTGTTATTCGCCAACCGTCTCAACTTACTATCGGTGTCACACCGGTGTTTCTTACTATCTACCACTTCTTGTTACTACCATCACTACTCTAGGTGGGCATCGTCATCAACACTTATCACTACGGTTGCGTACTATTCGTTATCATGATTCGTTACACTTCTCGTACCGGAATACATTATTGTTTGACTTGAACCGCATTGACATGAACAATCATTTATACACTTCCCTTGGGGAACGCTTCTTCAGAGTTGCACTAATTCTTTCGATTAAATACGAGTCACGTTGGTGATGTCGCTATGCTTTGTTCATTTTAAAACTTCACGATTACACGAACCTGAATCTATGGAGTGATGTGGGGATGGAGGTATGAGTTAGCGTAATATAACGACATTCGATCAACGTGGTTATATTACGGTAAGTCATACCAAAGTTCTAATGACTCGTGATAGTGATTGGACTCGATCAACCTAATCACCACCATGTGCCATGTACATGACTTCATTTTTCCCATTTGAACATCCGAAAACTCCGAGAATACTGATAACAACTACACCAGGGACACACCTCCGATTATTGTCGAACCATATTTATGCTTCCAAATGAATGGTAAATTCTTTCAACATCAAACGTATGTTACACGTGTATACTATCTCGTCTTCGCGCAGTTTTATCGACGAACTACGATATGCTTGTTATGCTCACCTCGAGGCGGAAACTTCTCTCGCATAACACTCGTACTCCATTTAAGGAAATCTTTAATCTACATTCTCAATGAAGAGAGAGACTCTTCACATTATACTAGTATTCGCCTCGAGGGTGAATAGTCTTAACGAACGTTTTTCAGAAACCGATAAGAAACTTGATCTAACAAACGTTTTTGGAAATCGATAAATCTTTCGTGGCGCGAAATTCTTGAGAAACAGAAACTTGTTCCAACAAACGTTTTCAGGTCCTAACAAACTTGTTCGAATATACCTTACAGAAATGTACTCCGTTTCGGATCGTGATCCTCGTTTTACTTCTAGATTTCGGAGTGCCTTACAAAAAGCCTCGGGACCACGTTTAGACATGAGTACAACACATCAACCACAACCCGAAGGACCAAACCAACATACGATTCAAACCTTAGAAACCGTAATACGAATTTTTGTTATCAACTTCAAATTTACTTGAGAAAAGTATTTGCTTTTAGCCGAATTCTCTTACTACAATAAATTTCATCCGGGTATTAAAGCCACACTTTTCAAAAACTCATATAGCCGAAATTGTCGTTTTCTTAATCGTTGAACCGAAGCAGGTGACAAGCAAACCACCGGACCCGAACTCATTCATGAAATAACCGTCAATCTGTTTCGAGAAATGTAGAAAGCTAAATCCGCGATATTTTTAATCCTTTTGAAATCTTGGGGCGTTTTGGACTCGTTGCTAGCCGTTTAGATTTTCTGACTCGTTTGAGTCTCCGTTCATCATACATTCCATGTACTAACTTAAGGCGTGTCTTGCGAAACAAGAACTTGTTATCCTTTTCGATGAGCTTACTATCAATGACAAATTTCCCTTCCTAGGAGAACCGGTTGAAATATTGACTCGTGAAATCAAACTCTAAAATGACGTGAAATCCCGACTGTCAAGTTCGTTGAAATGCCTAAGGAAGTACCTTCACTTAACCGTAGAATTTACAACGCAAGATCTCGAGGAATATACAACAACTACTATCTCCAACTAAATTTCGGGATGAAATTTCTTTTAAGGTGTAGGTAATGTAACATCCCGCATTTTTCTGTTAAATTTATTTTTAACACTGTCTTTTTTTTAAATAATATCTTTCGTTATTTAAATTTGTAGTTTCCGTTGACTAACGTTCATAATATTCCCGTTATTTAATTATAACATCACTCGTTTCGTCGAGCGTTTTTAAAAATATTCGTTTGGTTAATTCCCGCACCCGCTTTGAAACTTGATGGACTAAAGTTGCAAAGGGGCCAAACTAGTTGACTAGGTCAACTAGTCAAACCCCACTCTCCACCATTCATTCACTCCATCCTCCACCTCCCCATTTTCTCTCTACTTCCATTTTATGAACTCAAACACCCAAATCACAAAATCATCATCTAAATTCGAATCAAGAAGCAAACATTAAAACAAATTACATTTTCATGATCCTCTCTTCATCCTCTACATTTTGGTACCAATTTCATCTCGTTTGGGTAACATTTCTAAAACTCTAGATTTCTCTAAATTCATGTTTTTGACTTGAAATGGTGTTAGTTAGTGTGTATGGCTCGTGTATAACATGAATATATGTTTTGTTTGCTCGATTCGTTGTCTTGAGTAACTAGTTTGAACATTTGAAATGGGTGTGCTTAATCTTTGATTTTGGATGAGTTAATGTTGTTAAATTGTTAAAGTTCATGTTTTAATTTTGTTACTAGTATCACTAGCTTCGTTTTGATGCGTAGGTTGAGTAAGAAAACTTCAAAAACATAATTATTGATTTTTGTGAATTTTGTTTAGGGTTTGATAGACTTAAAATGAACTTTTGATATTTCGAATGCCATGAATTGTTATTAGTAAGTGTTTAGTTGTAATGTATGTTTCATTACCTTCAAAACGGCATATCATATGTGTGAATTGGATTCCCGAATCTTAAAATGCATTTTGTAAACTTGAAACGATGATTTTGAACATTTAATGATCATTGACGAGTTTTCGGTTATTGTAAATGATATTTTTGCTTGATGAAAAGTGGCTAGTTGTATTCCTTGTCAAAATACCGTTCCAACGATATAAGATACGTGTTTTGAATGTTTACGGTTCACAAGTTATGATTGTTTGAAGTTGGATTCGTGCTTGAGTGTGAAAACTGCCAGACTTGCTGATCAGTTAAATGGAGCGGCGCGCCATAAATGGAGCGGCGCGCCATTTTGGTCTGTCCCAAATTCTTTTAATTTTCACGTTTTCACCCCCGCTTACTCGTAACTCCGATTAACATGAAACTTGGCCAACATGCTTATATATACTTTCTCATCATGGAAAAATTGTCGGATACCCGACCCGACACCGTTGACTTTGACTTTGACTTTGACCAAGTTTGATTTTTAGTCAAACTTTACCAAGCACTTATGCAATCGTTTTAATCGTATTTTATACTTGATTCTTGCATGAAACTTGACAACGTGATTCACATGTTATACTAATCGAGTCGTAACGAGCCATAGGACTAATTGAACACATTTCGCCCGACCTTGTGTCGTAACCGGTTAATTGATACAACTTACTTGTTTAGGTCAAGGCTAAGCAACTTTCATGCACACATTTACTTTGTGAAGTACTTTTATACTCGTGCACTCGAGGTGAGATCATAGTCCCATCTTTCAACAACTTTTATGCTTTAAACTACGGGATGAGAAACATATTGAAAGGACCCGTCCTAATCCATCCGGACAAAGTCCATATCGATTACAAATGATTCACAATAGTTGGTTACATCGCGAGGTACTTGACCTCTATATGATACATTTTACAAACATTGCATTCGTTTTGAAAAGACAAACTTCCTTACATCGAAAATTGACGATATGCATACCATTTCATAATATATCTAATTATAATTATCTTAATAATAATCTTGATGAACTCGACGACTCAAATGCAACGTCTTTTGAAATATGTCATGAATGACTCCAAGTAATATCTTTAAAGTGAGCAAATGCACAGCGGAAGATTTCTTTCATACCTGAGAATAAACATGCTTTAAAGTGTCAAACAAAAGGTTGGTGAGTTCATTAGTTTAACATAAATAATCATTTCAAAATTTTAATAGACCACAAGATTTCATATTTTCATTTCTCATAAACATACGTCCCATGCATAGAGACAAAAATCATTCATATGGATTGAACACCTGGTAATCGACATTAACAATATGCAATATAAGAATATCCCCATCATTCCGGGATCCTCCTTCAGACATGATATAAATTTCGAAGTACTAAAGCATCAGGTACTTTGGATGGGGCTTGTTGGGCCCGATAGATCTATCTTTAGAGTTCGCATCAATTAGGGTGTCTGTTCCCTAATTCTTAGATTACCAGACTTAATAAAAAGGGGCATATTCGATTTCGATCATTCAACCATATAATGTAGTTTTGATTACTTGTGTCTATTTCGTAAAACAGTTATAAAAATTGCGCATGTATTCTCAGCCCAAAAATATGAAGGGTAAAAAGGTAAATGAAACTCACAGTACTGTATTTTGTAGTAAAAATACATATAACGACATTGAACAATGCAGGGTTGGCCTCGGATTCACGAACCTATATCATTTGTATATATATTAAAACATATAATCGTAACCGAACAAGTTTATATATATTATTATTAATAATATACTTGTTGTCTCATATGTTATATAGATAAATTTAATATATTTAGTTTATATATTTTATATAGTTAATATAACAATTTATTTTAGGGTTTAAGCATGATAAAAATATATATTTATCTATATAATGTTAATATGTAGCTATATGAGATATTAATACCTTATAGTATATGTACTAAATATATTTTGTATAAAAATATTTATTTGTTAAAAATGATAGTTTTTATATTAATGAGTTACTAATAATAATAACTTTATTAATAATGATAATACTAATAATATGAATAATATCGTTAATAATAATAATAATAATCCTATACATGTTAATAATAATAACACACATATTAGTAATGATATTAATTTTAGTAATAACAATATATATCATCATTGTAATTATAATCGTTTTAATAATAAATTTTATTTACTACTTGTATTAGTAATAATAATAATAATGGTAATAATTTTAATACTTATGCAAGTGATAATAATAATAATCTTTATAACATTAATAATAACAATAATAACAACACTAACAATAATAATAATAATAATAATAATAATAATAATAATAATAATAATAATAATAATAATAATAATAATAATAATAATAATAATAATAAAAATAATAATAATTATTATTATTTTGAAATTAAAACTACCTTAGGAGGCTTCTAAAAAAAATTGTCACTTGCAGGGCTCGAACTCGAGACCTCTCGTATACTACCAACACCCTTGAACCACTACACCATTTCTGTATTTCCGTAATAATAGCAACTTAATATCTATTTAACCCGTCATCATCATCATAAATCTTACCCATATTTTGCTAATTATATTTCACGGCCCAACATCATATTAGGATGGGATTTCGGCCCAACTATGTACACGGCCCAATAGAACATAGGAAATGGATCTCAGCCCACGGTAGTTTCATAAGCCCAACAGCAGGAATTAATTAAGCCTGCTCTTTAAATAAAAAAATAAAACTGCTCTCTGTGAGAATTGAACACAGGACCTCTAGCTTAACCAAGAAATCACCAAGCCATCCCTCTGTTTCTGTTTTTCTGAATTATCTCCAGCCTAAAAGTATTTAACTAGTGTTCTGTTTCTGACTTTCTTTCCCCTCACCTCTGATCGAAGAAAAAAAAATGCCAACATCAAAACTAATACTTAAATACATCAAATTAATTATAACAAATTAATACCAAGTTTTAAATTAATTAAAAAATAATAAAAAAAAAGTCTGATACAGCAGGGCTGTTCGACGAGTGGTATAGGTAGAAAAAAAATATATTGATTTTGCGTTTGGATCGTTTTGAGACCTTGTTGTCTAAATGAAATACCTTTTAAATCATCAATATAATGTACTAGAATCATCAATTGATCCATACATATTAACTAGAACTTGAATTTGATTGAAGAACAAAATTTGACTTTTTTAAACCAAAACTTTGACTCGTAAATTCTTACTTGATATGAAGAATTGATCCTTGAAAATTTGCAGATACTTTATGTGTAAGATTCCTAACACAATGGCATTAACACATTTTGAAGTTCAGTTCGGAATTGAAGTTTGGCTAAAAAAGGTGAACGTACAGGGTATTGAGAAAAAAGAGAAAAAAAAATGTCTATTTTTATTTCTATAACATTCCAATCTCTTTATCAATTAACAGAAAAGGATGTATACTGTGAAATCTAAATAATTGAGCCAGTAAAATAATTGATTGATTGATTGCATGATTGGTGGTTGACAAAGGGTATTTCAAACACCCAGTACAAACGAAATATTAAAAAAATTAAAAGCAGATAAAGACCTGTAACTGCATTTGTTTTATATTCTTTGTTTGATTTCAATTTGTTCACAAAATAAGAGACAAAGTACAGAATCTAATACAGTTAGCAAGAAAAAATATCGAGCAGATACATGTACATATATATGTTTTTTTATAATTTACTCTAGCTATTAATCTTTAATAAATATAAATCTATTAATAATAATATTGTTATTGATAATAATCATAATAATAGTAACTAATAATATTAGTAATGGTATTTGTAATAATATTAATTAGTAATATTAGTTTAATGATATCAATAATAATAATAATAATAATAATAATAATAATAATAATAATAATAATAATAATAATAATAATAATAATAATAATAATAATAATAATAATAATAATAATAATAATAAGAGTAATAATAATAATACTAATTATATTAATGATAATAGTAAAATTAATAATAATATTTATATACACCAACTTTCATGTTTATATGTTAAAATAATGATATTAAAAATATTAATGTTGATATCAATATTGAAGGTAACAATAACATTACTTTGGTACTATATTTTAATTTATAATTAAATTTGATATCTTTATGTACTAATCATGTAATATAATATATTAACAACAACAACTAGTGAATTTTTAATATCTACACATTTATTTACTATTAATGGTTCGTGAATCGTCGGAAATGGTCAAAGGGTAATTACATTCATGTAAACAGTTCAAAAACTTTGAGACTCAATATTACAGACTTTGATTCTCGTGTCGGAATTATATAAAGATTAAGTTTAAATTTGATCGAAAATTTCCGGGTCATCACAGTACCTACCCGTTAAAGAAATTTCGTCCCGAAATTTGAGTGAGGTGGTCATGGTTAACAATAAAAATGTTTTCATGACGAATACGAGTTGATAAATAGAGTTTATCATTATTGATTAATATAGATAAAACGATTCGATTACTCGAAGAGCACGAATGAAGCTATCATAAAAGAGTGAGATGAATAAATAAAGTTTCGTCTTAACTTTTGACGTTGTCTTGGTTGAATTCCGGAATTCAAGGAATTTGAAGAAAATCTTCGAAATCTAAAAGATTTGATTCTCCTGCGAATAAGGAAAATTAAGATCTCTATAATTAAATACGGTGATCTGCCTCGATTACTCTGTCTGATATTTCCACTATAAATTAATCTCTTCCGTTCCATTCTTCTCACAATTTCTATACTTTCTTTCTTAGTTCATACATCCAAAAGTTTGTGAAAATGCTTAATCCATTTCTAATCCTTGATATTTTCCCAATTATCATTTCTGTCATCCTTCTTTTCGTTCTTCCACCAGAAAAATCTGTTTGCTTCTACTATCGCCTTCAGGTGATACTATTCTTAATTATACCGTGTCTTTATATTGCTACTCGTATTAATATCTACAATTTGTAATTTATGTGTTGTTATCGGGCTCTATATCTTCACTTATACTTCGAAGTCCTTGCTTCTGTTTTCTATAATCATTGTCATTCACAGTTAATGCACTCTCCTATTTGATGCGATTTATATCCCCTTTCTATTTCGGAGCTTCATACTTTTGTTTTCTTTTCACAAGTAATGGTCCAGAATTCGTAGGTATGTAGTTTCGAATTATCATAATATACAGGGTAGAGAGGAATGGTAGTAGCACGATTTAGTTTGTCAAAGTACTAGAATCACTGAAAATAGAACTATCAAGAATATATTTTCTTGATATGTTCAGAAGTTAAGCATAATGAAAGAGTTATGTAACATGGCACATGATGACGTTATGATTTGTGAATCATCATGTCCCATTAGAAACTCAGCATGACTTACTTTAATATAATCACGTTGATCAAGTGTCATTATATTATACTAATTCATGCATTAGTTCCCCAACATTACTTCAATAACATTCATATTTTAATCTCGAAGTTACAGATTATAGAAACTAACAGTTTCTATATGATGTAACACTGATAGTACGAAGAGATTAATGATTTCAGATAAGAATAGTTATGAAAATATCTTCAGGAATATGAAGGATATTTATAATGAAAGATACGATGATATCTTAGAATTTCTAATATCGATGGATGATGAAGAAGATTTATCCGTAAAGGTTTAGATTCGGAAGCAAGGTATTCGCTAAAGATTTCATCAGAAACAGAATCATTTGGATTCTTTGAAGTTAAACTTATTCTTTGTGATTTGTCCACAGCTTCCTTCATAGTTTCGCATAATTCGATTTTCGACACTAATTTTCTATTGAGTGTTTCCAATACAATGATACACAGGAAGCACAAAGAGGTATATAATTTCGGACGAGAATATTTATGAAAATATCCTCAGAAATATCGAAGATATTGATGATGATATTTTAGAATTTCTAAGTTCGATGGTTGATGGAGAAAGATTTTCCGCAAGATTTTAACATGACTTTGGAGCAAGATATTCTCTAAAGATTTCAACGGATCTAGATTTATCTGGGTTCTATGAATTTAGGGTATGTTACTTGTATTTCTCCTTGGTTTCCTTTATGGTTAGCTCAATCCGATTTCCAGTTCCAACTTTTCTGAGCTTTTCCAACATACTATTCTTTATCATCAAACTTTCGATGATTAAGGTCGTTTACGGTTGTCTATGGTTTCTGCTGCTTCATTCAGCTTTTTCAACATTCAGAGTATTGGTTTGTGACTGAGTGCTTTTCAGAATTTCAGAATGAGAGATCATAATTCTAAGAGATAAATGTCATACATATAATTGTTGATGTAGATATGCAGTGAGTTTTCAAAGTACTGATTGCTGATTCCCGGTAATTGGTATGGCAGTTCTCGTTACAAGATGCGGATGAGTATATGATAGGGTTTCAATGAATAAATATAATGATTTGTCGGAGGGATTTAAGCCAAGAAGCAACGAGGTTGCTGGTACGTCTGCTGGTAATATGGTAGAATATAAAAGAATTCTCCGATATCAAAAGGGTAATCGTATATATATCAGGATTATAGTAAGGTTACTTCGAATGAAAATTCGAAGTTGACTTGCTGGAGCTGTGACAAAATTGGCTAATTTGGAAAGAGATTGCAAAGTTATTTTCGATAATAATAACGCTAAAGGAATTAGCGCAGCTACGTGTTAAACGTTTACTCAGGTTCCGAGTGTTTTCAGGTGCATAACTATATGCATCAATCTTTTCTCCCGTAAATGAAGTGCGGTTGGTTCATCCTCTCGATTTAGGTGTTTTCAAGAATCATGAAATGTTTGAACGCAGAATATAATCGTGAAGATACAAATGATGTTTAAGACGAAATCAAGTGGCAACTTGAAGAATTGTTTAGTTTCATATATTATAATCAATATTTTAATTCATTTTAATTGTCCAATGTTATTAGTCCACAGTCGATAGTTCACAGTTGCCAGTCCAATAATTCATATATAGTTTAATATATAATGTTCGAATTAATTAATACGTATCGTGACCCGAGTACATGTCTCAGACTCGATCACAACTCAAACTATATATATATATATATATATATATATATATATATATATATATATATATATATATATATATATATATATATATATATATATATATATATATATATATATATATATATATATATATATATGGGTCAATATGATATGTCAAAACATTGTATACATGTCCCGATATTTAAAATGCGTAAATAGAAGAATGACGATAAATAAAGTGCGTAAAATAAATAACAGAAATTAAATGACGATAAATAAAATTGTGAGAATGTAAATTGCGATAATTAAATTGCGATAAATAAAATGTTACCAGTTATCTAGGAACAGTTAGCTAGGATCTTGTTAGCGTGGTTTCTTAACAAAATTTCATATTATTAATTAGTCTTGTTTCTAATCAATTTTTATTGTGTCCATTATTTCTTCATTATGCCACTTGTTGGATTCTGATAGGTCAAAATCCAAATATGTAATTGGATGAATATGGTTATTCTGTGGTGAACGGATTTGTATATCGGTGGATGTAAGTAGGATAGTATATGACTGTTGAAACAGATTCGAAGAACGTACAATGTAACTTATTAATGTGAAATTTAAATAGTCCTCGGGTATTACCTACCCGTTAAAATATTTTCACCATTAAAAGTTTGTACAAAAGAATTTTTAATTACAATCTTTATGAAAACATATATACATATATATTTTCTTCAAATGTATTCATGGATTTAATGAGTTAATATAATATTAAACTCATTTGCTTTTCGGTTGGAACTAGAATAAATAATCTTTAAAACTTTAGAGATTACATATTCGACATGTCGAACGAAGATCATACTCAAAGTACAGATGATGATATTGAAGCATGGATTGTTGATGGTACTGGTGCTGTTATTGATTGTACTGTTGGTGGCGGTGATGTTGCTGAAGCTGGTACATTTTGCATCATATTCTCCGAATTGATTATTCGAGCGCGAAGTTTGTTGACTTATTACTCCAGGATGATTGTCGGTCGGAACGAGCGGATGAATAAGGTTCAGAATTATGGATAGAATATAATCTTGTCGAGTTACCTCGGAAATGAGACTGAAAATGGTGTCTCGAACAGGTTCACCGGTAAACGCTTCAGGTTCATTGTCAAGAGGTGAATTCGGTTGGTGGAAGGGATTGCCTTTTTTGCGTCTCCATTGATTAGGTTGACTACGAACTCATCATATGAATTGGGGATGGATGATTGATTCATTCATTCTGGTGACACTGCTTTCGGAGCTTAGGTGAACATCCATGTCGGAATAGCTGTCGGAATAACTATCGGAATAGCTATCGAAATTTGAGGGACTCGAACTTGTTGAGGGATTCATCTCGTACGATCAGATGAAGGATTTTCGATAAGAATTATATTATAGGATGTAGATTAGTACTCTGCAATACATAATTTACATATGCATATATAATACTAAAATCCTATAAGTTACGGAGGAATCTACGGAAGCTGTCAGACAAAGATAACAATAACAGGTACGCTAAGATATGAAATAGCAGATACGTTAAGATACGAATTTTGTCTATACACTATTCATGCAATCATTGCAGTAAGATGTGTCTAGACTAAGAATGATAAGCAGTTAATTTCCTAAGGATGATAAGTAGATGATTTCTGACTAGAAATGATAAGCAAAACTTTTGACATGCAGACACGGTCGAAGTCCAGACTCACTAATGCGTCTAAACAACTATCAGTTAGACTCACTAATGCAAGACCTGGTTTGCTAAGACCACCGCTCTGATACCAACTGAAAGGACCCGTCCTAATCCATCCGGACAAAGTCCATATCGATTACAAATGATTCACAATATTTGGTTACATTGCGAGGTACTTGACCTCTATATGATACATTTTACGAACATTGCATTCGTTCTAAAAAGACAAACTTCCTTACATCGAAAATTGACGATATGCATACCATTTCATAATATATCTAATTATAATTATCTTAATAATAATCTTGATGAACTCGACGACTCGAATGCAACGTCTTTTGAAATATGTCATGAATGACTCCAAGTAATATCTTTAAAGTGAGCAAATGCACAACGGAAGATTTCTTTCATACCTGAGAATAAACATGCTTTAAAGTGTCAACCAAAAGGTTGGTGAGTTCATTAGTTTAACATAAATAATCATTTCATAATTTTAATAGACCACAAGATTTCATATTTTCATTTCTCATAAACATACATCCCATGCATAGAGACAAAAATCATTCATATGGATTGAACACCTGGTAATCGACATTAACAATATGCATATAAGAATATCCCCATTATTCCGGGATCCTCCTTCGGACATGATATAAATTTCGAAGTACTAAAGCATCCGGTACTTTGGATGGGGCTTGTTGGGCTCGATAGATCTATCTTTAGAGTTCGCGTCAATTAGGGTGTCTGTTCCCTAATTCTTAGATTACCAGACTTAATAAAAAGGGGCATATTCGATTTCGATCATTCAACCATATAATGTAGTTTTGATTACTTGTGTCTATTTCGTAAAACAGTTATAAAAATTGCGCATGTATTCTCAGCCCAAAAATATAAAGGGTAAAAAGGTAAATGAAACTCACAGTACTGTATTTTGTAGTAAAAATATATATAACGACATTGAAGAATGCAGGGTTGGCCTCGGATTCACGAACCTATATCATTTGTATATATATTAAAACATATAATCGTAACCGAACAAGTTTATATATATTATTATTAATAATATACTTGTTGTCTCATATGTTATATAGATAAATTAATATATTTAGTTTATATATTTTATATAGTTAATATAACAATTTATTTTAGGGTTTAAGCATGATAAAAATGTATATTTATCTATATAATGTTAATATGTAGCTATATGAGATATTAATACCGTTATAGTATATGTACTAAATATATTTTGTATAAAAATATTTATTTGTTAAAAATGATAGTTTTTATATTAATGAGTTACTAATAATAATAACTTTATTAATAATGATAATACTAATAATAAGAATGATATCGTTAATAATAATAATAATAATCCTATACATGTTAATAATAATAAAACACGTATTAGTAATGAAATTAATTTTAGTAATAACAATATATATCATCATTGTAATTATAATCGTTTTAATAATAAATTTTATTTACTACTTGTATTAGTAATAATAATAATAATGGTAATAATTTTAATACTTATGCAAGTGATAATAATAATAATCTTTATAACATTAATAATAACAATAATAACAACACTAACAATAATAATCATAATAATAATAATAATAATAATAATAATAATAATAATAATAATAATAATAATAATAATAATAATAATAATAATAATAATAAAAATAATAATAATTATTATTATTTTGAAATTAAAACTACCTTAGGAGGCTTCTAAAAAAAATTGTCACTTGCAGGGCTCGAACTCGAGACCTCTCGTATACTACCAACACCCTTGAACCACTACACCATTTCTGTATTTCCGTTATAATAGCAACTTAATATCTATTTAACCCGTCATCATCATCATAAATCTTACCCATATTTTGCTAATTATATTTCACGGCCCAACATCATAATAGGATATGATTTCGGCCCAACTAAGTACACGGCCCAACAGAACATAGGAAATGGATCTCAGCCCACGGTAGTTTCATAAGCCCAACAGCAGGAATTAATTAAGCCTGCTGTTTAAATAAAAAAATAAAACTGCTCTCTGTGAGAATTAAACACATGACCTCTAGCTTAACCAAGAAATCACCAAGCCATCCCTCTGTTTCTATTTTTCTGAATTATCTCCAGCCTAAAATTATTTAACTAGTGTTCTGTTTCTGACTTTCTTTCCCCTCACCTCTGATCGAAGAAAAAAAAAATGCCAACATCAAAACTAATACTTAAATACATCAAATTAATTATAACAAAATAATACCAAGTTTTAAATTAATTAAAAAATAAAAAAAATGTCTGATACAGCAGGGCTGTTCGACGAGTGGTATAGGTAGAAAAAAATATATTGATTTTGCGTTTGGATCGTTTTGAGACCTTGTTGTCTAAATGAAATACCTTTTAAATCATCAATATAATGAACTAGAATCATCAATTGATCCATACATATTAACTAGAACTTGAATTTGATTGAAGAACAAAATTTGACTTTTTTAAACCAAAACTTTGACTCGTAAATTCTTACTTGATATGAAGAATTGATCCTTGAAAATTTGCAGATACTTTATGTGTAAGATTCCTAACACAATGGCATTAACACATTTTGAAGTTCAGTTCGGAATTGAAGTTTGGCTAAAAAAGGTGAACGTACAGGGTATTGAGAAAAAAGAGAAAAAAAATGTCTATTTTTGTTTCTATAACATTCCCATCTCTTTATCAATTAACAGAAAAGGATGTATACTGTGAAATCTGAATAATTGAGCCAGTAAAATAATTGATTGATTGCTTGCACGATTGGTGGTTGACAAAGGGTATTTCAAACACCCAGTACAAACGAAATATTAAAAAAATTAAAAGCAGATAAAGACCTGTAACTGCATTTGTTTTATATTCTGTGTTTGATTTCAATTTGTTCACAAAATAAGAGACAAAGTACAGAATCTAATACAGTTAGCAAGAAAAAATATCGAGCAGATACATGTACGTATATATGTTTTTTTTATAATTTACTCTAGCTATTAATCTTTAATAAATATAAATCTATTAATAATAATATTGTTATTGATAATAATCATAATAAAAGTAACTAATAATATTAGTAATGGTATTTGTAATAATATTAATTAGTAATATTAGTTTAATGATATCAATAATAATAATAATAATAATAATAATAATAATAATAATAATAATAATAATAATAATAATAATATTAATAATAATAATAATAAGAGTAATAATAATAATACTAATTATATTAATGATAATAGTAAAATTAATAATAATATTTATATACACCAACTTTCATGTTTATATGTTAAAATAATGATATTAAAAATATTAATGTTGATATCAATATTGAAGGTAACAATAACATTACTTTGGTACTATATTTTAATTTATAATTAAATTTGATATCTTTATTTACTAATCATGTAATATAATATATTAACAACAACAACTAGTGAATTTTTAATATCTACACATTTATTTACAATTAATGGTTCGTGAATCGTCGGCAATGGTCAAAGGGTAATTACATCCATGTAAACAGTTCAAAAACTTTGAGACTCAATATTACAGACTTTGATTCTCGTGTCGGAATTATATAAAGATTAAGTTTAAATTTGATCAGAAATTTCCGGGTCATCACACATATACGTATCATACTTTTACACTTTGAACACAAGTACGAAAACGAACATTCCACGTACAGGTTTGAACAAAAATCCTCAATTCAATTATCATTAGTTACACTTGCAGGGTGTAAACGAGAACTTATATTATGTGATCACATGGGCTTGACGAGCCTCATTCGGATAGTTCGCTACCGTTAGTGGATGAAATATATTTTCGAGTATAGTGTATGTTCTAACACTACGTAACAGGGTACAAAACAGTTAATTTTGATAATTGGGTGCCCGCGATACAAACAACAACTTTGGAATGCAAATGATTTTGATAATCATCTTATATTAAATCTTGTGGTTCAAATACAACATTTACAAACACCTATGATTTCACCAACGTCTTTCGTTGATAGTTTTCTATATGTTTCTCAGGTTCATACATGGCTATTTGATACATGCTTCCGCGTACACTCATATTTGCTTGGAGTCAAGCATGCATGCATACATTCTGATTTCTTACTTGGGGTCAAACATACATACATACATACATACATACATACATACATACATACATACATACATACATACATACACTAGTGATAGCACCTTTGGATTCAAAATTTTGTTTACATACTTACGCTATTTATAGCAACCGTGATTTCCAACTTATATTAATTCGCAAGTTTATTTCATTTATACATTATACTTTTGTAAACTTAAACTTGTTGTCGAACCGTTTGGTAAACTAAACTTTGCAAGTCTTGTACTTTTCAAATGAATGCGACATAATTTTGGTCAAACGAGTCTCATATAGGGACTACGACCACGTAACAGGACCTAAGTTAGCGGCGCCGTCAATGACGATTTTGTCGGGTCGCTACATCGGGTGTGTTCTAATGCAAAGAGGTAAAGTCATCGCTTATGCCTCTCGACAACTAAAGGAACACGAAATGAGATGTCCGACTCATGATCTTGAGTTGGCGGCGGTTGTGCATGCATTGAAAATTTGGCGCCATTACTTGTATGGTGTCAAGAGTACGATTTATTCGGATCATAAGAGTTTGAAACACCTCTTCAATCAACGAGATTTGAATTATCGCCAACGTAGGTGGATGGATGTGGTGAAAGATTATGATTGTGAGATACTTTATCATCCGGGCAAGGCAAATGTGGTCGTGGATGCGTTAAGTCGAAAGAGTCATCACCCGGCGTTACGATTGGGATTGTTACGTATGATTATTACTAATGATTTTCTTGAAAAACTTGGTGTGATTCAAATAGAGGCTTACGTTCACAACAAGCATGCGGAACGAATCATGGGGCAATCGGAGTTCGTTACTATGGGCTCGCATGGTTTGTTGTCTTTTCAAGGAAGAGTGTGGGTGCCTAAGATGGGTGATTATCGACAAGTGCTACTTTATGAAGCACATAAGTCAAAGTATTCCATTCATCCGGGCACGACGAAAATGTATCTAGATTTAAGAAAAGATTATTGGTGACCGGGCATGAAACGTGATGTTGTGAAGTATGTTGAGCAATGCGTCACGTGTTTGCAAGTTAAGGCCGAGCACCAAAAGCCGTATGGTAAGTTACAACCGTTGGAAATCCCGAAATGGAAATGGGAGCACATTACCATGGATTTCATCACAAAGTTACCTAAAATGGCGAGAACCCAATTTGATTCGATTTGGGTTATAGTTGATCGATTAACGAAAAGTGCTTTGTTTCTTCCCATTCGGGAAGCGATATCGTCGGAGACCTTGGCTAAGTCGTTTATCAAGGAAGTCATCTCTAGACACGGAGTTCCTATATCGATTATTTTGGATCGAGATACTCGTTTTACATCTCGGTTTTGGGAAAAGTTTCATGAAGATATGGGTACACAATTGAAATTGAGCACGGCGTATCATCCTCAAACGGACGGTCAAACCGAACGTACGAATCAAACTTTGGAGGATATGTTACGGGCGTGTATTATTGATTTTGGTGGTAGTTAGGACGAGCACTTACCTTTGGTGGAATTCTCGTACAATAATAGTTATCATACTAGTATCGGGATGCCACCTTACGAGATGCTTTATGGTTGGAGGTGCCGAACCCCGATTTGTTGGGGTGAAGTGGGACAAAAGAAAATCAGGAGTACCGATTTAGTTTTAGAGCGAATAACAAGATTGATATTATTCGGGATCATTTGAAGAAGGTTCAAGATAGACAAAAGTCGTATGCCTATAAACGTAGACGAACGATCGAATTTCAAGAAGGTGACATGGTGATGCTCAAAGTTTTGCCATGGAAAGGTATCATTTGATTTCGAAAATGGGGAAAGTTAGCTCCTCAGTTTATTGGGCCATTTAAGGTTTTAGCTCGCGTTGGTGAAGTCGTGTATCGTTTGGAATTACCCGAAGAGCTTGCGGGGATTCATAATACATTTCATGTTTCCCATATCCGTAAGTGTCTTGCGGATGATTCTTCATGGATGCCATTAGACGAAATTGAGCTAAACAACAAGTTAGAATATGTTGAAGAGCCGATTGCTATACTTGATGAGAAGGTGAAAATGTTGAGAAATAAAGAGGTGAGAACTTTTAAAGTTCAATGGTGTCATAGTAAAGTGGTGATTTATCTTCCTTCTTGTCATGCGGCGTGGATCGCGAAGACGCGCTCCGATTCAAGTGGGGGAGAGTTGTAAGACCCGTTTATTTGTAGTGTACATAAGTGTAGTTAATGTACTTGAAGTGGGGTTTTGGTAGTACATATTAAAAAGAATGCAGAAAACTGGTCTAGGCGTTTGGCGCGCCGCGCCATTGTTCTATGATAGATTCCTTTTTAATTAGATATTTTGAGGGCAAATTGGTAAAATCACAAGGAATCCGAATTTAAGGCTTGGGATCAGTTGTTGGAGCCTTATTTACTCCATTTCCACCCACTTAATCATTTTCCATTAAATCCTAGAGAGAGAGGAGATTCTAGAGTGAGAAAGCTCCATTAAAGGAAGAAGGAGGTTGAATCGGGTCTTAGTGCGAGTTTCAAAGTTGTTCATCTTTCCTCTAGCTACGTTTTGATGGTAGTGGTATGCTCTAATCTTGATTTCTTGATTTTAATTTGATTATGGGTTAGGGTTTGGGGTAAGTGATGAACCTAAAACCCATTTGTTAGTAAATTGGGTGTTTTGGGTGAATTTGGGTCATGTAGACCCAAAGATGACTAACTAGGGTTTTCAAAGTATTAAACTATGTTTATGAGCCTAAATTGGTTAGTTAAAGTACTAGCACACTTATATATATGTAAATGGGTGTTAAGTTGGTTAGTGGGTGACTCGAAATGGGTGTATTGACTTTAAATGATCAAATGGGTCATGATGGACCTAAGTGGGTAAATGTATGTGTTTGATGCATAAACTTTGTATTGGAAAGTGTCTTAGGACCTAACTTGGATAATGATTAGGGTTTTAGGGATGTTAACCCAAATATTAGGGTTAGGGTTGCAAACGGGTCAAAATTGCACCATGGGGCAAGATAACCCTAGAATGGAGTTTTAGTGGGTTGACCAACTTGAGTTTGTGATTGATATTATGTATAATGTAATAGGTACGTTACATTGAAGGTTATCGGGCTTGATTATCTTTCACAAGGTATTTTGAGGTGAGTGGAGTAATTATACGTATGTGTATATGACGCGTTTATTTGTGGGTGTTATGGTATGAACCATCGAGCCGGTAGTGCCATAACATGTGTACGATAAGATGTGAACCACAAGCCGGTAGCATCGAGTGTGAACCACGAGCCGGTAGCACTATAAATGAGATGTGAACCACGAGCCGGTAGCATCGAGTGTGAACCACGAGCCGGTAGCACTATAAAATAAGATGTGAACCATGAGCCGGTAGCATCGAGTGTGAACCACGAGCCGGTAGCACTATAAAAGAGTATGACTCAATTGCGTATGGTGTGAACCACGAGCCGGTAGCACCATAGCGTTTATGGTTAACCATATTGAGATTGTCGATTATTTAGCATATTATATATATATATATATATATATATATATATATATATATATATATATATATATATATATATATATATATATATATATATATATATATATATATATATATATATATATATATATATACATTGTGTTGAGTATATGCTAATGCGGTTTTGTGATAATGTACGACTTCTTAAGTGTTTTGGGTACGATGACATGCTAATTGAGTTACAAGGTCGTATGAGGTATTTGGTGAATGTGATTGCAAATAGATGAGTTATATATATGTATGTGTAATTATTGCATTCACTAAGCTTTGCTTACCCTCTCGTTGTTTACCTTTTTATAGGCTCATGTATGGACAATGGTAAGTGCGTTTGTTTGGAGTAGAGATCCTGTCGTGTTAGGGGACGCTTTTGGAGAGATTAGCCTTTGGGGTTTGATCGAGACTTGGGTAGTTTAACCCCAAACACCATGCTCGTAGGGTCGTTTGGTATTTAAACTTTTGCGGTCGAAACTCTCGTTATGTATTAAACTCGTAAAACGGCCGATGTGGGCCCCGCTTTGTAAAACTTATTTTATGTTTGAAAAGTGTTAGTTGTACATATTTGAATGTGTTGTTAAAAGTGTTTTGTCTAATTATGTCGGGAAGTGGCCAATCTTTTTCGCATTTGAAGACTTTTTGGACAGACCAGATCGGCGCGCCGCGCCATTAGCTGAACAAACAATTTTTTTTTTTTTTTGATGTTTTCCGCGGGTTCGATGGTGGTCTGGTTTGGGTTGTTACAGTTTAAGTATTGTTGAATTATATTAATTTATGTAATGGTTGAATTTTATGAAATATTATTTCGTGATGTTTTTTTTTATTTTATATGCATTTTATTTTATATAATATACTTTGTATTCATATTTAATATAAAATAAAAAAGAAAAAAATAAAACTGGTCGGACCCACATTTGGATGACACAGAAAAGGGGCGTCAGGGTTATTTTGTGTTAGAAATGACATCTGCCACGTCACAAGCAGACTGTATTTTTTGGCTAAAAAATGTATAATCCGCATGTGACGTCACAGGCAGAGTTATTTATGGTCTTAAAATAACCACCACAATTATTTTATGTTGATCGATTTTTACTACTTGCGTTTAATAATTTATGTAGCATATTTCACATACTTTTATAAAAAAAAATCCCTAGCATTGAATTGTCGCAACATAATTGAAAAAAAAAAAAAAATTATAAATAAACAACATTTTGTTTAAGCTAACCCTTTAAAGCGCACCATGCTATTTATTCGATAACACACAACTCTTATGCAAAAATCAACAGTATCCTTGGTCAAAATAGCGTTTTAAGTTTCATTCCAAAAGGGAATGGGCATGTCGCATCTGCTTCATCCGCGTACTGCATTATACTTGCCATAATGAACCCCACATCAAAATGAATTTCAGTTTTGACCTAGTATAGCATTAGCGATTTAGCGGTTCAATCATTGTTGCATATTTTTTTTGGCTGCCCCTCAATTCGAGTATGTTACATTTTTTCATGCAGAACCTAAAAATAATATTCAAATATTCTTTCAACAAATTTACTAGGATTTTCTTTCTGTGCTTACATATATGCCCACACACTACGCATCACATATATCTTCTATGAACTCATTCCTTTCAACCCTCATGAAATGCTCGTTAAGATGACTAATAGATATATCAATTGAATAAAAGCGCATTTTACCTGTTGGCACCATTAACAAGACACTAACACTACTGGAAAATCTATTTTTTTTTGGACGATTCATCCGGACGACTAATCGTCCCAGAAGGTCTTCTCGGACGATTTTTAGTCCCTGGAAAGTCGTCCAGGAAAGTTCGTCCCAGAAATTTTTCTCGGACGACCTGTTTTTTCCCGGACGAAAAATGGGGCCCACATTGACTTTCGACGCTTGCCTTTGTGGACGCTATTTCCGGGCGACTAGTGGAGAC